>NC_048232.1:67994364-68095616 GCF_002007445.2 Ailuropoda melanoleuca
TACCTCAATACTCAGCACTGGAGATGTTCATTTGTAGAGATCCAGATGTATCTTCCTGCGTCTCAGGCTGATTCTGTGGGTGTTCAGAATGGTCTGGTAGATATCCAGCTCGACTCGGACCAGCTGAGAAAGGGTCGCCTACTCCTCCTCCATCTTTTCTCCTCCTTGCAGAAAGTGGTTGCCTTTCTGTTCATAGAGTTTCTGCTACTCTTTTCTTCATTCTCCAGTTGCATTCATAGGTATTCGGAATGGTTTGGTAGCTCTCTCGCTGAATTCCTGGGACCAGACGAACTTTAGGTCTCCTGCTCCTCCGCCATCTTGGAACGCCGAGCTGGAGCTCAACTCCTGTTTTAAACTGGGTTCCTTGCAGAAAGTGGTGGCTATTCTGTTCTTAGAGTTGCTGCTATTCTTTTCTTCATTCTTCAGTTAAGTTTGTAGGTGTTCAGAATGGTCTGATAGCTATCTAGCTGCATTCCTGGGACCAGACGAAATTTAAGCCTCCTGCTCCTCCGCCATCTTGGACTCCTCCCCCTTGAAAACTATTTTTTAAATAATTAAATCTATCTGTTACATATGCTGAATCCACATAGAACTAACTTTCAATAAGCTTTTGCCAAATCATAAAACATGAACACTAACAATACTGCTTTTTCATCAAACTGATATATCCACAATAGGTCTTTTCCATTAAGCAAATAAAATGACCTAACCTTTCCTTTAATAAAGCATATCCAAAACTTGAAAATTTTTCAGACCTTTTTATCCTAATTTTTATTTGCAGGAAGTTGACCTTAAGAACTAAATGAAGACATGCACAAGATATAGCTAAACATCATCACGTTTTGATGACCATAATGATGAACATTATAATGGTTAAATATTCCCATCGTGGACAATTTCTAGCTGCCAACATGAAGTCACTGAACACAGAATTAGGAAGAGATGCACATCTTAGCTCCAACACATCACTGAAAAGAAAACACATGGAGATCTCACTCCCTATTTTCTGTATAAACGACACACATCTCTCTCTCTCTCACACACACACACACACACACCCACTTCACTCACAGCCTATGGGGCCAGAATTAGTCATGTGGCCTTCCTAATTTCCGAGGGGATCCAGAAGAAGGAAACTGGACATTAGTGAGCACATTAATGTTCTCCACAAAGCTCAATTGTTGGGTGTTCTCCTTCATACCTGGCAAATCCAACACAGAATTCTCTTAAACAAAGATAATTATCTCCCTAAAAGAAATTCTACCATTAGCTTTGAAAAAATTATTTGTTCTCACTTATTCCATATATGATATACAGATACTAAGAAAAAATAAAATTATTGCTGATTTTAGGGATTTTTTACTTCTTTTCAGTTAATTTGCATTTTGTAATTTGTCCATAATAAACATTGATTGCTTTTATAATAGTAAAAATTATTTTTTTATTGTGTTATGTTAGTCACCATACGGTACTTCATTAGTTTTTGGTGTAGTTTTTTGATTCATTGTTTGTGTATAACACCCAATTGGTAAAAAATTATTTTTATGTTTGCGTGTGTGTGTGTCTTCCTTGAATAATTCCTACAAATTCTTCTTATTTGAACTCTAATATGAATGAGAGAGGCAGAATACACAGTCATTTGGTTACCAATTTTCTGGTCATTCTCAGCAGCTGTGGCAATCGTTTGTTTCTTTTTTTAAAGATTTTATTTATTTGAGAGAGAGAGAGTGAGAGAGAGCATTGGAGGGGGAGGGGAAGGGGGAGGGGAGAGGGAGAGGGAGAAGCAGACACCCCACTGAGCAGGGAGCTGCATGTGAGGCTCGATCCTAGGACCCTGGGATCATGACCTGAGCTGAAGGCAGATGTTTAACTGACTGAGCCACCAGGTACCCCAATCATTCTTTATCTTTATAAGTTTCTCTTCCATTTTGTCTTAGAAAACTTACTTGGCATTGGTTGGCAAAGATGCTTAGAAATCTAGATGTTCTTATAGGTTTCCCTTTATACCACCACCTCCTCCAAATCACTGTGCCTCAGGCAAATCTGATTAATGTCCTCTCAACTCCTCCCAGGGCCACTGGTAAATGTCAAAAAATGGAAATATAGTAATTATTCAAGGAAAATATTTTTTCCCGATTTCCTCCATTAAATTGTCTGAAGAAGAAAAATACTTTAATAAAAAAAATTGTTAGTCAGTTCTTTGATTTTCATCTTCCATCTCATTTCCATGATCTGAAATTTAATCCTCGGGGTACATAAGAAGGTTTTCTCTATCTATGAAAATGCAGAGGTTGAGAGGATCAATCAACTAGAAAAAAATACCCTAAATGAGCAATGTGCATGAGTGTACTTCTAAAATCTAAGGCTAAATAAATATAAGGTATTATTACAACACTGTAGATATCTAATATTCATTTGAACTTAGTATACATGAGTTTTCTCAGAAAGGTTGTTACTTGTGCACAAACTTCTATTTATTTTAATATCATCCTTCAGCACAATGCATTTGTTATTGATTACCCTTAGTATTGGAATAATAAAGATTCCATTTACATTTTTAACCTGGAATGAATTAATTGCAGTTCTTCTTAATTGTCCCCTTGTAACCCAAGTTATTTTTCAAAGTGAATTCTAAAATAGCAAACACACAAATCCAAATTATTCTATTGAAGGTAAAAGTAAAGCATGAAAACAAAATTACAAATTTATTTCAGAGCCAGTTTGACACAACTTTATTAACACTGTGATATTCCCCTACATATCAGGTAACTGCATCCCAGCTCTGTTTTGTCAGATAATGAAGGAATATTCTCCGAATTGAAAAGAGCTGGAGTAGGACATTAGATTACAACTTTCATATACAGGAGAAGTACATCATAGCAATGCCATTTCTTCCTTTTATCTGCTTCCCCTTTCCCTTCAGGCAAAAATATAAATGAAAAATGCCTTCTACCTTCAATCAAATACCAAAGATAAAATGCCGATTGCTTGCTTGACTGCTTACAATGGAGGTATAACAAATGTTAATCTATTTCTGTGGCCAACAGAGAGGAGGAACTGGAAAGAAGAGAAGGGGATGTGAAGAGCTTTTCCTCGGTGGCTTTTCTGAGACTTCAAAATGCTCTTAGAAGCTACTTAACAACAAAATCAGTTGATCCCATTGTTGTGGCTCAGAATCCTGTTCCACTGTATCAGCTGAGTGAGGAGGCTAAGGCGCTGGAGTGGTATTAATGCATTGCCCATGGATATTTCCAAAACTTTTAATTACAGCACTTTAAAGAAGCATTATGAAAATTCTCCAGCCTGCCACAAGACCTGCGTCTCCAGGGCCAGGCCCACCACGGTGAAAATCAAAGCCCAGATCTCAACCTCAGAGGATCCTGCCAAGTTTATTTCTGAAACTAGCACTGCTCAACTCTGGTTTCCACTTCCCTGTATGGTGGGAGCGTCAATAAGAGCCCCTCTCACTTTCAACATGGATTCCGTCCATAGGGAATAGGGCTCCCCACAGTGCTGTTAACAGGTGTCTAGTCCCAAACACTAATACCTACCAGGGTAGCCCTGACCCACCACCACCACATCTGAGGCTTCAGATTCTTCTTGGTTGCTGGTTGAGGAGAGAAAGAAAAGGAGGAATGTGACAGAGAGCTTCCTTCTTCTCTTCCTGTCATGGTTAATTTTATGTGCCAACCTGACTGGGCTATGGTGCCCAGTTTTTGCTCAAACATCCATCTGGATGTTGCTATGAAGGTATTATTTAGATTAACATTTAAGTCAGTAGACCTTAAGTAAAGCAGATTGCCCTCCATGTCGGTGGTCCTTGTCCAATCAGCTAACGGCCTTCAGAGGAAGGACTGAGATCCCCAAAGAGGAAGAAGTTCTGCCTCCACACTACCTTCAGGCTCAAACTGCCTCATCCACTCCTGCCAGAATTCCCAGCCTGTTAGGCTGCCCTACAGATTTTAGACTTGCCATCTCCCACGCCTGCATGACCCAGTTCCTTAACACGTACATACGTTGGTTCCTGTTTGTTCTGCTTCTCCTATTGGTTCCGCTTCTCTGAAAGCTTGTAACTGATACACTTCCCCAGCAGCTTTTCCCTCTTCGTGGGACAACAGATAGGGCCTAAAAGGTGAACCTGTTCTCTCAGGATCCCAATCCCCTCAACAAAATGATCATCAAAACCCACAGGGTATAGGTTGTGAAGCCCAGTCATGTGACCCATTCTGATGAGTCTCCAGAACCTTTTACACCGACCCTCAAGCTCGAAAGGAAATCAGTGGCAAGAGACCTTCTTGCCATGTTGCTGCTTCGCACCCAATGACCTGGGGACTTCGGCTCTTCTTCAAACCCAAGGGGACATTTTCTTTCTCTCTCTCCCCTTGACCACTACTCTTGAGGACAAACAGCTCCTCCATTTAGTGAGAACCTATCAACTGACAAACTACGGAACTAGCAGGTCGACCACTTTTGGACATGTGTCTGTTTCCACCATACACTTCATGATGTTTGAGCCTAAGACAATAAGACCATACCGTACATAATTCCATTTCCCTGCTTGCCCTGGAACAGGAGTTTGGACAGGAAAACACACCCATCCTCTACCTTGAGGCTTTTCATTCTTTCTGGCTTTTTAATCTGAACGCTGGATTGTTCTCTGTGGGCATATATCGAACTCTGGAATCGTCTTCTAAATTCACCAGTAATTCGGAGTCATGACTCTTCCAACCCAGGATAAATCTTTCTGATCCATACCCTTTCCATGGGGCCTTAATGTGTTTTATTACTCTTCTTCTTTTAAAAGTAAAAACTAGGAGGGGAGGTTAAGATGGCGGAGGAGTAGGGGACACCTTTTTCAGCCGGTCCCCTGAGTTGAGCTGGATAGGTAAGACCAGCAGGAATATCCACGGAATCAGCCTGAGACGCAGGAAGATACATCTGGATCTCTACAAATGAACATCTCCAGCGCTGAGTATCGAGGTACGAAGCGGGGAGCCGTGAAACCGCGCACAGATATCGGAAGCTAAACAGAAGGGGGAGGGAGCCGCCGTGTCAGGGCGCCGGGAAGCGGTAGCCACCTNTTACAACACTGTAGATATCTAATATTCATTTGAACTTAGTATACATGAGTTTTCTCAGAAAGGTTGTTACTTGTGCACAAACTTCTATTTATTTTAATATCATCCTTCAGCACAATGCATTTGTTATTGATTACCCTTAGTATTGGAATAATAAAGATTCCATTTACATTTTTAACCTGGAATGAATTAATTGCAGTTCTTCTTAATTGTCCCCTTGTAACCCAAGTTATTTTTCAAAGTGAATTCTAAAATAGCAAACACACAAATCCAAATTATTCTATTGAAGGTAAAAGTAAAGCATGAAAACAAAATTACAAATTTATTTCAGAGCCAGTTTGACACAACTTTATTAACACTGTGATATTCCCCTACATATCAGGTAACTGCATCCCAGCTCTGTTTTGTCAGATAATGAAGGAATATTCTCCGAATTGAAAAGAGCTGGAGTAGGACATTAGATTACAACTTTCATATACAGGAGAAGTACATCATAGCAATGCCATTTCTTCCTTTTATCTGCTTCCCCTTTCCCTTCAGGCAAAAATATAAATGAAAAATGCCTTCTACCTTCAATCAAATACCAAAGATAAAATGCCGATTGCTTGCTTGACTGCTTACAATGGAGGTATAACAAATGTTAATCTATTTCTGTGGCCAACAGAGAGGAGGAACTGGAAAGAAGAGAAGGGGATGTGAAGAGCTTTTCCTCGGTGGCTTTTCTGAGACTTCAAAATGCTCTTAGAAGCTACTTAACAACAAAATCAGTTGATCCCATTGTTGTGGCTCAGAATCCTGTTCCACTGTATCAGCTGAGTGAGGAGGCTAAGGCGCTGGAGTGGTATTAATGCATTGCCCATGGATATTTCCAAAACTTTTAATTACAGCACTTTAAAGAAGCATTATGAAAATTCTCCAGCCTGCCACAAGACCTGCGTCTCCAGGGCCAGGCCCACCACGGTGAAAATCAAAGCCCAGATCTCAACCTCAGAGGATCCTGCCAAGTTTATTTCTGAAACTAGCACTGCTCAACTCTGGTTTCCACTTCCCTGTATGGTGGGAGCGTCAATAAGAGCCCCTCTCACTTTCAACATGGATTCCGTCCATAGGGAATAGGGCTCCCCACAGTGCTGTTAACAGGTGTCTAGTCCCAAACACTAATACCTACCAGGGTAGCCCTGACCCACCACCACCACATCTGAGGCTTCAGATTCTTCTTGGTTGCTGGTTGAGGAGAGAAAGAAAAGGAGGAATGTGACAGAGAGCTTCCTTCTTCTCTTCCTGTCATGGTTAATTTTATGTGCCAACCTGACTGGGCTATGGTGCCCAGTTTTTGCTCAAACATCCATCTGGATGTTGCTATGAAGGTATTATTTAGATTAACATTTAAGTCAGTAGACCTTAAGTAAAGCAGATTGCCCTCCATGTCGGTGGTCCTTGTCCAATCAGCTAACGGCCTTCAGAGGAAGGACTGAGATCCCCAAAGAGGAAGAAGTTCTGCCTCCACACTACCTTCAGGCTCAAACTGCCTCATCCACTCCTGCCAGAATTCCCAGCCTGTTAGGCTGCCCTACAGATTTTAGACTTGCCATCTCCCACGCCTGCATGACCCAGTTCCTTAACACGTACATACGTTGGTTCCTGTTTGTTCTGCTTCTCCTATTGGTTCCGCTTCTCTGAAAGCTTGTAACTGATACACTTCCCCAGCAGCTTTTCCCTCTTC
Source organism: Ailuropoda melanoleuca (assembly GCF_002007445.2). NCBI lineage: Eukaryota > Metazoa > Chordata > Mammalia > Carnivora > Ursidae > Ailuropoda > Ailuropoda melanoleuca. The sequence continues at coordinate 68,001,166 of NC_048232.1, forward strand.
GTGGGACAACAGATAGGGCCTAAAAGGTGAACCTGTTCTCTCAGGATCCCAATCCCCTCAACAAAATGATCATCAAAACCCACAGGGTATAGGTTGTGAAGCCCAGTCATGTGACCCATTCTGATGAGTCTCCAGAACCTTTTACACCGACCCTCAAGCTCGAAAGGAAATCAGTGGCAAGAGACCTTCTTGCCATGTTGCTGCTTCGCACCCAATGACCTGGGGACTTCGGCTCTTCTTCAAACCCAAGGGGACATTTTCTTTCTCTCTCTCCCCTTGACCACTACTCTTGAGGACAAACAGCTCCTCCATTTAGTGAGAACCTATCAACTGACAAACTACGGAACTAGCAGGTCGACCACTTTTGGACATGTGTCTGTTTCCACCATACACTTCATGATGTTTGAGCCTAAGACAATAAGACCATACCGTACATAATTCCATTTCCCTGCTTGCCCTGGAACAGGAGTTTGGACAGGAAAACACACCCATCCTCTACCTTGAGGCTTTTCATTCTTTCTGGCTTTTTAATCTGAACGCTGGATTGTTCTCTGTGGGCATATATCGAACTCTGGAATCGTCTTCTAAATTCACCAGTAATTCGGAGTCATGACTCTTCCAAACCCAGGATAAATCTTTCTGATCCATACCCTTTCCATGGGGCCTTAATGTGTTTTATTACTCTTCTTCTTTTAAAAGTAAAAACTAGTTTTTCATATGGTTTTTTTGGGGTGGTGGGGGGGTGGTCAAAGTTTTTTAATTGTTTACCTTCAATACAAACCACAGTGTCTAAATTCACAATACAAGTTTCATTAGTGTTGGATATTTTTATATTATTTATATGAGTACTATCAGTTTTATTTACACACACTCTTCAGCATACAGATGCAAATTATTTTCTAGCTATTGTTAATAGTAAATAAGGTAGGGTATTCTGTGGAAGGGCTAAATTATCATTCAGTGAGTTACTTGATGTTGTTCCTTTTCTGCCATTTCTTGTTGGTAAATTGTATCCTGGGCTGCTTGCTGCATTTTCTCCAGTTTTTCCAGAGTCAGAGTCCTTTTAAGGGTAAAAGTTTGTGTTTACACAGCACCACTGTGGTTACATCTTCCATAGACAACTTGTTTTGGAGGAACTTCCTGGAACATTGACTTCACTTCGCCACATCTGAATTGTTGGATACGGCTAAATTTTTTTCCTGAAAGTTCTCCTGGTCTTTTTCCTGGCAACTTTAGGCACTCACCCCAGTATTTCCAAGAATGACTGAGTTCTTGACTTAAGCCTACAGAAGAAAAGATTCATCTCTTCCCAGATGGCTCTGGTTTTTGTTTTTCTATTCTCTCTGCATTTTCCCTTTCTTTGTTTAGTCTCCCTCCAATAGGGATTTGGCCTGAACTATTCTAATAACTATATGTTCCTTCTATTTCACATTTGCTCTACAGACCAAACTGCAACATATTGCTTCTCCATTCACTATATTCTGGATTTTTTTCGCTTATACCATAAATTTATGGACAATCTGGGAAAGCTTGAATTACAAGTAGCCAATTGGCTTATCTACCTCATCTACACTTATTATCTTTATTTACATAAATACAGCACCAAAAGTCTCTGGGAAATCAACTCTGCTACTCTCAAGGTACAAGGAAGAAATTGTGTAAGATAACCTGAGAGATTTAAAACTGTCATCATGGTAACTTGGAAATAACCATCTGCAACTGCTCCACAGAGGCCCAAGACTCTGTTAATTACCACTGCTTAATCAATCCAAGAGACTCTTAACTGAATGCCCAACTGAGTTGTGAAAATAATCACTAAATGACCAAAAGGTCCTCCAGAAGCCAAGAGAATAGCACTTAGGCCTGCCTGGAAAAGCAGAGCTTGAATTCCTCCCTTCTGGTTTCCTTCTGGCTCACAGGAAACCTGGTTATCCCTAAGGAGAAAGAGAAGGAAAAGGATCTCTGAACACAGGAGCATCACCCAAAAATGAGGTTCTCCTTAGAGAGTGAGCCACACTTCCTGGAGAAAACACAGCAGCCCATGAATCATGAAATAGAAAGAAAAATCTGCAGGTAACTAGTGCCTTGGCCCCAGAAGGAAAAGATACCCCAGGTAATCACCCTGGCAAAATGAATGGAGGTTTCTTGACAAGGCAAAATGTATGGAGGTTTCCTGACAAGGCTAAAAGTAGAGTTTACTGTCCAGCAGTGCAAAACAATTCTTAAAAATGCAAAATATAGAGATGGCCTGAGTTCAAATTCTGATTTGCCACTTACTATACATGTCATCTTGCTGTGCTTATCTAAACTTCAGTGCCCTTATCTGTAGGGTGGGAGTAATCATAGGACTGTAGTAAGGATTAAATAAAATCATTGCAATTAAGTATTTAACTAAATAAGTTGTATGTGGTAAATGCTCTTAAAATGTTATGACTGGTTTTTTGTTTTGTTTTGTTTTGTTTTTGGTAAATAAAGCCCTTGGAGCCCAACACACAGTTTGAGCTTACAACCCTGAGATCAACACCTGAGCCAAGATCAAGAGTTGGACGCTTAACCAACTGAGCCACCGAGGTGTCCCATGACTGACTATTATGTATGAAAGATCCCATTAACAGTTATCCCATGCATCAACCACTCCCAACTTCTGCTAAATAATTTGGAAAACAACTGCACCATCAGAAAAAGCCTTGAATTTTGAGATACTTGTCAAGGACTCAGCCAAAAACTGAAAGAACTGAGAGGTAGCATCAGTGTTTTTAATCCTAAAGAATGGTAAGAAATTTGAAAGATGAAAGAGGAATCAAAGTTCAGGAAGTGAGTAGCTTCCATTATCAGATGATGTCAGAGAATGGGTTTTGGCTTTCTGAATGAAAATGGACACCTGGCCAGAGATAAGGCTGGTATATAGGAAAGCTCACCATGCATCAGCAGGAGAATGAATAAACAAATGGTGGTCTATTCATATAATGGAATACAACTCAAGAATTTTAAAAGTACTAAAACACACAATACATGTATGAATTGCAAAAACATTGTGAGTGAAAGAAGCCAAGTACAAAAATATATACTGTCTGATTCCATTTATATGAAGTTCTAGAAGAGATAAAACTAATCTAATGATAACAGAAAACCAAACTGTAATTGTTTCTGGAATGGAACTGGTGGGTTGGAATTGACAGGAATGGGCAATTTGGGGAGGGAAGGAAATGTCCTGTATGTCGTTCTGGTGGTAGTTTATCAAAATTCATTGAATTGAGCTATTTGTATTTTACTATATCCTATTACCACTCAATTAAAAATGATATCGTAAGAGCAAAATAAAGACGTTTCAGATTAACAAAGCCTGAGATTGAAAGAATTTACCACACACAGGCCCTCCTTGAAAATTTACTAAGGGATGTTCTTGAGAAAGAAGAAAATTAAGTGAAGAAATGAAAAAATGAAAGTAAAGAAGCAAAAGGAACTAGGCAAGCATCAACTGTATAGAAGACTGCCAAAAAAATATTCACTAATTTTATGTGTGTGTTTTAAAAGGTAGAATTAAATACTACACAATAATAAAATGGAAGGCAGGAGATTTATATATTTTAAAAAGTAGAGATTTATTGATTAAATTTAGACTTTTTAGGTCAAGTATGCATGCAAAAAAGGAATGAAAAGCTTCTGGAACTTCTGGAGTAGAAGGGAATGTGAGAATGTGCATTGGGAAGAAGGAAGCTCAATGAATCTAACAGATTCCATGAAACACATGTACAAACACACATGTGCACACACACAGACAAGAAAACGAAGAATCAAAGAAATGTGCAGTAATTATAACGTACAAAAAAAATGGTGGCAATAGAGACATCAGTAAGACTAAACTCATCACAGACTAAACTCATCAGTCTTCCACTGGTTTTTAAACATGTGAACTCTCCAACACTGCTTACAAGAGACACACCTGAACAAAATGCCAAAAACACTGAAAGTAAAGAGGCAAAAAAATCATATAATGGGCAAACACTAATGGAAATTAAATTGATACAGTCATATTAAATCAGACAAAAACATATTTAAAGGAGAAAATGTGACTAAAAATATTACCATGTAGTAATAAAATGAATAATTTTTCAGAAAGATATAATCATCTAGAACCTGTATATACTTAACATAGCTTTAAAATATATAAAGAAAAAACTCACAAGGAGAAATGAACAAACCCACAGACGTTGGGAGAAGACTTTAACATCGTGCGGTAACTGCTGTATAAAAAGCAGTAAGAAAATTAACATTTAAACAGCACAATTAGTAAATTTTCCCAAATGGACTGCAACTTATACCCTACACCAAAATTTAAAGAATACATTTTATTTTCAAGAACACATGAATAATCTACCAAAATTTGACTGGATACTTGTTCACAAAGCAAAAGTCAATAAAATCAAAACATTCTGTAGCATACAGACTACATTTTGTGACCAAAGTACTATAATATTAGAAACCAGTAGTTTCAAAATAAACCTCAAAACAATGAGTGTTAGGAAATTTTAAAATTTCTTGTACATAATTTATAGGATTGCAAATAAATCATAAAGGATAATATCACTATTCAGAATTGAATGACAGTAAAAGTACTACATATCAAAATTGATACACGCAACTCAATACTCAGTAGTAAGAGGCAATTGTTGCCTTAAATGCATGTATTACGTAAGAAGAGAGATCAAAAGGCTACGGCTTCAGCATCTAATTCAAAAAAATGGAAAATGGAAAACAGTAAACCCAAGTTAAGGGGTAGAAGAAAAGAAATGAAAACAAGAAGAGCAGAAATTCATCATATAGAAACAAATTACAAAATAAAGAGGGTCAACAAGACCAGTGCCTGAGTCTTCGCAAAGATCAAAATGAAGCCAATCCTCTAGCAAGATGGAATAAGGAAAGAAGCATGAGAGACCATGGACTCTGAGAAACAAACTGAGGGCTTCAGAGGGGAGGGGGGTGGGGGAATGGGATAGGCTGGTGATGGGTAATAAGGAGGGCACATATTGCATAGTGCACTGGGTGTTATACGCAACTAATGAATCCTTGAACTTTACATCAAAAACCAGGGATGTACTGTATGGTGACTAACATAATATAATTTAAAAATATTATTATTAAAAAAAAGGACTGAGGTACAAATTAGTCATATTAGACTTTAAAAAGATATATAATTACAGATACATTAGAAATTTAAAGCAACTCAAGAGAATGCTTTGAACAATTTGATGCCAATAAGTTTGAAACCTAAAAAAGAAATACATTTTTTAAAAATTCTGAATTACCAAACTGTCTCATAAAAAATACAGAGGATGCTTGGGTGGCTCAGTTGGTTAAGCATCCAACTCTTGGTTTTGGCTCACATCATGATCAAGCAGTCCCCAATTTGGGCTCTGTACTCAGTGTGGAGTCGGCTTCATATTCTCTCCCTCTCCATCCTGCTCACACTCTCTCTCTCTCTCAAATAAATAAAATCTTAAAAATATATAGATATATAGATATGTTGAAGTATATCTTTGAAGTATATCAGTATATACATATATATGTGTATATACATAGAAAACCTGAACAGATGTATGACCACTAAAGAAGTTGAATCAATAATTAAAAATCAATGATCTCCCCCACCTCCAAAAAAGGGCCAAGATGACTGCACAGGTAGATACCAAACCTACAAGAAACCAGTATTTCCTAACTTATGCAAATGCTACCAGGCATATAGAAAGAGAACTCCCCAACTCACCGTATAAGACTAACATAACCTTCGTGCACAAAGTGGAGAAGGATAGTGCAAAGAGTAAATTACAGGCCAAGCTCACTCATTAACATAAATGTAAAAGTCTAAAATAATTTATTAGCAACCAAATGCGGGGAAGTATTTAAAAATAAATACCCCATGACCAAGTAAGTCTTATTTTAGGAATGTGAGGATGATTTAATGTTAGAAAATCAATAAAAGTAATATACAACCCCAACAGATAAAAGGAGAAAACCCATGTGATAATCCCAAAAGATAGAGAATTAGAACACATGAAATTTAACATCTACTCAAGTAAAAACTCTTAGCAACCAGGACTGAAGGGGAACTTTTGTTACTTGACAAAGAGTATCTATCAAAAACCTTCAAAAAATATCACGCTTAATAGTGAAATGTTTAGAGCATTCCATTTTCAAAAATAAGGATGCCCTTTAGCACTGCTTGTATTCAGCATTTTCCTGGATGTCCTGGCTAAAGCAAAAAGACCAGGGGGAAAAAAGATGTAAAGACTGGATGGGAAAAGTTAAAAATTGAACTACCCTATGATCCAGCCATTGCACTACTGGGTGTTTACTCCAAAGATACAGATGTAATGAAGAGAAGGGCCATATGCACCCCAATGTTCATAGCAGCATTGTCCACAATAGCTATCGTGGAAGGAGCCGAGATGCCCTTCAACAGATGACTGGATTAAAGCTGTGGTCATAGCTGAATATTACTCAGCTATCAGAAAGAACGAATTCTCAACATTTGCTGCAACATGGACGGCACTGGAGCAGATAATGCTAAGTGAAATAAGTCAAGCAGAGAAAGACAATTATCATATGATTTCTCTCATCTATGGAACATAAGAACTAGGATGATCGGTAGGGGAAGAAAGGGATAAAGAAAGGGGGGGAATCAGAAGGGGGAAAGAAACATGAGAGACTATGGACTATGAGAAACAAACTGAAGACTTCAGAGGGGAGGGGGGTGGGGGAATGGGATAGACTGGTGATGGGTAGTAAGGAGGGCACGTATTTGCATGGTGCACTGGGTGTTATACGCAACTAATGAAGCATCGATCTTTGCATCGGAATCCAGGGATGTACTGTATGGTGACTAACATAATATAATTTAAAAAAAAAAAAAAGACTGGATGGGAAAAATCAAAATTGTCATTATTCACAGAATGATATGATTGTCTACATGGAAAAATCTATGAGATTATATAAAGAAACCATTAAAAGCAATAAGAGCTTGGTGGATACAAAATAATATACAAAAATCAATAACATCTCTATAAACCAGCAACACCCAATTAAAAAATATAATTTAAAAATCCTATCAGTCACAGTAGCAACAAAAATATAAGGTATGTAAGAACACAGCTGACAGAAGATATTCATTAATATTATGGAAACAATATAAAATTTTATTGAAGGGTATAAATTTTTAAAACCTGGGGGAAAAAATGGAAAAATGCAGCATGTTCATGCGTGAGAAAGACTCGGCTTTTTAACGATAGCAATTCTTTCCAAATTAATCTATAAAGTCAATGCAGTCCAGTCAAATCTTCCTAGAAGGTTTTTCATAGACCTCATGAAGCTGATGTTCAATTTCCCATGGAACAACAAAGAGCAAAGAATAACCATGAAAATTTTGAAGAAAATAAATGAAAGGGAATGCACCCTAGAAGACATCAAAATTTTTTATAAAGTCGTATCATAGGGCACAGTGAGACAATGGACAATTAATTATCCACTAGATGGAGAGCCTGGAAACAGAGCTGGCTTTCTGCATTGGAACTTAGTATATAACAAAAGAGGCCTTAAAAATCAGTGGGAAAAGTCTGATCTATGTTTTTCACAATATAAATAAAATCATTTTTAGATGGCATATCTATTAACACAAACTGTTAGCAAGTACATGGGAAATGGAAATTCATAAGTGTACTCACAGGAAGGCACACTACCTAGTAAATATGAAGTGATGCACACTCTTCAATTTGGCAGGCCCACCATTGGTTCTCTACCCTAGAGAAGCCATGGTACACACACGCAAGGAGACATGTATAAAAAATGTCCACTGTACTGTGTGTGAAAAGAAGCAGCCGGAACAAAGCCCTCGTCGGAACGGACTATAAAATGTGGTTTATTAATGACACTTGAGGCCATTACAGTAAACTAAACCTCGGTAGAATGCTGATGGAAAAAAGAAAATTGCAAAATGATTTGCACAGAATATACAGGTTTGTCATTTATGTAAATTTTTTAAACACAGAAAAACAATACTACATGTTAGTAAAAATTAAAAAGCAAACATGGGAATGATACCCACTCACGTCATGGTTTGTTGTTTGTTTGTTTGTTTTCTGTAATTTCTTTTCACAATCTGAGGTAAAAATATAAAATGTGAACCTGCGGTAAATGTGGATGATGGTACATGACTGCCTTGATAAATTATTCTGTACTTATTTGTATGTTTGAAATGGGTGAAAATAAGCCACTGAAGAAGCAAGTTAAGAATCATCTATAGATATTGGTGAGGATGTGGAGAAAGGGGAACCCTTTTACACTGCTGGTGGGAATGCAAGCTGGCGCAGCCACTCTGGAAAACAGTACAGAGGTTTCTCAAAAAGTTGAAAATATAATAAAAAAAATATTATTATTAAAAAAAAGAAAGAAAAAAAAAGTTGAAAATAGAGCTACCCTACAACCCAGCAATTGCACTACTAGGGATTTACCCCAAAGATACAAATGTAGTGATCCAAAGGGGCATCTGCACCCCAATGTTCATAGCAGCAATGTCCACAATAGCCAAACTGTGGAAAGAGCCCAGATGTCCATTGACAGATGAATGGATAAAGAAGATGTAGTAAATGTTGGGTAATCACCCTTTCTGATGGCTGAGTAATATTTCATTGTCTATATGGACCACATCTTCTTTACCCATTCGTCTGTTGAAGGGCATCTTGGCTCCTTCCACAGTTTGGCTATTGTGGATATTGCTGCTATGAACATTGGGGTGCATATGGCCCTTCTTTTCACTACATTTGCATCAACATGGACGGAACTGGAGGAGATTATGCTAAGTGAAATAAGTCAAGCAGAGAAAGTCAATTATCATATGGTTTCACTTATTTGTGGAACATAAGGAATAGCATGGAGGACATTAGGAGAAGGAAGGGAAAGAAGAAAGGGGGGGAAATTAGAGGGGGAGAAGAACCATGAGGGACTATGGACTCCAGGAAACAATCTGAGGGTTTTAGAGGGGAGGGCGGTGGGGGGATGGGTTAGCCCGGTAATGGGTACAATGGGTACTAAGGAAGGCACGTATTGCATGGAGCACTGGGTGTTATAAGCAAACAATGAATCATGGATCACTACATCAAAAACTAACGATGTACTGAATGGTGACTAACATAACATAATAAAAAAAAGAAGATGTGATATACATATATATATATATATATATATACACACACACACATATATACATATATATATACACATACATATATACATACACACACACACACACAATGGAATACTACTCAGCCACCCAAAAAAAATGAAATCTTGCCATTTGCAATGATGTGGATGGAACTAGAGGATATTATATAAGCAAAATAAGTCAATCAGAGAAAAAACAATAATTGTCATATGATCTCTCTGATATGTGGAATTTAAGAAAAAAAGCAGAGCATCAAAGGGGAAGGGAGGGAAAAATAAAACAAGACAAAACCAGAGAGGGAGACAAACTGTAAGAGACTCTTAATCATATGAAACAAACTGAGGGTTGCTGGAGGGGAGGGAGATGGAGGGATGGGATAACTGGGTGATGGACATCAAGGAGGGCACGTGATATAACGAGCACTGGGTATTATATAAGACTGATGAATCACTGACCTCTACCTCTGAAATTGATAATACAGTATATGTTAATTAACTGAATTTAAATTAAAAAAAAATCATCTGTAAGGATGTGTCTAAGAAGATCTGAGAAGGCCTGAGGTCAATTAAGGTAAAATGAAGGTGAACTCGGGGGGGGGGCAAAATGGGAGGAGAACTAAGTGAACTGAGGCTTTAAGAGAGGGGGACCAGAGAGCTGGAACTTGGTAGAGGTTCTGTTCTCCTGTGCAAGAAAGAGAAGCTCAGAGCTCTACCTCTTTTTCTGGGAAAGGAATAATTCATTGGACCTCTCCTTATGAACCTTCATGAACTCATACTCCATCAAAAGTCTTTCCCTCCCTTTTCTCAATTCCATGTTTAGTTAGCCACCTCTGGTATTAATCCAGCTTCCCAGGTACCCAAACACTCTACTAGGGATAGTCAGGACAACATTCACTGGAAAGGAATATTCCTGCCATTGAGAGTATGATGGAGGAATTATGGCTTGGCCTTTGGATTAGGATCCAGAAAATGCCAAGCTCAGCTCCTGCTCTACCGACAGCTGCCTGACATTGGGCAAGTTAGCTAAACTCTCTGAGCCTCAGTTTCAACATCTTTGAAATGAATATAACAGGAACACTTGCTTCACTGGGTTACTCTGAAGTTTAAATAATATGATATGTACAAAGAGGTTAGTACATTGCCAGTCATACACTAAATGCTGAATGGACCAGCAACAGCAGCATCACCTGGGAACTTGCTAGAAATAAAAATTCTTAGCTCCACCCCAGACCTACTGAATCAGGAACAACAGGGGTGGGCTCACCAATCTGTTTTTTTAATAAGCCCTCCATGTCATTCTGATGACACACAAGTTTGAGAATTACTGAGTTCAAATAATCAGGACCACCCTGAAATCTGAGGTAAATTAGCCTCCTCTCCATGGGCTGCAGAGAGAAAGGGTGGACATACAAACAAAATTAATGCACTTTTAGGAAAGAGGAAGGGGAGGGGGGTGCTAGGTAAGCAACCCAATATGCACTAACATTTCTTGCATATTCACTATAAACCAGCCTTGGGTTAACCATTTGCAAATACTGTATAATGACCAACAAGGCAGACAGTATTTTTACATGTATAATAGACACAAAAGTTGAAGCATAGAGGGTTTATTCAATTTACCCAAGATCATACAACTAACCAGTGACGCAGCCTGAATTCCCATCAGGCTAGAGTCCAGAGATTGCCTTCTAAGCCATCCTACTACATGGGTTTGTTTTTCTTTTCAAAGTTTCTCTGCTTACAAAATGGAGGACTAGCTCCCATGACCCTCATCTAGCCTGAAGGAAGCCAGCTGTCCTAGGTAACATCTGTATCTTGCCTCACTTTACAGGTAAAGAAAGAGACTAAGAGAAGCTAAAATACATCCCAAAGGCACTGAGTCAGTCAGCACCACGACCAGAACTTAAAACCTAGTTTTCTTAGAGTAAGCTTTATGATATCTGTTAAAGGTACATCTGTGTTAGCATTTGGGGAGATTTACTTCCTTTTTATACTCATTTATTTTTAAATCTGGAGTTTTAAACAGTTGAGATATTAGCAGCTTCTTGACTGGAGTAGAAACTGCTGAAGAAAAAAGATCCTAAATGAGCAGTTGCACTTCGAAGGAAAGGTCCCCTTCTTCTTCGTAAGCCCTGTACAAAATTGCCATCCGAGCTCTGTAGCAGCTGCTCCATTCTCATACTTGACTCCAGTGGGACTAACTTTGGGTTCCTTTTTTAAAAATTGGAAATCAATGTCAAAGCAGGTGATGGAGAAAGCCAATGAAGTTCTTTTGTTCATATTTCCTTGCTAGGGAGCACAAAAGCTCTTCTCTTCAGAGCATTGATCTGAGAGCAGACAATTGTCCGCATTTCTCCTGTTGGCATATTGAGATCCTTCTGGTGCTCTTAGCCTGGCATAAACTGGACTTGCTCTGGACTAGAAAAAAGAAATCAATATTTCTTTATAAAACTTTTACTTAAGACAGGATTCAGAAACCTTCTATTTCTGCTGCTCTGGTCAAAATGAAAGATTTCAGTATGAGACGTCCACTCTATTTTCTATAAATTGTTGCCCTTAAATTCCAAAATTGACCAAAGTGTGGGCAAAAACTTAGGGAAATCAGTGAGCCGAAGAAAGGGTCATCAGAATAACTGAATTTGCTTCTCAAATTATGACCCTCTGCAATTTGGGTGCCCAATTTACCATTGGGTCATTTTCCAGCTTTATGACACTTTCTTTCACAGACACCCTCTAGAGGTAGATTGAAAAATGAGTTCCAGCTCCTTGCCATGGCTTTGTTATGGCCAGAACGCATTTCCTGGCCTTAAAGTTGGGCTCTGCTACAGGGCTTGCTGTCATCATTGGCAGAAGGAAAGAAGGGACAGTCCAAAGGCTAGACATGTATACTTCTGTTTGCCATCTTGCTCCTCTGCTATCACCATAAGAAAAACTTGCCCCTCCAGATGGCGCTAGATGGCTGCTCCAGGGAGGCCACGGTCGGTCATGGAGCCCATCTAGTGTAGACCTACAGTGGGTCGCAGAGCCACCTCACACACGGCAACTGCACAACTGACACCCAGCTGACCCCAGCCCATTTGAGTCAACACCCATCTAACCTACACATCTGTGAGCTATATAGGTGCTTACTGCGTATACTACTAAGATTTTATGCTGCATTGATGTAACAATAGTAAACTAAAACGCTCTTTTAAAAGAAAATTATATAATTCTAAGATGAGCCTATAAAAAACATAATTCCTTTTGAAGCACACATACAGAACATGGTCAGATCCATGGATTTGTCCTATTTTCCAAAATAGTTGGGGAAATGCTTTTTAAAAAATTGCTTTCTTTATCTATAGCACAGATTTTTTAATTATCCTCAATAATAGCAAATCTTCATACTTTGAAGTCTTTTAATTTTTTTTTAACTAGAAGACATTAGGGGGTATGTGAATTTCTTAAAGATCAACCAGAATTATTTTAATTTTTATCCCAGAGAAAGAGTATAAATATAGTTCAGAAAGTTTAGAAAATTAAGATGGGGCACCTGGGTGGCTCAGTTGGTTAAGTGTCTGCCTTTGGCTCAGGTCATGATCCCAGGGTCCTGGGATTGAGCCCCACATCAGGCTCTCTGCTCAGCAGGGAGTCTGTTTCTGCCACTCCCCCTGCTTGTGTACACGTGCTTTCTCTCTCTCTGTCAGATGGATAAAATCTTAAGAAAGAAAGAAAGAAAGAAAGAAAGAAAGAAAGAGAAAAGAAAAGAAAAGAAAAGAAAAGAAAAGAAAAGAAAAGAAAAGAAAAGAAAAGAAAAAAAAATCAGATAAAATGTTCCACCCTCAAACTCACAACCATAACTCAAGATGTTGTTTTGGTGGAAGTTTCTTTTCTTTCTCAAATGAGTATGTTTACTAAGGGGTCTCAACGTTCTTTCCCAAAAAGGAATGGGTCCCTTGTTACTAAGTTTGTAATGTGAAACTTGAACTGAAAATAAATGTTTGATATAAACTTGAATTATTTTTGAAACATCTCTAGCCATGTGTTTTTCATTACTTTATTTAGGCTAACTACAGCTTTCAGAGTGTACACCAATAAAATTGCAACTCGTGTACCTGTGGTTCCTCTGAAACAAAATCTAGAGTAGGAAAGTGGTGGCAGAAAAATTCAGGAATTCAAAGAATTAGAAAGTATGATCCAGAAGTATAAAAGGCATGAGCCTCAATGGGCGGCTTAACTAATCTATGGACACAAGGGGATGATGAGCGTTGGACAAAACTTTGAGTGAAAGAATGCTCTGCTTTAAACCTGTTCCAGTTGGGTATTCTTTGAAAGCTACACTGAGCTTTGAAGAACTAGAATGTGCTTGTGAAGTTTTAACCCCTGCTGCCCAACTTTTGGGTTTAATGAAGCAATTCCCGAGTTCAGTGAAAACTTTTGATATCCATAAAAATCTGGAATTTGAATGGGGTCCAAGTTCTGCCATAGCCACACACTTAGTGCCACTAGACTGTGGCTTCTTCAAACTATGGCCATATTTCTGTGCAGACAGTCACGAATTCTTTGCCTCCAGTTCCAAGGAGCGGTACTAATGCCCAAAGATTAGTCAGAATCGGCAAAAATGATGAGCTATATTTCACAAGATAACTTTATTTAGCACCCAGTGAAAATCTATTTGTGGAAATGAATTTGTGATAAGCCTTTATATAAAATGGAATATTTTCTTTTTAAGTCACTTTCTTAAAAAAATTTATCCTAATCTTTGCATGGAGTTGTAATTATGTCATGCCTACAAATTTCTTTCCTCTCTTTAATATAATATTTGCCCATAAGCATATGATCGCATATATTTAATGACTGAATAATATTCCCAAATCAGGGGCGCCTGGGTGGCACAGAGGTTAAGCGTCTGCCTTCGGCTTAGGGCGTGATCCCGGTGTTATGGGATCAAGCCCCACATCAGGCTCCTTTGCTATGAGCCTGCTTCTTCCTTTCCCACTCCCCCTGCTTGTGTTCCCTCTCTCGCTGGCTGTCTCTATCTCTGTCAAATAAATAAATAAAATCTTTAAAAAAAAATATTNCCCAAATCAAAGATGATATATTTGTTTAGTCATTCTCTTACAGTTCGATATTTCAATTTTGGGTTTTTAAAATAAGTAATAATGAAAGGAACATATCTATGCACACAAATTTCCCATTTCACATCAGTTTCTTGTGAAAGAGTCCTAGACATAAGACTATTAGGTCAATAGTTGTGAACATTATTATGGCACTTTGTGGATAGTGAGATGCTGTTTTCTAGAAGGTTATGCCATTTTCACTGGAGTGAAGAATACCAATTTCACTACAGTGGCACAAGTATTAGATATTATCATTTATAAATCATTTTTGCTGATATAATAGACAAACAAGTTACCTCTTTATATTTTCAAAACAGGATGTATTTGATTATGAGGCAGACTGAGTATTTTTCCAGTTTTATTCACAGTTGTATATCACATGTTCATTTGCTAGTCATCTTTTTGTGGTTTTTTTGGGTTTAGGTTTGTTTTTATGGGGTTTTGATTTTTGTTGCTTTTTTGTTTGGGTGGTTTTGGGGGGTTGCTAGTTTTATATTTAGTAAAGAAAAGACATCAGCTAAAGAATCAATGATTTTCTGGAGTTGGGGGGAAGAGGGAAAAACAGACCTCAAAATAAAGAGGAGATTGTGAAGAATTGCCTTTAACGATAAATTCATTGAAGATGACGCCACCCTCAAAATGTCCTTTGAACATTGGGGGTTGAGGGATAATAGAGGGAATTGTGTTCAACACATAGAATATACTAGACATAACAGACAAACTAGAAATAAACAAGGTATGCAGTGTAAATAGCAACACAAGGGTTTTGAAGCCACTCACAAATGAAAGTGGAGCACAAAGTCAAAGCCCTGGCTGCGCCTGGTATCTGTAGCAAGAACCTGCCCTCAAGGTTCAATGCACCTGATGCAGAACAGAGGCTGGGCCTTAGAGGTGAAGCTCATGTTCGCATTCGGGAACACAGATAGCGAGTGGTGTCCTTGGAATTGCAAACAGACATGACCCCTATTGAGGACAGTGACAAGAATCCTTGGGGGGGAAAGGGGAGTGGTTGAGGGATGAAGATTTGGTTTCAATCTCTATGGCCTTCCCTAGCTGCACGACCTTGAAAACATGACTTCCTCTCTCTACCCCACAGTTCGCACACACAGCGTAAAGGAACTAGCTGCATTTGTCCCATAGGACTGAGAATGCAATCAGACAACAGGGAAACAGCTTAGCTCAGTGGCCCAGCCCAGATTTAGCTCTCGGTAAATCTGACTTATTGAGCAATTATTATTAATTGCCTATAAAGCAAATTTATACATGAGTGATATCTTAGAGTTATTGAAAAGATTGAATATGACTGAGAAAAGGCATTACTAAGAGTCATATTGGCCAAGTCTGGCCCTGCACCTCTGGTCTTGCCTAGACTGCCTGCCCCCCACAATCATGCAGCCAATGCCCACCCAGTAAGACCGCATCCCCCACAGTGTGACTTATTCCCACAATGAGTTCTAATTTATCAGTAATATATAACATACATTTAATAATAGTACAATTAATATTAGTTATTAATAAAAATCTTGATTATCTGCTATGTTATTGTGCCAAGTATTATACGCTGCAATAACACTGTAAGGTGAATATTCTTATTACTGTTCTGATGGGGAAGAGTGAATAAAGAGTTCTCTTTAACAGCTGGTATCAGAGGGCTATTCTGGAGGGGACTGCATTGGTTAATAGCCACTTCTATAAAAGATAGATAGCATACACCCTTCCCCCATTTCTTATTCCTCCTTTCCCCTCTTTCTGCTGCATGGAGATAGGAGAGATGGCTGGAATGCCATCTGGGGCCATGAGGAGAGGAGCCACAGCCTAGAGAAGGTGGAAGGAAAAGCTGGAAGCAGCCTGAATCCCCCGTGGTTGGAAGCACCATGCCAACCCTGATGCCCATCACTAGACTTTACTAGGCAAGAGAAATACTCTTTTTGAGCTGGTATTTTCAAGTCTCTATTAATCACTCCCAATCCTAACGCCAGCTGATAAAGAGAGGATATTGGACTTCACTGAGAAGCCAATCTCATTTTAGGGTCAAAGAACACAATCACCTCAGCTGACATCTGGGTCACAACTATTCTAGAGATGGAGAAACAGACGGTCAAACAGATTAAGTGACCAGGCCAGAGCTAAATATGTGGTAGAACCAAATTTGGGCCTAGGTCTTCCTGGCTCAAACCCTGTATTCTAACTGACTCTTTCCCTCCTGATTTCTGCCTCTTCTGTGAAGCTGACACTACACCACTTTTTGAATATTGAACTGGTCTCCCTTCTCAGCTACAGTCCGCACATTCATTCTTCCCAATGGTGGGCAGCCTCCAGACCCTTGAAAACACCGACCCTTTCCCCATTCTAGAGGAGACTCACTCTATCCCAGGGTAAATGTGCATAAATGAGTATCCCCACTAGAACTCCCCAATAACAAGGAATTAGACATTAATTCAGCCATACTTTCCATAAGACTTTTATTAAAGTTAGACACAAATGCATTTTCTCCTTCAAATTGAGTCACAGTGAGATTCAAGAAGAATTTCTAAAAATATGAGGATAATACATTCAAATCAGTTATTAAAGGAAGCTAGAGTGTTTAGGGTATGTCCTTCAACCTCCTGAGATTGATACCAGGGGAAAACATACCCTTTTAAAAAAGATTCTAGAATGCCACTGTGAGAGAGAGAGAATGCTAAGCTGGCCTGACCCTTTTGGCATTTCTTTAGATCAAGCCTAATAAATTTGTTCTTAAAATAATTTTTTTCTCTTATGAAAGTTGCTCGTGTTCATTATAGAGTAATTATAAAATAAAAAAGGATTATAACTCAATAAGAATCACTGTTCATATTTCGGTTTTTCAACTTGCAGTCTCTTTGTTTTCATCAATTTTTTAAACCTTTGCAATCACATGACATATAAAAAACTTACATAGAGTGATTATTAACAATAGCTATTTTTATTTTTCAAGTTATGAATACCAATTGCAAAATTTAAAAACAGAAGTATGGAAAAATAAAATCACCCAGAATGTCAATGCCCAGAGAAAATTAATGAAAAGCATTTTACTATTCGTCCCAGCAGCCTTCCTCCTGTATATTTTTACATGATTGAAATCAAACTGTAGAGGCTAGTTTTTTAAGTAAATTCAACACAGAAAACATCCAGGATGTTGCAAAGAGTTTTTTCCTTAGAAACCCAATGTCAAAGTTCATTAATACGAATTTTAAAGAAGCAGAATACCATTGCTCAAGTACTTTGGCGAAGAAAATAATTAACATATTGCTCTTTGCAACTCTGACTTTGTGGAAGGAAGGAAAAATAGGATTTGTTCAGTAATTTTTCTGGCCCAGGATCACCAGCATGTAAATAGTTTTATCATTCTTTGTAAGTACTTGCAAAATAACACAATTATTGTTTCAAGTGGTTTTCAAACATGGCAGCAACGACCATCTGAACTATGGTGGGAAGAATGCGGCCAAAAAAACCCACATTTCCTAGTACTGTAAAAAGAGCAAACACAAAAAATAAAGAGCCAAGAGACCCAGTGTCTTAGCCAGGCTGCTATAACAAAATACCGTAGTCAAGGGGGCTTAAAGAATCCCCCAATTTATTCCTCCCAGTTCTAGAGGCTGGGAAGTCCAAGATCAAGGTACCACCATGAGACTCAGGGTCTGGTGGGAGACAATTTCCTGGTTCACAGACAGACATCTTCTGTGACCTCACATGGATGAGGGAGCAAAGGAGATCTCTGGGATCTCCTTTACAGGAGCACAGTTCCATTCTTGAGGGCTCCACTCTCATGACCTAATTACCTCCCAAAGGCCCCAACTCCTAATTCCATCGCAGTGGGGATTAGGTTTCAACATACGAATTTGCCAGGAGAAGGGGGGACACATTCAATCTGTAACCCTCCGTTCCTTCCTTTTCATCTTTTCTCATGTCCAGTAACACATCTGCTATCTTGGTTCACAGAGGACATGACTTCCTGCTACATCTGTAGTTCCCTCCTTCCCACTTCCTATTCCCACAGTTTTCTAGAGATTGCACCCTCTGAACACATGAAGACAGGTGAGGGAGGCAGTAATTCACAGTGTGGTCCTATACAGAGGTACATGTGAAACCCTGGCACAAGGATCCTCAGAGAATTAACATTTGTAATAAGAATTAGTCCAATCAATCAATCAATGCCACATGATCACCGTGTGCCCTGCAGGGTCAGCCATGATAACGGTAATGCATATAAAAGTCTACATTACTGCCTCAGAACAGCATCATATTTAACAAAGCAAAGCCCAGGAGTTTGTAATCTTCACTCATCTCCTTCAAATTAATAGGTATTCACAGGAACTCATTACAACTCCCAGGAGTGCCTCTCTCCACCTCCCCAAAAGTTTCCCTCTCTCTCTCTCCCTGTCTCTTTCATCTCTACTACTCATCCCCCATCCCTACCAGCCTGCTGCTGCATCAATGGCCCCTCTCCTCCTTGCCCTCAGGAACAAGCTGTTGGCACTTATGTCTTCCACTAAACCCCAGAGGAGCTGTCATTCTTCTAGGCTTCTATTATTCTCATGAGAATCCACCTAGAGTTTCTGGTCTTTTCTTAGAAGGAGAAGGGGTGGGGAGCTAAGAGGGCAAAGGTCAGGTGCAAGAAAGCTGTGAGTTTCATCCTATTGAATAATATGGTCCAGGAATTTGTGGTCTAGGAGGAATGAGATGTTGGCCGTGTACGGGAAGGAAACCAATGAGATTGGAGTCCAAAGCCTCACCACTCCAGGGAGCAGTAGAGCGCAAAGCACTCTCTTTAGTCATGTCCATCCTTCTCAAGTTTCAAAACTCTTGCACAAGATTCTGGACTTGGGGACACCGGGGAACAAGTTCATTGCATGGGCAAAGTCCACACAGAGAGGACATGAGAACATAAACCACACTGAAGGCATCGCACATACCACAGCCTCCACCGACCCTCCACGCCTCCACCTTGCCCAACTGCCACCACCACCAGCGCCACGTGTGCTACCACCTAGCTCTAAGTTCCTATTTTTTTCCTTTTTAGAGAAAATTTTTCAATATGAAAAATACAGAGAATAAAAGTACCATAGGGAATAGACCACTGTTAGCACATTCTTGTGCGCTTTAGAGTCTTCTTTTTTTTTTTTTTTTTAATGATTTTACTTTTCTGCTGAGTCAGTGAGACATCTGCATGGTTCAAAATATAAAAGGTAAGGAAGGGGATAATAGCGCAAATCTCCCCCATCCACTGTTGCCCGTACATCCAGTTCTCTGCTCCCAGAGGCTACCATGTTTCAAAGACTTTTTAAATAAAAGAAATAAAACATTATAGATATAGTTGAAGTCTCCTTTTCCTCTCTTTCAATGCTCCCTCGAGGCAACCATTATCATGAGTTTGATGCATCCTTCCGATGCCTTTTTATGGTTTTTACATACATATATGCATGTATTTGTGAACCACGGAGAATCTGGTCCTGTGCTCTTCTTGTGATTCACATCAATGGTCTCGTACCTTTAAGCACTACCCTAGGCTGCCAGTTCATTACTTTTAACTGCTATATGATATTCTAATGTATGACTATACTATGTTTTATTCATCCATTTTCCTACAGATAGATGGAGGATTCCTTCCTGTTTTTCAGTAATATAAACAATGCTACCACTTTGGAATTTCCTAAATGAAAATAATACTTAAGGCCATTTCTCCCCAGATGAATCTATAAATTCAAAATCAGTGAGCTGAAACCTCTAGGGTATTTTATGAAAATTAATCAGCTAATTCTAAAATTCATTTCTAAAAGAAAACAAGAAGAATTGGCTAGTGTTTCTTTAAAAAAAGAAAAAGTCAGGAAATCTGCCCTATCGTTTCATAATCTGCTTGTTTTCACTTAGTATATTATGCTGGGAGAGAAAGGATCAGCTGGCTGGGCACTTCCAAAGGAAGGCAAGATGATTGTTCTTTCCCTGGTGGTTGTTCTATCCAGAGGAGAGCCTGGAAATGGTGCCTGAGAATGTAGTCAACATGGCAAAGTCCGAGCAAGAAGAACTGAGCTAGATCCTGAAATACCACCACTGGAGCCAGTCCTAACTTCACCTTTGTCCCTTAGATAATAAATGTCCTCAATTGTGTACCTTATTTACAGGGGCACGGGGAGGGAAGGATGGTCCTATCGGTAGCCAAAAGCATGCTAACTGACACCATGTCTTACAACAATGTCTGATTTAATCAGTCCTCGACTGTTGGGTTTTTAAGTGAGTTTCAACTTCTTTGCCACCTCCCCAAACAAAATACCGCAAGGAATATCTCTGTGGCTAAATCTCTATGTAAGCCTGATGATTTCCTTAGCATAGATCCCTAAATAATTCCTACTCAAGTGGAATTACTCAAGCCAGAATATGGAAAGAAGAGGTTGTTTGGTGAGAAACAATGTAATAAATACCAATTCAATAGAGAAAAGTATGGAAACTAAAATAATCTCTGAGTCCTAACCCTGTACCCAATGTCTCCTGCTTCACTCACCATCTCAAGAGGGTCAGGACATCTTCCTCTAGTCTATTTGCAGCCCGTGTAAGAACAATAACAACAATAGTAATGATAATACTTAACATTTATCAAGCATTTATTCTGTGCAACAAGGTCATCATAGATTGTCTCATCTAATCTTCATAACAATCCTATTAAGAAGATACTATTTTTAAGTTATTGTTCCCATTTTACTAAACAGGAAAGGGGCTTAGGGAGAGTTAGCAACTGGGCAGGTATCACGCTGTTATGTGAACAGGCTGGGATTCCAACCTGGGTCCTACTGGTCACAGTGCTGCTTCTCGACCTCTCCCAGAGTCGCCGCTGAGAGCTCTGCTGGGCAGACCTTTCCACCCAGTTTCCTAGCTTTATCATGTGTTCTTTTAGTTAACATTGAAAGAATAATATTCAGGGGCCCCTGGGTGGCTCAGTCGTTAAGCATCTGCCTTCGGCTCAGGGTGTGATCCCAGCGTTCTGGGATCAAGCCCCGCATCAGGCTCCTCCGCTGGGAGCCTGCTTCTTCCTCTCCCACTCCCCCTGCTTGTGTTCCCTCTCTTGCTGGCTGTCTCTCTCTCCATCAAATAAATAAATAAAATATTTTTTAAAAAAAGAATAAATATTCAAAGAATATTCAAAGAATAAATGCCAGAGTTGGCAGGAGGCAAATAAGCAGACAGGTTCCCAGCAGCCTATCCCATGGCCCAGTGACTCTATGGGCAGAGGCTCACTTGGAGGGATGCCTTGGTCTTGGTGGAGCTGAGCAAGGGCTCTAAAGGCAAGCCAGGCTTCAGATGAAGCTGACATCACCACAGATGGAAGAAGAAGCAAGGACATAGGGGAAATTAGTCTGATTCCTCAAAGATGTCACTGACGTATTGGATCAAGTCTTACCCCAAACCTGCTCTCCCTCTCAACTTTTCGAATTCATGAACTAATAAATTCCCTTTATTGTTTCAGCCAGTTTGAGTTACAGTTTTTGTTCATTGCAACCGAAAGTGTTTTAACTGGTTCCTCTCCTGTCTGGAGCTTTTGAGCACAAAACTTGTATCACAGTCTCCCGATAATAACAAAGCTAATACTCACGTAGCACTTAGGATGTGCCAGGCACACTCCTAAGTTTATTTTGTATTTTGATTTATTTAACCATCACAATAGTCCTATGTGATAGTTTGTGGGGTTTTTTAATCCTACTTCAGACATAAGGCAAGTGAGGCCAGAACAGGGTTAAATAACTGCAAAAGCTAGCAGGTGGCAGAACTGAATTCCAATCTAGTCAGCCGGGACACTTGGGTGGCTCAGTCGCTTAAGCGGCTGACTTCGGCTTAGGTTAGGATCCCAGGGTCCTGGGATCGAGCCCCACCTCAGGTTCCACGCTCAGCTGGTAATCTGCTTCTTCCTCTGCCCCACCCCCTCCCCCTGCTCATACTCTCTCTCTCTCTCTCTCTAAATGAATAAATAAAATCTTTAAAAGAAAAAAATCTAGTCAGCTCCTCTGGCTCCAAAATTCTTGGTCATAACCTGGCTGCCTGCAGCTCACCCACTGCTATCTTGGGTTCTCTCATTAAGACCAACAGCATCATATTGGACCGACAAAGGTGGGAGTGGGACGTGGGTGCGGCATATGCAGATGTTCATTTCTGCTTATTGTTTAAGAACCTGAAGGTGCACGTGTCCGTTTTCATGACCGCAAAAGGCAATTGAGAATTCAGCTATGTCACTCTCCTAAGACACTAATGAAACTTCTGCCAGGTTATTTCTCAGCTGCAGACAGCGGTTGTCTATGGCTGGGTCGATATTTTCATGTCTACTCATAATCCTGTGTGTCAAGATCACTGAAAAATAAATGCCAGGATTTTTTCTTCATGTTCTAGCTCCTGCTTTGATTTTAGACACAAAGTCTAAAGTCTGTCTCCCAGGTATTATGTGTATAGAATTCAAGAGGTGTAAATTTATGTAGAATTTATTCACATAAACATGGAAGTATTCTCAACTATTGTGCTTTTTGAAGAAAGGCAGCCCGTGTATCATCTGCATTTTGCTGAGGTAGCTGAGGAAGCTTTAACCAATGACACTTGGGTTTCAAACTATGCCTTTATCTCCATGCCAAATACTCTTACATTTTTCATTTTAAAAAAAGAGAAAAGAAAAGAAAAACCAGAGAGCTGCAAAAATTCTCTTTGCTATCAGGAGTTTATGAAGTTTTAGGCTAATAATAATCTTTAACATAATCGAATGGGCACTATTTTCTTTATTACTCTATCTCTCCCTCTTTTTGTTGGTTTTTTTTTCCCCGTCCTATTTTTTTTAGTTCAAATGCAAAAAGGACTCCCTCAGGAAGCAAAAGGAAAAAAAGAAATGTGGGCAGTACTTCCAAGTTCAAAGACCAGGTGTTGGGAAATCACAGTTCATAACAACTAAAAGTCTGCGATGAGATGTTTGCCTATGTACTTTTCAAAGTGAACCAGAAACCTTTCCCTGGGAGCCAGCAGGGGAAGGTATCCAATATTCTTGCCCTATACAAATGATTCTCAGAGTAGTCCATGGAGTAAATTAGACCTCTGCAAAAATACTCAATTTAGCCACAAGTACATATCAAAATCCTACTTTTCATTTAGTAATAAAAGCCTCCATTTTTTTCATACTTATAATTATTTCCTTTTTTTCCCAGTTTTATGGAGATACAATTGACATAAAGCATAATCATTTCTTGGGGCATCTGGGTGGCACAGTTAAGCATCCGACTTGATTTCCGCTCAAATCATGATCTTGGGGCATGAGATCGAGCTCTGAGATGGGCTCTGCACTCAGCAGGGAGTCTGCTTGAGATTCCCTCTCTCCCTCTCCCTCTGCCCCTCCCACTCATGCTCTCTCTTTCTCTCAAATAGATAAATCTTTTTTAAAAACATAATTATTTCTTTATTGATCATTTATCAAAGCTTTCTCCCTATACACCTCCATTTTAGATGAAGCTGGAATCTTGATGGCAAATATAGATTTATTTTGCACCATGGTGGGGGGGACCCTAAAACATTACTTCTCAGAACATTCCTTTATCTTTCAGCATCTATGTGCAGGCCAAACATAAATGGACATGAAGTGAGACCAATTATTGAATATCTACTAAATACTAAGTTCCAAACTAGATTGTAACGTTCGTTGTCTTATTTAAACCCACGAAAGCTCATGGAATGTAAGTCACCCCATTTTAAAGAGGAGAGAACTGAAGAACCTTAAGTTCTATTGCAGTGAGTGGCTCAGAGATAAAGGCTCAGAACTCTTCTGACCAATGCACTTTCTGCTACCACGCTGCTTTTGTGGAACAATTAAAAAACAAATACACATAGGGCCACTGACTCCAGCATAATGGACAAGTCAGTAGGAGATAATTCTCAGAATGGAGATTGTTGGGGCGCCTGGGTGGCGCAGTTGTTAAGCGTCTGCCTTCGGCTCAGGGCGTGATCCCGGTGTTGTGGGATCCAGCCCCACATCAGGCTCCTCAGCTATGAGCCTGCTTCTCCCTCTCCCACTCCCCCTGCTTGTGTTCCCTCTCTCCTTGGCTGTCTCTATCTCTGTCAAATAAATAAAAAAATAAAATAAAAAATCCAGAATGGAGATTGTTCTTTCTCATCATCCGACAGCCATAGAAGCCAGGCATCTTGGCAAAATTAGAACTTATTAAAGTTCCAGCATTACACATATAATGCAATAGCTAATAAGAATGGGAATATAACCAGTGTTATAGAAAGGCAACTGATGAAGATCCCATGCTTTCAATCTAATTGTTAAAAATTTACAGACAGAAAGACTGATGAGTCTGCCTCCTATCAGCTTGGATATGTGTAACATAGGCCATAATGGGGTGCCGAAACTCATGACACAGACAGACTCAAGATGCCAAAAGAAGGAAAGGACCCAAATAGGACCAGGATGTTGTCCTTATATATTTAATTAATATCTTAGTACTAAGAGAGATTGGTAAGAAATAGTAATGGCTCTAGACCATGGCACTGTGTTTATCAGTATAATTCATTTGCAGCATAACGTACTTGCTATGTAGACTGTACCATTTTTTTCTTTAGTGTAGATTCAACCGTTCTCAAATAATCATTGGTGATCTTTTAGAGTTCCATGTTAAAAGAACCACTCCAAATAAGAGAGGAGTACCAGACATCCGGGATACTGCTTCTAATGCTGTTGCTAATAGTGATCAGACCCAACTGACAATTGCTCTACAAATCCTGATCTCCAGAGGAGTGACAATGTAAGCAGCATGAACTCTTCCTGAATAAGTCTCATTGCATAGAGAATAAGCGATATTTTTTAAACCTACAGTGCTGAATATAAGACTTACCACAAAACCTTTACTA
Organism: Ailuropoda melanoleuca; assembly: GCF_002007445.2. NCBI lineage: Eukaryota > Metazoa > Chordata > Mammalia > Carnivora > Ursidae > Ailuropoda > Ailuropoda melanoleuca. The sequence continues at coordinate 68,026,365 of NC_048232.1, forward strand.
ACTTACTGATATGCTTGAAAGCCTAATTCTTCCACAGATAAATCAGAGATTAAAATGTGTGCATCTCCATCATTCTTCCAAAACTTTATAAGATCCTGGAAGAAAATGTACAGGATGATAGATGTCCAAGAATGTTTTGTACCATGAGTAGTGACCAAGGAAGGTTCTAGTTTTTTCTATAACTTATTTCGTCTTAGAATAGCTTAGTAGTTTGTACAGAAACATTCCTGGTTTCCCTTTATGAGAAATGTGTCCTTTCCAAGGCCAACTTCAGATATATTAGCCCCAGGCCTCTTGATTTTCTGACACATTCTCATGAGTCACTTGCACACTTTCAGAGTGTAAGCCTTGGAGAAAGAGGCTTTGTTTTGTTTTAAGCAAAACCTTTGACTCCTATAATGTGCAGTTCACACCTCTGGTGTCAGATAAATGACAAATAATCGTTGTTAAAAGCAGTAACACATTAGGATGTGAGGTTTTACAACAATCCCTGTTTTCCTTGAGCTGCTAAAATCATTAAATTTATGACATTGGTGGGTTAGTAGAACTGTATGCCTCTGCTCTATTTACTTAATTTTTGAATTGACTGGAACGTGCTTTTAATGTGGAAATCGTATTACGGTGTTCAAATATCTTGTGCTCTGAACAAGATTATTAGCCGTAGAAACCAATGGGATTTTATCCATTGTCATCGTCTTCTATTTTCCTTGACATGTTCATTCCATCTATTGGCAAACCAAATCGGATGTCAGAATCCGCTCGAAAATACCAACAACATGTTTTATAATTGCAAAGCTAACACCTATGAATAATAAAATTGCAAACAAGCAGAGTACCATCAAAAATTCAGGATTATTATTTTTTAATGATTGTATTGCTTCTTGTGTGTGATAGTATACAAAGCGTGGGGCACTGTCTTTCTCAGGACTGAATTCTAGTGAGTTTCTGAGCTTAAGGACCATGGGGGGCAGAGGCAATATTTTTTCCATCAGTCTAATAGCAACTCATGTCATGGAAAGCAGCAAGTTGGGGAAGAGAAAAGGATTCCTGGCTCATTCCTTATCTTCCCTCAAACACTTTTTAGCTAATCATATGAAGAATGCAGGAGGAATTAAATGCCCTTTGCCTCCGGTGCTAGTTCAGGGGAGTGAGAAGACAGAATTCCAATTCTAGTCCTGTCATTGATCTGTTGGGCTTATTAACATACCCTTTAAAATCTCTCTCAATTCAAGTTTATTTTAGAACCATGAGATGTTAGAGACCAACTAGTAGTCTCACATCCCCATTTTTAAGTGAAGAAACCAAGGCTCAGTTAGCTTAGAGGACTACCCCCAAGTCACGCTCCTTGATTCTATGTGGTTTAAGCTCAGTCTTATCCCGATGCTACACAGTAGGCCTCCAAATTCACCTTAGGATTCACTGTCTTGGTCCCAAGCCCCCCACCCTGATCCAGTTGGAGCTCCATACTTAACTCTTTTTCTACCCATAGCCATTTCCTTACACTCCAGAAGCAGCACCAGTTGCCTTTAAGTTGCTCTGTTAAATGGCAAATACCCTACCTAACAATGTCTACCATTTTTAAATGCTTTTTAGGCCTGCTGTACACACTTGTACATTCAGTCTTCACAGCGCTATGACATTGGTATCCACGTACAGATGGAAAAACCAGAGGTCAGGGAACAGAATTAACATGCTTAAGGCCACACAGCTGGTAAAGTGGTGCAACCAGAATGTGTACCTACGTCTGCCTGGTGCTCTTAACCACAGTGCTGACTCTCTGCCGCTTCCTCCTAAAGCATATGATCATTCATTCAACACGCATTGTTCAAACATCAAATATACGCTGGGCACCATACTGAAAGTACAGGGAACGCAGAGATGAAAGACCAATTTGGGACATCAAGGGCCACAGGGGTACCTGAGATCCTGAACTATTATTCCCCAGCGCGGTGACACAGGGCCTGAGCCTGTTCACAGCACAGGGCGTACAAAGGGGCAGATCCCACGACTGCTCCAGACCTGGTCTGAAAAGGGCATGTTTCTAAGCTTCCATGTACTCAGGCTGTACAAATTCCAAACATTTCCTTCTGCACCTCCTCCCCGCCCTTGCTGCGCAGAAGTGACAGGCTCCCCTCGCCAAGGTCTGTGTGGGGCTCCTTCCCTGGCGTACCTACCCGGACAGGGTGCTCGGCAATTTGCTCCTCTGTCTGCTTGTACTTGTTATGTGCTCGTACTCTGTGGGTATTTTATAAATCGCTAATGTTTGCAGAATTTGGTTTTCTGGCTGCTTCTCTGCCTCTTCCCTTGTTCCCTGACTGCCAATGTAGCGGCTGCTCTTCCCGTTGCATTTGAACATTGGCTCCAGCTTCCTCTTTTAAATTACTTCTGCTGTCAGCTCATTTAGCGGCATCGCTCATCCATAGGTTTGGAGTTTGCTTTTTTTTTAAGTTTCTTCCTTCAACAAAGCTTCTGAAGACAGGGTTCCAGGCTTATCACGCTGTGTCCTGGTCATTTGGCACTTGCATCACAGATGTATTTCATCGACCATATGCTTTTTTCTACCGCTGCTTCATCTCCTCCGACTTCCGAAGTGTTCTGTAATGGGCTCTACAAGATGGGGTGGGGGGGGCGTACCTTGCCTTTGGTTGTGATTTCTCATTGGAGTCTCCACATTTGTCTTAAGTGGGTTCGTTGAGCTCGGGAAAAACAGCAATCAAAGCAAGTAAGTATCCGTGAGATATAAGCTAAGCAAGACAGTTAAACCCTACAAAGATGAATTGTGGGTTTGTTTGGTTTTTTTTTAAATCAGATGATTTACTCGTAGCAAGAAATTAAAAAGTCAAATAGAAAAGTAACAATGAAGTGTGAGAAGGAAATGCTGACAGCTAAATTAGCCTTCAAGTAAAGAGAGAGAATCCTCCTGCCGGGGCCTACATGTGGGGGCATTCATGCCAGAGCTCAAATTTAAATTCTATTGGCCCTATATGGGCCTTCAGACCATTATTCTCTTTCCTCAGCCATCGGTTCTTTCTTATTGCAATAAATGTTTGGATACAGTCAGCCAGAGGCTTTTTGGATGATGAGCACATTTCTACAAAGCAGAAAAAATAAACATGATATGGTTGCTGCCTATTTCAAGAACCCCATATGGCTGCTTGTAGATGGGCACCATCCACCTCTGCAGGCCAGCTTCCCATTTGAAAGGATATTCAGCTCAACCTGAGACCAACTTTATAAATCAATTACAAAATTCCAATCTCATTCTGTCACTCACTTCAGCTGTATAAGAAAATAAAGGGGGAACATTTTAATGACTCTGGAAACTTCCATATGCATAAAAGCTGAAACCAGCAAATATTCATTTTCTTTTTTGGCAGATGACTCTGGTAATTAAGGTAAACTACTAATAACCCTTTTCAGAGAGCAGGATAGATTGTTCCCAAACATATTGAGAGGAATCACATTGAGCAGCTTGAAGCTCCAGCAGATCCTTAGAGAGAACCCTGCCAAGAACAAACAAACAAAAGAAAGAAAGAAAGAAAGAAAAAAACTATCCGCAAAGAAAAAAAATAAACCTGAAAAAGTCAAAACCCAAGTCTGTACCAAGGTTTGAATCTGCCTGATGAGTTCTACGCTGTACCCTTTTATGATCATTTGCTTGTATTCCAATTCTTCTCAAAAGTTGTTATATATTTGACCAATCCTTTTTCAAAACAGGCATTTTAATGACTGCATCTGCCAAAGAGTCTTGAGCACTGCTTGGCAAACTTTTGCTGTAAAGGGCCAGATAATCACTATTTTCAGTTTGACCAGCCATATTGCCCCTCCGGCAACTATCAACTCTGCTGCGGTAGCAAGAAAGCAACCACAGGCAATAGTAAACACATGAGGGTGACTGTGTGCCCATAAAACTTAATTTATAAAAACAGAGTGGGCCATATTTGGCCTGGGGGCTGTAGTTTCCTGATCCCTGCTCTTGAGGATAAGGTAATAAGGCATGACACAGAGCAAGCCAGCCACTTCCCCTTCCCAGGGTACAGACTTCCTTGTTCCAGACATGAGCTGTACCACCCGGGGAAGATGAGCTCAGTCTATGGGGAAAACAACCCATTTTAAAAGTCTAGACTTCCTGAGCCTTCTGACAACTATGATACATCATAGCATTATTTAGTCTCTCGCTCATTTACAATGAGTCACTGCTTGATTTGCAAGATTCCCTATTTCAATGGTAATATTGAAAGCCCACTAATAATAGTCACAGCAAGAAGCTGCCCCTAAAACTGAAAGAGGAAATTACTTTACAGTTTTAATTTCAGGCTATGAACTGAAACCACTATATATCAAACAGTTTTCAATGCTGCCTTTGGTACCAAAACAAACAAGAATGATCACTTTCAAGTCACATTGCTCTCCATAGCAGAACCTTGTTTGGAGTCTTGAATCAAAAGACTTGAACAGATATACCACACCATATAGAGGAAAAGCATGGGATTGGGACTTGGACAGACCTGAGTTCTAACCCCCGCTCTGCCATTCACTACCCATGGAACCCAGACAAGTTGTTCAACCTCTGAATTTGCTTCCCTATTTGCAAAATGGTGCAGCAAGCCCTGCCCTGGCTCTCTTTCTGTTAAACCTCAAAGAGTTGTTGGCCAGGAATTAGGGTGTTGGGGGCTGTGAAATGAGGCAATGGCTAAGGAATGGCTCTGTCCGTTGTACTGTGCTTCTAACACGGGAAGGGTTGTGATTTTTTTTAATGGAACCAGCTATAGCCTCGAGAATCCCTCTGTGCACATTGCATCCATTTGTGCCTCTAGTGTGATCCACATAGTAGACATACCCATTGAAAATCCATCTAGTCTCATGGATTAAGTTCACGGAGGAGCATCCTGATGGCCAGGCAGGCAATGATACTGAGATATGGTGGAACTCAGCCCTCCTGCATCACCTCGTATCTCCAGCTCTTAGGGTGTAAAAAATCACTGAATAAGTCAGAGCTAGAAAAACAGGCAGGCAGATGGATGGAGGCTCAATGAGGGAGACACCTCTGTTCCCATTCTGAATTCTTCTGTCTCTCTTGTATATTCTGTCCCAAAAATCTGCAAAAAGATGGTGCACCCCACCATCCTCTTGGTGACTGACTTATATCTAGGCCAGTCGTTCTTCTCACAAGGAGATTTTTCTCCTCAAGATGTCCCCTGTCTTGATTTTTTTCTCTCTCTCCTGATAATAAAAATAAATAAATAAATAAAGTAATCATTTTCTTTCTTGCCATGATATTGTGCCTTGACAATGGTCAGAGGCAACTGGTCGATCTGAGATAGGCCTTGGGGATGAAGTAGCACTTATCGAAAATAACCTCTAGAGAAGAAGCCCTAATTTAAATGGGATGAGCAGTGCAGATGCCAACCTTGTCCCCGGCTGATAGAACTAAACGTCGTCAAGGTATCTATTTCTTACCCAATTGATTTCATTTCTATGATATATGTAATTCCCAATCAAAATTGGAAGTGGGGGTGTTTTATATACCTTGAGAACATTGTTCCTAAGTTTATGTGAAAGAATAAATAGATGAAACCAGTTAAGGAAAGTTGTAAAGTGAAGGATGATAGATACATGTTTGACCTAACATTCCTAATTTTAAAACTATGATACAAACAAAATAAAAATTGAAAGCCAGATCAATGGAAACGGTTTCACAGTTAAACAGATCCCAATGTATTTACAGTAAAGGATAAGGGGTAAGTGACAAAGGTGAGAGGATAAAGATCAAGAACTATCTCCTACAGGAAGCTTTCCTCAGTTATCTCAGTTCTGGATTAAATGTCCCTTTCTGGTAATCATAGAGTATCCTGCAAATGCTTCTTTTTATGTATATATCAAAGTATGCCATACAATTAGCACAAAGCATAAGGATAGGTCTCAATGAATTTTTACAAAGTGAGCACACTGGTGTAGCCAACACCCAAGTCAAGAGATAAAACTCTATCAAAAAACCAGAAATCCCTTCATTTCCCTTCCTGGAACAATCCCCACCCTTAGCACCAAGGTCTCTGATGGTCACTACTATCCTGATTTCTAATAAAGAGATTACTTTTACCTATTTTTTTAAATTTTATTTATTTAAAGAAGGCTCCACATCCAACATGGGGCTTGAACTCATGACCCCAAGATCAAGAGTCACATGCTCTCCCAATTGAGGCAGTCAGGCACCCCACTTCTGCCTATTTTGGAACTTTCTATAAGTGAACACATATAATACATACTCTTTTGTGCCTGGCTTCTTTGGTTCAATATTATTTTTGTAAGATTTATCCATGTTTTTGGAGTTCATTTTTTCTCGTTCCCACAAAGTATTTCATTAAGTGAACATACCGGGGGATTTCTTCCAATTTATCATAGACAGTATTTATCTTGTTCCCATTTGGGGGCTATATGCTGCTATGAACATTCTTGTGCAAGTCTTTTGGTTAAATGCACATGCACATTTCTGCTGGTATATTCCTGGAGATGACGGAACTGGGTCATAAAGTATGTGTTCTTTCATCTTGAGCAGATAATGCTAAAGTGCTTTCCAGAGTGGCCGTACCGATCTCCACATCCACCAGCAGTGTATGAGAGTTTCTTTTGTTCCACATCCTCACCAACACTTCATATTATCTCTTTCATTTTGGCCCTTCTGGTGGCTGTTCTGGACACACATCTAAAAGTACCCTGGCATAATTTATCCGTTTACTCATCTATCTCCCTCACAAGTTTGCAGGAATACTTTCTACAAACTAAGAAACCAAGGCCCATGGGGCACCTGGGTGGCACAGCGGTTGAGCGTCTGCCTTCGGCTCAGGGCATGATCCCGGCGTTATGGGATCGAGCCCCACATCAGGCTCCTCCGCTATGAGCCTACTTCTTCCTCTCCCACTCCCCCTGCTTGTGTTCCCTCTCTCGCTGGCTGTTTCTATCTCTGTCGAATAAATAAACAAAATCTTTAAAAAAAAAAAAAAAGAAAGAAAGAAAGAAAGAAACCAAGGCCCAGAGAGGTTGTGAGATATGCCCAAGTTCACAAATTAGACACATCTTTACAGCACAGATGTCCCAAGTGGGCAGTGTTCATAGGACTGGGGAGGACAGGTTGCCTTCTTTAAAAGAGTTGCAAAACCTACTTCCAGGTAATCAGTGCAACTTGCTCATATAACCAGAGAGCTGCTCAGATACATGCATGTGTGTGTGCATACATACACATACACACACACACACGCACACACGCACACACATTCAGCACTTCAAAATGGAAGGTTTAATTTTGAAGCACACTGCTGTTAGTTAAATGATCCTGCAACCAACAGCCACGCATCTCTCCCTTATCTCCCTTTGGTTAAATGTTTTGAAATGAGTTTCAAATGGGGTTGGCTCAAATGACAGCTCTTCATTTCACCTTGCAGATGCTATTTGCAGGAATGTTTTATGATTCTGTTAATTACCCACATCGAGAGGTTATTTTATTGTTTCTAGAGAAGTAGAGTTATAAATGTAAATATTCTGAGGCAGCAAATTTCTTCAGCAAGCTTAAAGAGTTCTTACTCTGTGAATCAATGCACATATTTAAAAGGTGCATTATTTCAGTGATTACTAGCATCCTAAAATATTTTTCAGGTGCAAGTCTGTGTGTGGAAGAGCTGAGGCTGACTGTGTGCTATAAAAACAAACAGGAAGTCCAAAAGATGTAGATTGTAAGCCCAGCCCCCACATGCGGACAGCACTCAATTTCTCAGGACTTCAGTTTCCTCTTCTCTGAAATGGGAGATTATAATACTAGCTATCTTCTTATGTTGTTAAGAGGTGAAACGGACTATTGCATAAAAAGGCTTGACAGTAATAAATGCACAGTTATTGCCTACTGATGACAGAGAGTTGAGGGATTCTGTCACGGTGATGAATGGCGCAGAGAGCTTATAGCATAATGGCTGGGTTGAAGTCCCAGAGCCGTACCGCCTGGATACACATTCCGACTATACCAGCTACTAGTTGGTCTACTTTGGACACAGACTTAACTCCTCTCTGTTTCAGCTTCTGCATCTATAAAATGGGTAGTAGTAGTATCCGCTTCATGTTGTTGTAAAGGTTAAATAAGATAACCCATGAAACCTGCTTTCAACAGAACTAGACATACAGTTGAGTGAATAACAGATGTTAGCTGCAAACAGGGGTCGGTTTGTCCCAGGGACAATTATTTGTATTTACCTTTATGATCTGATAATGTGGAAATAAGGATAATTTTTTTAAAGATTTATTTTATTTACTTTTTTGAGGAGGGGTAGGGGCAGAGGGAGAAGATCTCAAGCAGACTCTGCGCTGAACTGAGCAGGGAGCCCAACACGGGGCTTGATCTCACGACCCTGAGATCATGACCTGAGCTGAAATCAAGAGTCAGATGCTTAACCAACGGAGCCACCCAGACACCCCAGGCTGATTTCTTTCCTTTGTTCCATTTTACTTGTCCCAACCCAGCCAGCACCCTTCCAGTCTAATTTTTCTTCCACTATATTCCTCGAAATGGAAAATAAATGCCTTAATTATGAATAAAAATGGAATGTTTCTCTCCTAGGTGTCATTAAAAATGATTTTTTTTTTTTTACTGAGGAAGAAAATACTCTTTAGCCCTCCTGGCAAATCCCAGCATCAGAGCCTTGCTGTGCTCAGCATGAGGGGCTTGGCACTTACTAAGAACCACGATGTGTATGCACCTCAGCAGCTCTGAGCACAGCAAGGGGCCTCCGCACCTCGGGCGGGCGGTGCTGGGAGCAGATCAACATTCCGACACAGACCAGCGCCTGCCACGCAGCCCCGACAGAAAGGGTGTCAGAGAGGACAGACGCTCAGGCCGGGGCTTCACATGGCAACATGGCCCCCACCACATCACTGTCTCCTTCTGGGATGGGTGCTTCAATGCCAGCAGTGGGAGAAAAGCCTAGATTTTGAAATCAGTCCCGCCTGGGTTCAAATCCCAGCTCCATCATTTAATACAGCATGACTCAGGTCAGGCTATTTATTCTGACTTGTGTCTCATGGTTTGTGAAGTAGGGATAAGAATACTTACCTCAGAGGTAATCATGAAGAATCAATGAGATAAAGCAGGTTTGCAAAGCACTTCTGCCTGCAGATGGCATGTAGTAGCTATGACTATAATTTTCCAAACCTCAGCAGTAATGTGTCTGGACCATTCCACATATGACCCTCCAAGAGCAGTGTAATGGGAGGCTCCTGCACAGAGCCCGCACTGCATCTTATCACATCTTCTTTGGAATCTGAAGCGATTGGCTGTGGTCAGTCCTGCAGGGCCTCACATGATCAGACCCTCGGTCAATTTAGGCTGCAGGCCACAGGTGGAGACGGCAGAAACTTCAATTATCTTTCATCTTTGCTTACAAATTGGCCACATTTCTTTCTTCTAGAAGTTTACTAAAAACGTCAAGAAGCAACCAACACTGATATTCTGACCTTTTTCAACCATTGCCCCTAAAGGAACAGGCTCCAGAGACCCACGGTGTCTGTTCCAAGGTTGTCCCAGGCAATCGTCTAATTGTTTCACCACATCACAAGAAGGGTCCCCAACTTCCCAGCCTGCAGTCGCTCTTTCCTGTTGACCAACATTAGGCCCCTGCCCAGGAAGCCAAGACGACATAGAGGTAGGGTTTCACAGCCGTTCCAATTCCATATTAGAAAGGATTCCGGTTTCAGCTACCCTCTATCGAGAACTGAAACAGGGGCAGGTTTTAGAGTCAGCCAGCCTGGCTGCAATGCAGACTCCACTCGTTACTGCCATAGGATCTTAGATACATTATTACTTAATTTCTCTCATCCATAAAGTGGAGATGGCAATCAGAGTGCCCTCCTCACGGGGCTGTCGGGAACATGAAATGAGGTGATGTATACAAAGCACTTGGCACCATGTTAAACCCTCCATAAATGTTAGCTCTCATTATTATCAAACAGCTAGTACATTCTGGGCATTGTGCTAGTTGTCGCGAAGACCATGGATAACAGGCTATACATTGTCCCCGGTCTTGTAGTATTTACAGTATAGAAGCAAAATATTATACCTATAATTATCCAGATAATTATTTATATTGTCAGAATTATAGATGCTCTGAAGATGTTCCAGATTGTTTACAGCCTTGGTAAACTGGGGCCTCTGAATTGAAGGCATATTTGCTGAGATGATCTAATGAACACAGAACCAACATTTTGTAACATTCTGTGTGGAAAGTAAATCTAGAAAAAGTCGACTCTGCTCACTCATTCCACTTTATATAATGCTGTAAGTAGTTTGCTTTGCATCTTCACATCTGACAGAAGCAGACTGTGAATCAAGATTGTGATTAGGAACAGCCTCAGCAGGGGACCCCCGGGTGGCTCAGTCGGTTGAGCATCTGCTGTTGGCTCCGGCCATGATTCAAGGTCCTGGGATCAAGTCCCGCATTGGGCTTGCTGCTCAGCAGGAAGCCTGCTTCTCCCTCTTCCTGCCTCTCCCCCTGCTCGTGCTGACGCGCTCTCTCTGACAAATAAATAAATAAAATCCTTAACAACAACAAAAAAAGAGAACAGCCTCAGCAATCAGACTGTCTGGGTTCAAACAAGCTCTACCATTGACCACCTCTGTGACTTTGGATAGTTTCCATACCCCTCTGCACTTCAGTTCCTCATCTGTAAAATGGACATGATAAGAGTTCCACCATGTTATTGGGAAGGTTAACTAATTTAGTTGATACCCATAAATGAGTTAGAACGGTGCTTAACACAGAGCAAGCACTCAATAAATAGTAGCTCTTATTATTACATGATATGACCTTTTCAACAACCCTGCAAGTAGTTATTCTCTCCATTTTATAGGTAAGAAAACTGAAACCCCAAGAAATAAGCCTGTAATTCACAACGCTGGAACTCAAACCCGGGTCTCCTGGCTCCATTTTTATTTCCCCTCCCGACAGCCTCTCAACTGGCAAAGAAAAAAAAAAATCTTTGAAAAGTCCGCATATAAATGGTGTGGGTTAAAGTGTTTCATGAAAAGAAAGAGTACTGTGGCATATAACTGAGTAAGGCAGCAGAAGAAAGCTAAAAGAAGCCAAAGGTTTTATTTTAAAAGATAAATGAGTAGCAAACCAGCGGACTTAAAATGAGAGGGTTAAGAATATTTTCCTGTATAATTAAATCTCTAAAGATTTGGTTAGAGTACCACAGTCTATATCAGGTTAAAACAAAAGATCACATTAGCAATTGCTCAAGTTTATATGCAGTACTTTATCCACAGAACAACATTAGTAAGTCAATTTGAAAGAGTCTGATCAAACTGTTAACTAGAAGATAAAAGAAGCAGGATATTTGGGGGGCAAGATTTTTAACATAGTACATACCAAAAAAAACCTACATTTATTCTATTACCAGCACTTATCTAGGAATTATAATTTTTATTTTTTATTTATTGTTTTAATTGTGGTAAGATACACATAGCATCAAATTTACCACCTGAATCATTTCTAAGTGTACAGTGTCTGTGGCATTGGATATATTCACATGCTGTGCTACCATCACCACCATTCATTTCCAGAACTCTTTCCATTTTGCAAAACTGAAACTTTGTACCCATTGAACAATAGCTTCCCATTCCTCCCTGGGAATTCTAATTTCTAAATCAAATAATTTTTTAATTAGGATCATTTTCCTTCAACCACTTAGCTTTCGTTTCTTAAAACAGAATTTACTATGATTTAAAAGATTTTCAAGAAATCAAATATGATGAAGTTTACTTTAATTAGAAAGTCATCCTTAATCACTTCAAAGTATTTGGAGACCATTCCCTGTCTAATGCTATTCTGTCATTTTCAGGGCCCCATCCATAATTTTGATTTCAAAAGTCAAACAACAGAAGACAGCTATTTGTAAATCCAAACTGGATGACAAGGACAGAGGTTTCTAACCATAGGAACAGCTTATCACTTGATGTCAGTCCCACTTCCATTGAAACAGGATAAAGGAGAGGAAGTTTCCTGCATATACAAAACCCACTGACTATCTGGTAGGTCTGGGAGAATGTGCTGGTCACCCCAGCCCACACCCCATAATTATGCCTTCAAACGTGTTTGTCACAAGAGGCAGAATATTCTAGTTGCTATCAGAACCCTCAAAGAGACTTCATAACATCCAGTTCAACAGATAACAAGTCACAAAGAGACACTATTCTTTGCAAATGACAATGAATTTTTCATCTCAGGCTTTTGATGTGTAAGGACATATATTTAGAAGGAAAAGCTTTTATTATGGCTAATCAAAGAAAGGAGGCTTTTTTTCAAAAGAAAAATTTATCAGGAGCTTCTTCAGGACAAACGGTATGACCCAGGGCTTTGTTCCTGGGGATGATGTGTCTTTGAGGACGATGGAAATTGCCACCAGATTCTCTGATAGCCCCCTCCCCATCAGCACAAGGCAGCCCCTTACAAACGGACTCCAGCCTGTGGATGTAGTGATGAAAACAGTCAATCACCTCACATTTATTTGTCACCATGTGGCTCCCCTGGGTAGTATTTCTCCTCTCTGAGCTTTGTAGATGCGCCTGTTCTGCCTGTTAATGACATTAACAGGAGTATGGTGTCTCATCTATGAGCAGTGGCCACTTTTAGCAAAAGCACATGGTCTGGAAAGCTCCAAATTCACTAAATATACACATGCAAAGGGTTCCCTTAGAACGAACTGCTACTCCCGGACTTTAAAAGAACTGAAGTAGAAATATCTGTGTGTGCGTGTGTCTGTGTGCACACATGCACATGCACGTGCGTGCGTGTGTGTGTGAAGGGAAAATCGTGGAAATATGCCATTATAAAAAGCAGATATATTAAGAAGAAAACACAAGTTAGACATACTCTTTGCATGACAAGGTCAACTTTCTTTGTAATTGTATTAAGATTCTGATGCGCATGTGGGGTTTTGTCCTGTGAGTCCTGTTTATTGATTTCGTGTCGAGCATTTCAACTGTCTTATATTTTCTTAAGGAAATTAGGTCAGGGCTTGGGATAGCCTGACCAGCTCACCTCTCAGGTGAAGCTGGCCTCCTCAAGCTCTGGCTACAGTAATTTTTTCCATCTGCTGGACTCAAAGATTCAGTGAAAATAAAAACACCAGAAGCATCCCAGTTCAGGCAATGCTCCTTGCGAAATGCTCACTTTAATGACGCTGTAATGTCACGCCCCTTGGTGTGCCATTTTATTGTGAGAGTTAATCAAAGGCAAAAGAAATAAAGATGTCTGGCTTGGGCGCAGGTGCTTCTTTGTTGAAGTGCCTTCCTGGGGGCGGGAGCAGGGGAGTGGTCCACAGAAGTGGGGGCTCATGCACAAAGGCTGAGCTTCCCAGGGTCTGGGCGGTTGTTTTTACATGAGTCCGGAGGTCTGCTCTGTGTCTGTGTGTGTGCTTTGTGTAGTGCAATATATGTGGGCCCCAGGATTAAAAGAGAAAAGAACAGACAGAGACAGACACACACAGAATAGACAGAGACAGACATACACACACACCCACACACAGAATGTGTCAGGGAGCTTACTATAAATCTGCACAGGCCCTGGGGTTACATGTGTATGCAATGGTATGTGTGTCTGCCCATGCACGTTTGGGGTTGGCAGCGTGTATGTGAACCGTCTGTATGTATGTGGTGTACGTGTGTGACCTGTGTGTGTTCATGTGCTATGTGCGTGCATGTGGGGGGTGTGATGTGGAACTGCACGTGTAATGTATGTGTTTGTGTACACTGTGTGCAGTGTGTAGGTATGTGGTGTGTGTTCATGCATGTGATTTGGGTATGTGTTCATTGTGCATGTGGTGTGGGTGTGTTTGCCCAGAGCATATGTACATGCATGTGGTAGTGGGTGTGCATGTGGTGGGTGTATGAACTCGTGAATGGGCACTCACATGTCCATATATACATTTTTTTTTATTTTTTGAGTGTAGTTGACACACAATGTTACACTAGTTTGAGGTGTACAACACAGGGATTCAATGGCTCTATACATTATGCTATGCTCACCACAAGCATAGCTATCATCTGTCATCGTACCGCACTATTACAATATCATTAACCATATGATTAACCTATGCTGTGCCTTTTATTCCCATGACTTATTTATTCCATAACTAGAAACCTGTATCTCCTGCTCCCTTTCACCCATTTTGTCCATCCTGCACCCCCTAACCTCTGGCAACTATCAGTTTGTTCTCCATATGTGCAGATCTGATTCTGTTTTCTTTTTGTTTGTTTATTCCTTTGTTTTGTTTTTTAGATTCCACAAATGCGTGAAGTCATATGCTGTCTTTCTCAGTCTGACTTTTTTGCTTAGCATAATACCCTCTAGGTCCACGTTACAAATGGTAAGATCTGGGGCGCCTGGGTGGCACAGCGGTTGGGCGTCTGCCTTCGGCTCAGGGCGTGATCCCGGCGTTATGGGATCGAGCCCCACATCGGGCTCCTCTGCTATGAGCCTGCTTCTTCCTCTCCCACTCCCCCTGCTTGTGTTCCCTTTCTCGCTGGCTGTCTCTATCTCTGTCGAATAAATAAATAAAATATTAAAAAAAAAAAAAAAAGAATGGCGAAAGAGCAACATGTTAAAAAAAAAAAAATGGTAAGATCTCACCCTTTTTTACATATATACATATAATCTGCAGAGTCCTTTATAGACCCTGGGGTTCAAGTGTGTTCACTGTATAGAAGGGTCTTAATATTGAGGGTACGTGTGCCATTTGGGTTGCCTGTGGCCCTACACACTGTGTATCAGGGCCAACCGTGGCTATTTAAAAGCACTGAACCTACGTGCTAAGCCCATAGTGGTCACTCGGTTTGGTAAATATTTTTGAAGAAGAAAGGGGAAAAGAAAAAAGAAAATTTCAAAGAATCTCAAAATTAGGATGTTTACACTGACATGAATGTTGGGATTTAAAGGATAATGTTATTTAATCACACCTCTTCTCTTATGGGCTCTGAACTCGTTGCAAAGATAGACCTAGACCTACACAGCTGCAATGATCAGCTCTATTTCCAATATTGCTACCTCGGAGAACTGCCTTGACCTGTGACCAGAACCGACTCTGCCAACCAGAATGCCGGGCCTCCCTCCAAAGAACAGAGCTGCTCTACTGAGTTTACGGTATGGATGGGCAGAGAATGGACATGTGGGGAGAACAGGCCGCTGGGAAACAGAGAACCCAGATGGGCCAGACTTTCACATACAATGACTCTCTTCCCAGCCAGGGAAGGGGACAGCAAAAGGGACAGAGGCTCTCTTCCCAAGTCTCCCATTCTTCCATAAGGTAGATGTTCCTATTCTATGGGTCAAAACAAACAACAACAACAAAACAAAAAAACAAAAAACAAAACAAAACAGAAAAACAGGAGAAAGAAAGATTTCCCTTATGACTGCAAAGATTTTGCTCTCTTAACCCACCAGGCTTAAACATCCAGACCATGAACAACCAAGAATGTGTGCGGAGACTGTAGAGTCCTTACGGGGGAGCAGATCAGTGGTTAATCAGGACATACTCATGAGGCCACTTTTCCAGTGCCAATCACCAGTCCTTTGTGTTTCTTCCTGAGTTTGCTGGTGAGAACTTCATTCAGCTTTTGTCCTCAAAATGGGTGAAACCAGTTCATTCGTTAACTCCTATGGGGCAGTGTAAATCATAGATTTCCCTCCTGATTGCATGCTCATCTTCAATCATATCCAGCCATGTCACGGGAAATCCATTTCCTTCTCCTTGCATAACTGCATGTTACCGCACTCTTCCCACACAGTAAAACTTCTGACACTCGCCTTGCTCACACCCCTCCAAATGGAGAGTGTCCATACATCTGACTGGACAGGTGGGAAGAGTCCACATTTATTACCTGGGTGGGTTCCTTCAGGTGTGTACCCTCTGTCCACACCATCAGGGGCACCACTGCTGGTCAGCACAATAACTGACTTAGACCCACCCTGTGATGGGTTGTCGCAAGGTCTAGACTTAGGGGGAAAATGATAGGAAACCTGCTTGGCAAGGGTCCAAAGCAGTGTCCTCCAGTATACTGTAGCAAGACAACAATCCAAGGTTTTGCCCCTATGGAAATTCTACATTTGTTTTTCAATTGGTTTTTAGTTCAGAGATTCCCTTCATCCTCAATAAACGATGCCAGTTGCGTGGACTTCGGGGAGCAAGAGAGGCAAGTCTGTATTTATGCTGGAGTTGGTGATTAGGATGTAGATGTGGTTGTTACCAGTGCCACTCCAGCACTCAAAGCTCTACTGATTCTTCATAACTGTCTTCAGATCTCTCTCTTGCACTGGGTCCTCTTCTTTTCTATTACCATTTCTAGGCCTTCATTGCCTTTTATCAGAATTTTGCCACCACCTCCAAGTGGGCCCTGGAACACCAGCTATGGGCTCCCAACCAATCCAGCTTACACATAATCACTTGTTTAGTCCTCCAGAAATTTTCATTTTCAACTAGCAATCCCATGATCAGGCGTATGCAAAGACACCAAAATGTCACTCTAGAAGATTGAGCCCTTATCCTGCACATTAACAGTCCTCCACCACCTGGTCCCTTTCCAAATTTATCTCTATTCCGCGCCCCCCCAAATTCTTTTCTCCCAACAAACCCAGATATATCCATGTGAATTCCCATAACTCCACTTTTACACTAATGTCACATCCTAAATAGGTTAAACTTATGAGAATTCAGCATTTATGCAATCCTCCCACACGCTAGTCACTCCTCCATTCCACTGGATGGCATGTGAGATATACGTAGATTGTGTCTTCTTTTCAAGTGAAGTTCCCTCTGCTACCTACTGTCCCTCCACCTCAAACTGAACATCAGCACCTCAAACTAGCTCCTCAATAGTTAACATGTTTTCATGTCAGCTTATCTAGGCACACTGGAAGTGTGCGTGTGTTCATTCCTCCATGCCTGAGCTCCCTTGGGCTTGTCCTCAGCAGGCTGACATAGAGCTGGCCGACGTGAAGGAGCTGGCCACAGAGGCAAAGGACCACCTCCTCGTTCTCACCAACCCTCAATACTTCATATTCCCAATAGTACAGGCATCCCGCCTCGCCCATTTGACTCTAATGATTAAAGCGATGCTATTTTTGTTCAACACCATCCCAGAGGCAGCCAACTAGAGAAAGCTGAAGTCTGAAAGAGGCTCTGTAGTCCAAAGAAGCAGTAATCTGTGCTAACTCTGCGGGGAAAAGTGACTGTACTGAGCTTGAGTATCGAAGGTGCATGTACCCCGCAAAATCAATATTAAGAGCCTATGCGTTGTTGCCTATTTAGGGAAAATTTAAGAGTAAAATCTGACTTTCCATGAATTTATGTTTATATGTCTGTCTTTTGAATGCAACCCTTACGTTAGACATAACACTACTGTATATACTCCAAGTCTCCAACCTGCTCCCCTCTTTGTTTTGATGCCCAATTGCAGTTCCATCAATTCCTGCCTCTAACCACTGAGCCCTCAGTGATGTCTCCCTCCTCCAGACTCAACTAAATACCCCTATCATTTTCCTGGCATGTAATTTATGCGACCTTGTATCATCACCTATCTGGTTGTGGATGGTGTATGTGAATGCAGCCATTGCTGTGATGGGATTTTAACCCCTGAAGGACGAGGAGGGACTTTATCTCTTGGTCCTTGTATTTCTAGCAGCCAACCAGAATAAATTCTGGGTAAACATTTGTAATGTCAATGAAAGAATAAAAAAATATCGTTCTTTGGAAAGACCCCAAAGTAAAAGTGCCAAGAAAAATGTTTGCATAGTCTGTCCACCTAGAAAATGCCTGCTCATCCTTAATGGTCCAGATGAAATTCTGGCTCCCCTTTGGCATAGTTGAAACAGGCTTTGGGGTCAGCGAGACAGGAACTCAAATCTTTTCTGCACCACAATTGGCTGAGTGAGCCTGAATGGCAAGTTGCCATCAAATCTTGGTTTCTACTTCTATGAAATAGAAATAGCAATACACACCTTAGAAGACCAGAATAAAAAAAGGTAACACATAGACAGTGTCTAGATAGAACAAGATAGGCACAGAATAAATGGTAAATATTAATATTTTCTTCTGTGCCCCTCCCTCTGTGTCCCCACCACACCTTGTACATGTTGCTGCACCGACCTCATACACTGCACTGTGAATATTTAGGCTCATACCTGTCTTCTCCATGAGGCTAGGAGCTTCTCCATGGCAGGGATTAGCCAACATTTATGAGCACTTATTTCAGGCCACGCTCTGGGCTAGGCCCTATCTTACTTAATCCTCACAACAAAAACAATAATGCCTGTTTTAATTTAATCCAAACAACATTTACTCCCCACAACAACCTTCTGTCATCCTCATTTTAAATTTGAGAAAATTGGCCTCAGAACATTCAAGAAAGTTGACAAGTAATAGAGGTGGCCCTGGACCCATATCGCCCCACATCCAAGTCCATATCCTTAATCCCTTCACTATGTTGGGGCCAAGGATGCCTTCGCCATCCTGTCTCACCCCTCTAATACTTACTAGCATTTGAGTAGCATGAATAAACATTTACAAAGTGATTATTTAGTAATTAAAAGGATTCTGACTTCATATAAATGAGTATCTGTACTCCCCCTTGAGAGGACCCTACATCTAGAACAGTGCCTGAGACATGACTCCAATGGCATAAGCAACTTTTTCAGAAAAGGGCTCTAAATTTACCAGCTTCCTATTTCATAGGAGGTGCATGTTTTCTATATAAAGAAAAATCATGGTTTATATCCCAAAGAGATTCTCCCACAGGCCCTGAGGAAGGATGTTCATTGTGGCATTATTTGTGGAGACGGGAAATTGGAGTGTCAGCACTGGGAGAATAGAGAGGCAAAATGTGATAGATGTCCACCCTGGGGTACAGCTAATCAGAAGAATGGATCGTAAGTGGGCAAAACAACATGGGCACTTCTTAAAGGTAAAGTGTGAGAAACTAATGAGATTTCTAACAATGCCCTTTACACAATACCATTTACATAAATTTAAAACTCAGACTCACAAAGCACAGTGCACCTTTTGGTGGTGGGGTTGGTGATTAAGAGCATGGATACAAGAACTCAACTGCTTGGGATCAAATCCCAACCTCATTGCTTAGTACCTGTGTGACCTTAGGCAAGTTGCTTAACCTTCTGTGCCTCAGTTCTTTCTTCTATTAAATGGAGATGAAAATGGTACTTAACTCATTAGTTTGTTATGGCAATTAAATAAATGATTTATGACTATATATACAGGACTTTGAACACAGCCTAGAGCATAGTAAGTTCTATATAAGTGGTTTTTATTATTTCATTTTTAAAAAATACAGAGGAAAGATACATATGAGACATATTTGAATGACTATCTACAGGGAATAGAATGGGGATGAGATAAAAAGGAAAAAATACAGATAAATAAGAACTTTGCATGAAACAATAATGCTATTTTTCTAGTTACCGAGCAGCATGATTAATTCAGTCCTCTTCAGTTTACATTTAAAAAAAATAACTAGAATTTACTAGTTGAGCTGTTATCAACCATTTGCCTTACTGAGTTGGTTAAGTGATTACTTGCAGGTTGCATTTGTGGTAAGTCAGTTGTTCAAGGTTCAAAAAACTCACCCTAAAATTAGGATCAACTTTTTCTTAAGATCGTACTACAGCAAAGCCCAGCCTGCCCCAATTCCCATTCTGAGCCTACACAGCTGCTGGGTAATAAATGCACAAGCATGTAAGTACCTACTTTGTGCAAGACACTGAATTGGCTACAATGAAGCAAAAGAAAATCATTAATGTAAACTTTTAAAATACAAAATGATAAATTTAGGCAAGTTGGGGCGCCTGGGTAGTGCAGTCGTTAAGCGTCTCCCTTCAGCTCAGGGCATGATCCCGGAGGCCTGGGATGGAGCCCCACATCAGGCTCCTCTGCTGGAAGCCTGCTTCTTCCTCTCCCACTCCCCCTGCTTGTGTTCCCTCTTTCGCTGGCTGTCTCTCTCTGTCAAATAAATAAATAAAATCTTTAAATAAATAAATAAATAAATAAATAAATAAATAAATAAATAAATTTAGGCAAGTTGATAGTAGCAACTACAGCTGTTGAAAACCATTTAAAACTATTTGTGGTGGAAGTACTTCCACCTTGATGGAAGCCTTCACAGAAGTGAGAAGCAGAGCTAACCACATCAGCTACCTGAATAACTCCTAACGGTTCCCCTTATTATGTAAGACACTTACACTACAAATCAACCAAGAGCTACACATGAAGGGAAGACTCATGGAGCAAAATAATTCTGACTGGCCTTAGCCTCCAGGGTAACAAACACCTCGTAATATCTGGTCCTACAGTTAAGATGGGCTCATTCTTCTAGTAGGTGAGCCAGCCACTCATTGCACTGTGGACAGCAGTCAAACATGAAGGAAGTGATTGTTCCAGAGACTGAGGGAGGGAGGGGATTTATACCAATTTCTTTTGAAACCTATCAAATCATTAATAATTACTAAACTATCAGTAATCAGATACAAATGCAGTGATATGATTATGCTGTTGTGAGGTCCTAATTTTTAAAATGTGTGTTTAGTACAAGTATCAAATACACATATGATTTTTTTCCCTACCACAAGCCACCCCAAAATCCAGCCTAAAAGGAGAAGACCTATTACTGTAGTACTACTTTTCAGCACTCTTAGCAATTCTAGACGGCCACAGTCCAAAATGATGCCCAAGTTTAGAGTGTAGTAACCTGTCCATGTTGACACTATCTATGTCTTTTTCATTGAAAAATATGAAATCAAAGCTTGCCCTGGACAGCCTTTGTACTGGAAACCAATAAACTTGGTTGTTTTCCTTCCTTATTTTGATGGAATGGCATTTTTTAAATAAGTTCTTGTGAGGAACTCACATTCTTTTTGGGTCTTGACTTTGTCTGCTAAAATGTTCAGGTCCCCAATTTCTTATACCATACACAAAAATAAGCTCAAAATGGATGAAAGACCTCAATTTGAGACAGGAATCCATCAAAATCCTAGAGGAGAATGCTGGCAGCAACCTCTTTGACCTTGGCCACAGCAACTTCTTGCTAGACACGTCTCCAAAGACAAGGGAAACAAAAGCAAAAATGAACTATTGGGACTTCATCAAGATAAAAAGCTTTTGCACAGCAAAGGACACAGTCAATAGAACTAAAGGCAACCTACGGAATGGGAGAAGATATTTGCAAATGTCTTATTAGATAAAGGGCTAGTATCCAAAATCAATAAAGAATTTATCAAACTCAACTCCCAAAAATAAAAAAATCAAGAAATGAGCAGAAGATACGAACAGACATTTCTCCAAAGAAGACACAAATGACCAACAAACACATGAAAAAAATGCTCCACATCACTCAACATCAGGGAAATACAAATCAAAACCACAATGAGATACCACCTCATACCTGTCAGAATGGCTAAAACAACTTAGGAAACAACAGATGTTGGCAAGGATGTGGAGAAAGGGAAACCTTACACTGTTGGTCAGAATGCAAACTGGTACAGCCACTCTGGAAAACAGCATGGAGGTTCCTCCAAAAGCCAAAAATAGAGCTACCCTACAACCCAGCAATTGCACTACTAGGTATTTATCCAAAGGATACAAACATAGTGATTCAGAGGAGCACATGCACCCCAATGTTCACAGCAGCATGTCCACAATAGCCAAATAATGGAAAGAGCCCAGATGTCCATCAACAGATGAATGGATAAAGAAGAGGTGAGATAGATAGATAGATAGATAGATAGATAGATAGATATCTAATTGGAATATTATTCAGCCATCAAAAAGAATGAAAGCTTGCATTTGCAATGATGTGGATGGAACTAGAGGGGTTTTATGCTAAGCGAAATAAGTCAGAGAAACACAAATACCATATGATTTCACTTATATGTGGAATTTAAGAAACAAAACAGAGGAATATAGGGGAAAGAAAGGAAAAAATATAAGATGAAACAGAGAGGGAGGCAAACCGTAAGAGACTCTTTTCATTTTTTTTTAAATTTTATTTATTTATTGGAGAGAGAGAGACAGAGATAGTGAGAGAGAGATCAGGAGCAGGGAGGAGAGGGACAAGCAGATTCCCTGAAGATCAGAGAGCCTGACACGGGGCTGGATCCCAGGACCCTGGGATAACGACTGGAGCCGAAGGCAGACGCTCAACCAACTGAGCCACGCAGGTGCTCCAAGAGACTCTGAACTATAGGAAACAAACTGAGGGTTGCTGGAGGGGAGTTGGGTCAGGGGACAGGGTAACTGGGTGGTGGGAATTAAGGAAGGCACTAGAAGTAATGAGCATTGGGTGTTATATACAACTGATGAATCACTAAATTCTACCTCTGAAACTAATAATACACTATAGGTTAATTAAATTGAATTTAAATTTTAAAAATAAATTAAATTAAATTAAAAATGTTCAGGTCCCATTAAAGCCATGTCTTTCCATGACCATAACAATGATGATATAATTATTAGAACTGGATTTTGCTGCCAGTGACCAAAAGTCTAAACAACAGTGGCTTCGAAAAGAGAGAAGTGTGTTCTCTCTCCCATAAGCATCAGCAGTCCAGCCTTGCTATGGTAGCTCACAGTCATCAAGGACCCAGGCACCTGCATCCTCAAGTGAGGCCCGCACCATGCAGCCATCACGTCTCAGGCAACGTAGAGAAGAGGCAATGAAGAGACACGCCGTTTCTCTTTAAGAAAATATCTGACAGATTTCACACTCTTCTTTCCCTTACAGCCCACCTCCCATGGCCATGCCTACTACAAAAGAGACTGGAAAATGTAGTCATTATTCCGAGTGGCTATGGGCCCATCTAAGAATGAAGGATTCTATTATAGTAGGACTAAAGGAAAATGGATTTTGGTGGATAATCAGGAAACTCAGCCACAGTATTTATAAACCATATACATATCTCTTCATTTCCCATCTTAGGATAACCATTCTAGTATTCTGTACAGTTTCTAAGCGTGACTATTTGTGTCACTAAAAGAATACCAAAGGAGAATAATATTAAAACATTTCCAGTATTCTGGAAACACTGGGCATTGTGTTGGTGCTCTCACATTTGTTATTGCATTCAGACCTCGCGAGATAGCATCCTCATTTGGGGAAACTAAGATTGGCAACACTGATATGGGAAATGAGAGCATTTAAGCTTAGAGCCCCTCCTAGTTTTCTCCCCTATGAAATGTGTTTTACTAAATTCTTCTCCTCCTTAGACTCAATCACCAAGCCCTATTCAACTCTCCCCGCAATCAAGGCCCTTTTGCTGAAGCACCAGTAAATAAATCAGGATTCCACCGTGCATCTGTGGAAAGGTGATTGCCAACATTTGAGATGCGGAACAGAAATTCCCAAATGTTTCAACTTAGGTTCTTCATGCCCTCATCATTAACGAGATGTTTTATTTCACCATGTGCCATTCCGAAATGCTACATAATGTTATCGCTTGCTCTGGTGCGACATAACATTGGAATGGTTTTGCTTGGCTTCCACCGCAGAAAAACACCCAACTTCCACGACATGCTCCAGCAGTCCCTCCTTCCTTTCCATGCTGGAGACTGTATCATCTGTAGCTCTGGGATCTCAAGGCAGTTGAATTTGTAATTGTAGCAGAAGATATTTATTGAGTGTTTAATATGTGCCAATGATGTGGAAATGACTTATGAGGTACAGTAGACTGTTATAATTATTGTTATCCCCATTTTACGGATGAAAACACAGGCCTTGGAAAGGCTAAGTCACTTGCTCCAGTTTTCATAATTAATACATAAGAGAGCTGGAACTTGAACTTGCTCCTCTTTGACCAAATAGCTCATAATCTTAACCTGCCTACAATGAGCCAGGTACCAGCTGAGGTGCCAAAACAGCAGGTGTGCGAGAGTCAGTCCCTGTCCCCGAGGGACCACAGTCCAGTGGAATAGACAGCAACATGCTTTCAATTGCACTGCACCATGACAAGTGCTAGGCCTGGCTGAGACCGTTATTCTTGGTGCCAGCAAAGGGGAATGGCTAATCCCACACTCAGAACGTAAGACCTGGCATTATCTCCTCTCTTTTATGTGTATGACATCTCCCTGCCTGGAAACCAGAGTCCCACATATCTTTGTTTCCTTAGACCCTAATACGATTCCTAACACATAGTAGCATTCGTGGAGTGGCCCATGCTACAGAACCAACTCTGTACAACCCAGAGCAAGGAGTGGGTACCCTAACAATTAAGGCAATATAAGACTAAACCCACACTTTCTAGCTAAGATGTTAACTGCTCAGATTTACACCAATACCATTTTCCACCCAGTGGCATTTGAAGACATGGAAACTAGTTGGACAGAAAAATCCCAGAGTGAGCAGCCGCTGGACTGTTTCTAATCCCTGGAGCAGCTTCCGGCCGGGTGAGAAGTACAGACATTGGTCGTGTGACTGAAGAAGTGGACACAAGGCAGAGATTTCTGGGCAGTGAGAAGACACGACAAGTCAGACTCGTGGGAAGTCAGGACAGCGTCTGGAGAACTGGTCCAGAAAGCTGATCAACAGCCCCTGAAACAATCCGCCCTAAATGGCCAAGACTTCATTAACACCTGACAGCTTTCCTGATTTTCATCACCACTTCCAACTGAGGACCAACTAGAGAGAGCCAAGTATACACCCATAACCAATCACATAGAATGCCCCACTTCCAGTTAACCTGCCTACGGCTTCCTCATGCGAACAGCCACCTATCAGGACATCCCTGAAGCCTTCTCTGGTATCCACTATGAAGCTTCCCCACTGCTCTGCCTGCATTTGGGTCTGCCAGTGCAAATGATCGTGGCTAACTTTCTTTCTCTATCAAGCTCTGAATAAATAGCCTTGGCTCATTCTCATTTGATTGGGCTTCATTTATTTCCACACTGGTCACCATGTATCTTTTCTGGGTTGTGCTAATTCTCTTTCATGTCCCACAACAATCTGCTTTCCATGCTAATTTACATGCATTCATGTTTAACTGGCCCTTTTATTTTTTTTTGTATTTGAGTTGACATTCCAACTGCAGAGAATTCTCAATCTCTCCAAAATTTCTCACTGTGCACACTTACAGCACTGTGACTTCATCAACTGATCAATTGTATTTCTATAGCTTTTGCTATTTCTGTTCCAACATGCTACTGCAGTGACCTATCCTCCAGTTCTTTCAAATGTCCACTTGGTTACATAACACCTTCATCTTTGCTGCTGAAGAGACAAAAGAAAGCAAGATAATAAGAATCTCATGATAACCTGAGATAAGCATTGTAATTATGCCTATATTACAGACAAGAAGACTGAGGCACAGAGGCGTTGGAACCCAATGGTCATAGTCAGGATCCAAGGAGAAAGCTTAGTGACTAAGCAGACATTGGCAGGAAAAAAAAAAAAAAAAAAAAAAAAAAAAAAAAAAAAAGCTCTGTATGGTTCTACCAAGAACACGCTACAGAGAGATAGATAATTAAGTACCATTGAACTAAGGGGTGAGACAAAAAAGTTTACAACCAAGTTGTCTTTTCAAAATTTCCCCATTTACAAAATTTGGTATCTTCCATTTTAGCACTTAAGGAACCCTTGAATATAGTTCTATTTCTTCCCACATTTTGTACTAAGTTTCCCTGAAGTGTTAATTCACTTTCCTCTGGGAAAAGATGCCCAAAAGGGGCAAATCATTCTTTTTTCAACAGGACCTAACCTTCCCATCTTTCCTACAGCCTTGGCTCCCAAGGTCCCTAGAACCTCATCAAAGCAGCCAACACGAGGGCAGGCTTTGGTTCAGAGAGTCTGAGTTTGTATTGTAAGAAAGGAAGAGGTGCAGCCACTAAAAATGTTTGGTTGATTTAATGAGGCAGTTTGTACCTTCTGGAATGTACAAGTTGTTAATAAATTGCATTTCTTCCCTTTTTATAGAGTACATTCCTAGTGTGGTGTTTTGGTTTGTTTTATGATAGGTGCTATAGTTTGAGCGTTTGAATATGGGTTTCATTAATCTGTAACTTGTGCCTCTACCAGAAGGAACTGAGTATTCTAGACTTTGTGCACAGTGCCCTCCCCTGGATGAAGTGACGTCTCCTTTCCTGATTGCAAAACTTAGAAGAAAATTGATACTGAAAGACATGGGAAGGCTCCAGGGACCCCTCATGCTGGAGATTCCTGGTCTCCCCTGGGGACACAAAAAAGGTCACCATGCCCAAGGTGGTCAGCAAGACCTAGGCCCAACCCTGTCCCAGTGAAAGGTGAGAGAGCCTCAGACTTCTTTTTTTTTTTTTTTAAAGATTTTATTTATTTATTTGACAGAGATAGAGACAGTCAGTGAGAGAGGGAACACAAGCAGGGGGAGTGGGAGAGGAAGAAGCAGGCTCCCAGCAGAGGAGCCTGACGTGGGGGCTCGATCCCGTAACGCCGGGATCACGCCCTGAGCCGAAGGCAGACGCCCAACCGCTGTGCCACCCAGGCGCCCCGAGCCTCAGACTTCTATGACTATAAAGAAAAAAAGAAAGCCAAGGGAAAGATGTGGTCACTCTAGATTCCAGAAATCTAACCAGAAATCTAAATACCAGAGAATTAGTTGGATGGATAAACTTAATCTCACTTCTGATTGGTGCAGGGATTGAAACAGAGCTTTGGCGGGCGTAAAGAAAAAAATGTCACATATTTAATGTCCAGAACAACAAGGGGAAATTTGATCCTGTTCATCTCCTAAATTTGTTCAGCTCCCAGCAAAGGAACTGAGTTGTAAAATATAGAGACTGCATTTAAAGAATGCTTTTTGAAGAAGTGCTAGTCTAGAAGTTCAGGAAATACTGGCTTTTCTAAAAAGAAGAGAAGAAAAGAGTGTGACCATTGGTGCTATTCCCTGTTAGTTCCAGTTCTTCTTCTGGTCACAAAAGAAGACTGTGTACTTTACGTACCATGAAGTTAGGCATGGCCATGTGACTTGTTGTGGCCAAGGAAAGATTAATGGAACTTAAGCCTTAAACAACTGGTGCAAGATTTGCCACCTTCCCTTCCTCTCCCGACCACCAGGTGAGCCAACTACAGCCCACAGACAGAATCCAGCCCGAGGCCAGTTTTTATAAATAAAGTTTTATTGGAACATGGTCGTCCCCATTCCTTTACGTCCTGTCCATGGCTGTTTGTGCACTACAATGGCAAAGCTAAGTAGCTGCAACAGAGACTGTGTGGTCTCTAAAAGCCTAACATATTTACCATCTGGCCCTTTACAAAAAAAATTTGCCAACCCCTGCTCTAGATGGTAGGGTCTTTCACAGTAAACATCGTGGAGCCCATGCTGGACATGACAGATGTGTAGCCTAAGAATGAAATAAACCTCCACTGTTTTAAGCCACTGAGATTTTGAAGTGGTTTTGCTGCCCCAGCATGACCAAGCCCACCCTGACTGATATGCAGGGTGAAGAAGGATCTCTAACAAAGATAGAAAAAAGAGAAAGTATACCCAGAATCTAAAATATCTTACAAGCAGCTCTCCAAACATTAATAATGGAAAATATGCATATTCAGTGTCACTGACATTGTTCTTTTAACCAGGTGGGAAATAAGCAGGATCCCTACATGCAAATGAGGCTATTTATCAGGTAAGCCAGACAAAGGCGTGATATTTTTCCCCCTAAAATCAAAATAAATTAATATCTATATCTAAGGAAGTCCAGCCAGCTTTTAATCAGACACTGTTTTGTTTTATGAGAGGAGTGAAGAGGCTCATTACAGCAAATCCCAGGCACACATTGATAAATTCCCAAACTTAGACTCTCATAAAACTCAGGAACACACTTCCCATTGCCTTCCACACTTCTGAATCACTGAGCCAGAGGCAGCTGCCTGATTTGTGACCTTCAGCTGTCCGCCATCCCTCGTAGATCATTTCTGCCTAATAGAGCCTTAAAATTGTCATCATTTTCTTTACTTCAACATTGAAAGAAACGTTAAAGATTGATCCACCACTGGGTTGGCTATTTTGCAACTTCTCCCAGCTGGTTAAGAAGGAAGTCATTGCAAATAAATGCAGCTTTCCTGGACATTTTAAATGGTAGCAATCACGGCAATTTCAGCAACACGGAGCGGAGGAGAGAGTGGAGGTGAAGAAAGGACTGAATAAAATGGACTATGGGCAACACATATCACCCCTAGGGAAACAAGGTAAAGCTTTTCCCAGTTCCCTTGGATTGGACGTTTGTAGCCACCTACAGCTTGGAGAAAAAGGAGCACTCCCTTCCCATGTTTTCCATCAGCCTTGATCTCACATCTGTGTCCCAAGGCAGGATGCCGAGGACTGAAGAGGTGTGGCTCCCTGTTGACCCACCCGCAGTTTAGAGATGGGTCCATTGGACCCTGGTCAAAGCGACAGCGAGTATCCCCAGAAGATCACTGCAGAGAAATAGGGGGCTTCGGTCAAAAACACATCTGTGAACCCAGGAATCAACTCCTCAGAAACTGGGAGTGGGAAAGAGAGGGTGACAGCACTGACGGGCTCAGTCCCAGACGTCAGCGTCCAGGCATTCTGTAAGCAGCTCGACCCCCTGATCCTATGGATTTGTGCTGCTCAGGACTGCTTCATCCCAATTCAGCTCAGAATGGCAATGCTTCCAACTAACACAGAACTCCACACCCCCTCAGGCTGTGACAAGTGTTCTCTACAGGCCCAAAAGCTAAGGAGAAAGAAAGGAAAGGTTTTTTTCTTTTGCCATTAATGTCAGCCTTCTCTGTGAGCCTGTCTGATCCCTTCCAATCTATTCCAGGACCATAAGTAGCCATGAGCCGCCCAACTCCAGGTAGGAGTCATAAGAATGGAAACCAAGCTTGGGGCCTTGGTTGAGGTGGTTGAATGGGTCCAGCATTTTGGTTTGTTCAATTGCCTGGGGCTGCTTGTTAAGTTCATACACAATTTGTAAGTAGGGCAGCAGCTGAACACACTGGGAAAACAAAAGTTCAAAAACGGCCTCACTAAATTAAAAGGGAGATCCAAGGCCACCAGCAAATGAAGGTTAATAGAGGGTCCCTACCAAATCCCAGATGAAGGGAGGAACAATTAAACTGCCCAAGTACAAACAGCACGAAAATGCAGGCCATGGGTGTGTACGGCAGAGGAAGATCTGAAGGTCTTACTGGACAAGCTCATTGAGCCAGCAACATAATAGAAGTGTTAAGCAAGAATACAGAAGACAGATACTATGAAATGATCTTCATAAATTCATGCATTCTTTTATTCAACAAAATTTACTGACTGCCTACTATGTACCATGCATTGTGCCAAGATTAGAGCAGGAGTCAACCAACTAGCACCTATGGGCCAAATCCACCTGCTTTTGCATGGCCCTTCACTGAAGAATGATTTTCACATTTCCATAAAGTAAAACATAAAAAAACGAGTATTAGCCTTTCAGAGAGAACAACTGTTCAAAACTAGAGCACATTGCCTCTTGGCCTACAAAGCATAAAAAACTTACTATCAGGCCCTTTACAGAAAAAAAGTTTTGCTGACCCCTAATCTAGGGGTACAAAGTTAAATAAGAAATGGCCCCTGCCCTCAAGGAACTCCCAGTTTGGCATAAATTCAAGAATCAGTACCACAGTACTTTGTCCTATCCTCGCTTCACAATTCAGAAGCAAGACAGAAAATTTGAAGAAAGCTCATGGAAAGTTAGAAAGATTAATAAAAGAATGGAAAGAAGACTTTATGAGAAAAGTTTAAAAGAATTTGGATTATTTATTCTTGAGAAAAGGAGTCTATGGGGAGACTTAAGAATAGTCTTCAAATATTTGAGGGGATATTATTAAGCAAAAGGCTTTTCCACTGTGGACATAAAGATTAATAGAACGTAGGCTAAAATTTTTTTATCGCAGAGATGGAAGTATTTCCTGCAAGGCATTTAAACTTCTGCAGTGAATTGAGAAATCCATTTTCCTTAATCCTCTAAAACTAGCGTATTTTCTCATCTGTCTGGAGTTGTCAAGAATTGTTTGAGTGTTGTCTGAGCTAAAGGTGGGGGTGCACAGGATGCCCTGTGATCCCACTAGCTCCCTGCTTCTTCCATTCGGTTGGGGGCTTTTCAGGAGAAAGTCTTTTCCCCCTCTGGGCCTCAATTTCCCCTCTTGCAAAATGAGAACCTGATATGCTCTGAGTCTGTGTTTTCTCGGGCCAAAACTTTGAAATGGTTCAGCTGCCAAGGAAAGCAAAGGAGCTTCAGTGATCTCATCTCACAACAAAAGAAACAATATAAATGCTGTTTTAATCTTGATGTGAATAGAAAAACTTATACTCAACATTTATTTTAATTTAAAGGTAACTCCTCACTGGGAAAAAAATACAATGTGTTCCCTGGAGGAAAAAGCCCAAAGAAAGCTTGAATAAATGACTAAAGTTCATGAAAGAATAAAAAGGAATACATCAAGAAGGCACACACAAAGAAAGACAAAGAATAAGGAGCCAGAAGTAAGAACTGGCATCCCCTAATCACAATCAACGTGATGGGGTCATAAGCTCCTCTTTAAAAGACGTACACACTTAGATTAGATCCAAATCTAAAAACCAAATACATGCTGTTTAAGAGAACCACTGAAAACCAAATGACCCACAGAGGGGAAGACTCAAGGGTTTAATATGGAACTTGGTGAATGATATGCATATGAAGTCTTTAGGCTTGGTGAAGGGTAGTGACGGCTGCAACTTACCCTGGGATGCATCAAAAAAATAAGATGGACTGATGGATAGATGGAGGGTTGAATAGAAAGATACGTTTTAAAGATTTTATTTATTTATTTATTTATTTATTCTTTTATCAGAAAGAGAGATAGAACAAGCAGGGGGAGCAGCAGAGGGAGAGGGAGAAGCAGGCCCTAAGCTGAGCAAGGAGCTCGACCCAACGCGGGGCTCAATCCCAGGGCCCTGAGATCATGACCTGAGCCGAAGGCAGATGCTTAACTGACTGAGCCACCTAGGCACCCCTAGAAAGACATTTTTTAAAAGCAAATGTAGGGAAATATTAATTGCAGAAGCTAGGGGGTAGATACATGGATGTTTATTGAACAATTCTGCATGTTTGAGATTTTTTATATAAAAACTTAGGGGAAAATATTAGGGTTGGCCAAAAATAAACCAAACAAGTATATGGAGTAAGATTTCATTTTTTACTAACTCTATAGGTAAATAAAGAAAACGGAAAGCTTTAAAAAGAAGTGATGCTTGAAGTAGGCAGAATCTGAGTTATTTGGGCTTCTTTGCACTGCTTTTTTCATGACTTTGATAATAATTCTAAGGGCCAAACCAGGAGGTCAATTTATTTTGATGTGCTCTGTCTCTATCCAAATGTAACTGACTGTTACCTTGCTTTTTTGGGACGATCATAAAAAAGCACAGCTTAAAGACAGTTTTTAGGAACTGATCCTATTAGAGATTCCTTTCTTCATGCTAATTTATATCTAGAACCCTCCAACAGTGGAAGGACATTAGTCTTAGAATCAGATAGAATCATCACATGGTAGCTACAGGTCTGTGAATTAAACACTGGCCTTTGGTCAAAGAGAACTATGATATAACATTGGATATGTTATACGCTAAATGGTAAGACATAACTTTTTGTCTCCACTCTGATGTCTAGTAAACACATTTATCATGTTCAAACAAGAACTCCTGATTTTTCACCTCAAATCTACTTCTCCTATAGGTTCCCCAGCATTTCTTTTTTTTTTTTTAAAGCTTTTATTTATTAATTTGACAAAGAGAGACAGCCAGCGAGAGAGGGAACACAAGCAGGGGGAGTAGGAGAGGAAGAAGCAGGCTTCCAGTGGAGGAGCCTGATGTGGGGCTCGATCCGAGAACGCTGGGATCACGCCCTGAGCTGAAGGCAGACACTTAACGACTGCGCCACCCAGGCACCCCTCCCCAGCATTTCTGATGCCAAAATCCTTGAAGCCATCTCCCTCCCTTTCTCTCATACCCAACATATGATGCAAATCCTGTTGGCTCAGCCTTCAAAAGATACCCAGAATCAGACTGACTTCACCACCACCACCACCGTGACATCTCTGCTGCCAACCATTATTGCTCCTTTTCTGGATTATCCTAACAGCCTTGGAACTGGTTTCCTGGCTTTAACCCTTGGCCCCTCTAGTTTAGTCGCAACACAACAGCCAAACTGATCTTTCAAAATTCTCTCTGATCATGTCACCTCTCTGTTCAAAACTCTTCAGTGGCTCCCCATCTCAATCAGAGTAAAACCCAAAGTCCTTCAGTGGCTTACGACGTCTCCTGGCTGCTACCTCAGAGACCCCGTCTCCTGTAGCTCCCCACTTCACTCACTCAGTTCTAGCCACACTGACCTGCTTGCTATTCCTTGAACTTGTCAAGCACATACAAATCCCAGGGCATTTGATGTTCTCTCTGCCTGAAACTCTCCTGTTCCTGCTATCCACATGATTCACTCTCTTCCCTCCTTCATGGATCTGCAAAAAATACCACCTTACCTTTTAGACCTTCCCCGCCCACCCATATGAAATGGCACCACACCTACCCCCCCATTACGCTTACTCTGCTTTATTCTTTCCTACAGCACTTATCTTTCTCTGGCGTATTACCTGCTTCCTTGTTTCCTTATTGTCTGTATCACTTGTCCCTCATACCTAAGCTCCAAGAGGCCAAGAGTCTGTGTTTCAGTCACTACTGTCTGCTCAGAACTATTTATTTTTGGGGCACCTGGGTGGCTCAGTCGTTAAGTGTCTGCCTTCAGCTCAGGTCATGATCCCAGGGTCCTGGGATCCAGGCCCACACCAGGCTCCCTGCTCAGTGGGAAGCCTCCTTCTCCCTCTCCCACTCCCCCTGCTTGTGTTCCCTCTCTCACTGTGTCTTTCTCTGTCAAATAAATAAAATCTTAAAAAAAAGAACTATTTATTTTCTCCTCAATATATATTTGTTGAAGGAATATGAAAGTGCTCTGAATATAAAGTACTAAATACACAGGGTAAGGCATTATTATTATTTACGTGGGCAGGCCAAAGGAGAGCCCTTTCTTAAAAATCCCCAGTTCATTTTTCTCCTGAATGTATCCTCTTTGTTCTGTAATAAGGCTGTTCTCCCTCTACCACCTACAGATTAGACACTGACCAGTGGGATCATGTGACCCCCTGAGCCGGTACTCAGACCGTGAACAACTTGCTCTTCATGAACCCATCAGAATGGATACAATGACCAATCAAAATAATGTCAGCTGAAACTAGCACGTACCAGAGCAACATCAGCTGGGAGGGACTTAGGATCAATGATAGTTCTACTACACCGTTCTTTAAAAACTAGTAGAGAGGGGGCACCCGGGTGGCTCAATCGTTAAGCATCTGCCTTCCGCCCAGGGTGTGATCCTGGAGTCCTGGGATCGAGCCCCGCATCAGGCTCCTCCGCTGGGAGCCTGCTTCTTCCTCTCCCACTCCCCCTGCTTGTGTTCCCTCTCTCACTGGCTGTCTCTCTCTGTGTGTCAAATAAATAAAATCTTTTTTAAAAAATAATAAAATAAATAAATAAAAACTAGTAGAGAAATAAGCATCGGAATTAAGAACCAAAAGAACCTGGGTTCATTGCCACTCCCTTCAACTCAGGGTTTCTCCAACTGAGCACTATCGACATCATGTGCCACATAATTGCGTGATGCAGGGAGCTGTCCTGTGCCTTGCGGGCTATTTAGCAGCATCCCCGGCCTCTACCTCCTAGGTTCTAGTAGATTTCCCCCTAGTTGCAACAGAAACGGCTCCAAACATTGCTAAGTGTCTCCTGGGGGTTGAGAACTACCACTCCAACTCCCAGCTATGCAAATGGAGATAAATTAGTAAACCCCTGTGGGGGGTTAATTTCCTTGTTTGTAAAAGAGGACCAGCAATACCTCTCACACAGGGCAGCTCTGAGGACTAATAAAGGAATAACGTGAATAACAAGTACTTGCAATGGCAAATGTTACTCTACTACTTTTGTACACACCTTTTTACTCTTGACAAATAATGACCTATTTATCTTGCTCTAATAAATGACTTTGCTTATGTAGGCTACACTGATGATGGGCATACTGCATTTCAACAGTCATAAAGTTGAGCTTTTTCGTGCCTTATCAGGTCACACCTGCAACACACAAATTATCTCCAAATCCATTCCCTGGTTGGTTTCTCTCCTTAAAGAGCATGCCCTTTAAAGAGTGCATTTAGAGGCAGTCTGCTCACCCATGGTTAATTTTTATGGGCTGTTTATCTACAGCAGGATTTACCTGAGTCTATCTTGGTAAATGTAATGAAGCCTGGGTGTGCTTTCATGAGGATGTGAGGTGAGGCTAGGGAGAGCAGAGAAAAGTCTCAGGCTAGTTTTGGAAATGTCATTTCAGAATCACTTAAATTGGAAAAGTTCTAGACAGTTCTAAAAGAAGAGCTCAATAAACAAACCCATCACAACAAATAAGACAGAAAACCCATGTCCGCGCCTGGGAAGCAGAGAAGAGTGCAGCATTTGGTGCACACTCTACCCTGGAAACTACTAATAACCTGCTCTGCCAATGTTCCAATCCTCTCAAGGACCAGACAAATACACTGTACAGTAGACTATCTCCACTGTGATATTAATGTATGTCTTTCTTTCGTGAAAATGTTTAAACAAATGGTAAGAATCTAGAAGGGATGGATAGAATTACCCTCATTTAGCCTACACAAGGTCACACAGAGGAAACAAGACTCATACTCAAGTCAGGTACCTTTAGATACCAGCTCTTTTCATTAAACTGTGCTGAAATACCTCGATGTTCTTGAAGTCCATCACCTGCCCTCCATGATTGCACCGGCTGCCCCAACGAAAGCAATGGCAGGAAATATAATTGGGTTTTAAGGGGATTAACATATTTGCAAAGGACAAAATCCAAAAAGCTGAGAAAAGAAGTTGGGTTAATGACAGGAAAGACTAATCAGCCCCTCCCTGGAACAATTGTTGGTGAAAGAACCCCAGAAACAGCTTCTGCATCTGAACAGTCAAGGTGATTCACACATTCTCCTATAGAATGCTTGTGTTTACTGAACCCTGGCCCACCAGGTGGGCTGAATGCCATGAAAACTACCTCCACCCAAGGATGATATTATACATACACCTCATACAGCAAAGGGGCCACCCAATGAGGACAGACACAACCCCAGGGACCTCCTGCTGTGTTAGCCCTTCTTTAGTTGGTTGACCATGGGGCAGTCTGGCAGGGGGGCTCCTGGGTGTACAGACACTCAGAGAAGCTTGTAATGACTACTTACCCACTACAATAAGAAATGGTTGTGGTCTAATGATTTGCCAGCCATTCTGGTACATCCGGGCCCGCTCCACACTGCCTAGACCTGTGACCTTATACAAACTACTAACTCCTTCCTAGACTTCATTTTGTTTGTTTGTAAAGAGAAGGTGATGATTACAGTGCTTGCCACCCAGAATTGTTGTGAGGATTAAATGAGATGCCAGTGAAGTGCTGGGTACTGCTCCTGACACATACTGGAGGTCCATTAACTACTAGCACTCATTATTATTAAAGGAAAAACTCAAAATATGCAACATACCAATTAATTTTAGCAAAAATGAACCTAGGGTGCCTGGGTGGCTAAGTCCATTACGTGTCTGCCTTCAGCTGGGGTCATGATTTCAGGGTCCTAGAATCAAGTCCCGCATCGGGCTCTCTGCTCAGCAGGGAGTTGGCTTCTCCCTCTCCCTCTGTGCTCTCTCTCTCTTTCTCTCTCTCTCATGCTCACTCTCCCTCTCTCTCTCATATAAATAAATAAAATCTTGAAAAATGAATCTGAGTCTCCTATATTAGGTGTGACTATTTCCTGAAGCCAGACAAACATGGGATAGTCTGCCTCTCACTGAGTCACACCTTCCAACCCAGGTAACTGAATTAATTTGATTCCCTCTTGCTTCTATTCCAGGCACTGGTACTAATTTTGTCCCCAAATAATCCAAATAGCATGACCTCTTTGTCAACAAGGTGCCTTATGGAGTCAGTCATGATTCATTCTGTTTCCGTCAGTGGCTGAGCTCCCCCTCTTGCATCTCAAGTTTCCAACCGTGAAGCCTGAACCTTCCCAATAGCTGAATATGGAGTCCTATGTGCCAGCCTTAATGACTATGTTTCCTGTCCCTCGGTGCCAGACATTAGTTCCCTGACTGCTGATCCCTGGCTCTCCCAATGCTCATTGCCAACTTGATCAGAACTCAGAATCTTCGGGGTACCTGGGTGGCTCAGTCAGTTGGGCGTCTGCCTTCAGCTAGGTCATGATCTCAGGGTCCTGAGGTCCAGCCCTGCATGGGACTCTCTACTCACCGGGGAGTCTGCTTCTCCCTCTTACTCTCCCTTTGTGCTCTCTCTCTCAAATAAATAATTTTTAAAAAGAAAAAAAGAACTCAGCATCTTCAAAGCTGTGTGAGTCCCAAGCCAAAGTATCTTCCAGATCTTGGGTCTTCAATAGCCTCTGGATTAAAAGGTTCAGGAATCCTAGACGTGGCTCCTTGTGGTGGATCTACTAAACGTTCTTATGTGCCAACCCTCGATGTTCTCCTGTATTTGGGCACTGTCTGGCTTACCCAGACACCAGGCAGTAAAGCACTGTGGTTATGAACACAGTGCCGGGGTTTAATAAAGGAAGAGTTCGAATCACCCCAGGTCCACCACTTACTAGCTATACTGCCTTGAGCAATTGCTCATCCTTCTGGAGCCAAACTTAAAACAGAAGAAAAATGCATACCTCCCAGAGCTGTTGTAAGTATTGAAAGAAATATATTAGGCTTAGTTCTGTCGCTGGCATATAGAAGGATTCACGAAGTCAGTCTTATTTTTGATGGAAAACAGTACCCACCCCTCTCCACTGCAACTGGAAGTCTGGCCATTCTCTACCTATTGAAATGAGCTCTTTAACAGAACTACTTAGAAACTATTCAAAGGGGGCGCCTGGGTGGCACAGCGGTTAAGCGTCTGCCTTCGGCTCAGGGCATGATCCCGGCGTTCTGGGATTGAGCCCCACATCAGGCTCCTCCGCTGGGAGCCTGCTTCTTCCTCTCCCACTCCCCTGCTTGTGTTCCCCCTCTCGCTGGCTGTCTCTCTCTGTCAAATAAATAAATAAAATCTTTAAAAAAAAAAAAACTATTCAAAGGCCTAGAAAGCTATTCATGCCAAAAGTTTCAGATCTCTCCATCAAAATGATCAAAAATCAAATGGGGTTACTTCCTCTTTGTTTACAGCTTCATCCCCTCAACAGACAGATGTGAACATCCACCACGTGCCAAGCACTGGGCCACGTGAACAAGACAGACCCAATCCATACCCTCATGGAGGTCACAGTCCACCAGAATTAAGGGACATTCTTTTGCAGAACATGCCTTACTCATCCGTTTCTAGCACAGCACTGGCTTGGGAAATAATTCTTTTGCTAGTCCTTTTCTGTATTTTTCAACAATTTAAATGGGAGCATATTGCTCTTAAAATGCAAAAATTCATTAAAATTGAAAGCCCTGGCCAATTCTGAGACGTGCGTGAAAGCAATCCGTCAGACCACCTTATGAAGTGGGGAAGTCCGGACCGGCTCCTTGCAGGAGTCTTGTGTTTCTCCCAGGAAAACTCCTGAGCTAACAGCTTCTGCTGGCTCTTCGTCTCCTGTCTGACATCTATTCTCTTCCCTCCAGGCACTTTGCCGTTTTTCTAGGCCTGAACCACCCAGTTTTCCTAAATAAGTACTGTGTTTAAAATCCAACCAATTTCCTCTGGAAATTTAGACCAGACACCAGTTACTTCATCTCGAGTCTTTAAACAAGAAAAGACTCCAATCGCTACAGTCTTTTAGAAAAGCAAAGAAACTTCTCTCTGTGGGAGTTGCTACGTATGACGCCACTCCATTTTAAAGGGTAAAGATAAGTCTTCAATTTTGTGAAGTTTAGAGATTAATAATACCTTAGGGGGGAATGCTGAAAGGTAGGCAGGTCTTGTCACAGTAAGAGAAAAGATTCTTTCCTGCTTTGCTGTGATTAACTACGTAAATTGTAGTGCAAGTTCCAGAGTTAAATGAATTAGTATGCATCCCACTCAGAGTTCTTTATTTGTTGAAGTAAAATGCTTATAATCTTTGCTTGGGGGAGAAAAAGAGGGTATGTCATTGAGTGAATATGAATTAATCAGTACTTTATGGACAGAACCCATAATTTTAAGGCAGTGAAAAAAGACGAGGCATTTATCAGGGTTCCACTCAGCAATCTCCCTCTGTCATTGCTAATAAATCTTTTATGAAATGGAGTTTTGCAATCTTTGCAGGAACCCTCCCTCCCCCGACACCTTTCCTTGGGGAAAAAAAAAAAAAAACACCTTAGCATTCATCTTTAATATTTTCTCCTCCCTTCCCTATTTGAATTTCCTGTACTCAGAAAATCGCAGAAGCTCTTTATTTTTAAAGATTTCCTTCCAAATTTATAAGTTCGAGACTTCTTTCATCAGAAGAAATAATTCATATAGGCCTTCTCCCAAGAGACTGGAGGGGAAAAAAGCTTAGTTTTAGGTGAGGAACACAATATTTTAATAAGTACAATATCCTGGGCCTGCTAAATAATTAATATTTAGAGATGGAGTGATACGGTCCACAACAAACTAAAGGAGTTTGGAGATAGATAAGAGGATAATTATACAACATCCCAGTTCTAATGCTTTATAATTTTCCTATCACGACTCATAGAAGCAAGATTCTGCCAAATTATAAACAGCCTGCCAATAACCTCACGATGCCCTGATTTAATTAGGATTTTATGCTCCTACTTGAAGGTTAGGTTCATTAGCTGTGAAATACGCCACTGGATGTCTGGATTAAGATTTAAAGGAAACCCTGAATATGGAGTGGCATGTAGCCAGTTTCTAGCCATTTAAACCGGGCAAACAGACGTGTGATCATTCTCCCCGAGGTTGGTAACTTTTTATTTTTAGCCACAAATCCACAGGCCATCTCTCTTGGTTAGGGACGGTGCCTGATGGCCAGTCGGAAGCTTAAAAAGGTACACGACTGAGAAACAAGTGGTTACGAGGCAGTAATGAAGGGTTGGCAGGAGGGGGGTAGGATGCCCGTAATGATTTTGCCATTAAGCTTGCGTTCCATTTTACAGCTTGGATTTATTTATAACAACAGGTGGTGGTATTTGTGGGGAATTGCTTGTTTTTTCATTTGAGAAGGGCAGCTCCATACATCTGCTAGAAGGCGAAACAAAACCTTTTCCAAACACCCGGTTCCTAGTTTTCTGCATCACCATTAGGAAGGAAGAATTTGATGCAAAAGGCCACACTGCCATTATTTCTTCCTGATGACACTCATTTAGCAACCATTAAAATGCAAATAGAAGTATGATTTTTAGATCACAAAATTAACATTAACGGTTGGATGATTGATTAAAGGTCATGGCGACGGTATAACTTAATTTCTTAGATAATTGTGTTCGGTTTTCTGCAGACTGTTTGGGTTTCTGAATTAATTTTATCTGTTGTTGAACACTGACAGGTGCAGTAATTGGCACACGCTCCTTTGGGCTCATTTCTTCCCATGAACCGCACCCCCTTCTCTTCCTCGAAGGCACCACCTAAAACACGGAGGAGCAGGACAAACCAGCCAGCATGACCCGGTGGATTGACAAGTCTGGGCGAGGTCACTGGAGGGGTTACTGCAGAACCGCAAAGCCCCAAATAGAATTCCATTCCGTGGCTAACGAATTTTCCCCCTAAGAACTTCCTGCATCAGACTCACAGTGGTAGAAAATGACCCCTGGCCATCCCCTGGGGCTCAGGCCAGCCCACCCAGATCCCTGGCCGCAGGATCCCATCTCAGACCTGTTTTTCTTTAATGGAGGCAATAAGCCATGGATAGAGGTAATAACACCACCACCAGCTTACTGTGTCACCTCTGTATGTGAGAGTTCAGGCAGTGACCCAGTAAACTGAGAGGGGAAGTGGCCAGAGATTGGGTCCATCTGCTCTGCTTCTCAAATGTCAAAAAAATAAAATATATAGATGGTGCTTACCTGGCAGGCTAAATACCTTCTTTAATCCCAATAAATACGGAGCTCTGTAAAGTTGGGAATTCACAGGAAAAGCACCGTAGCACTGAGAAAATTAAGTTAAACTTTATTATTATTATTATTATTATTACTATTACTATTGCCACTGTCTCTCAATTTCTCCTAGAAGTTCAAAGGACTTTGTTTTATCATGAAGGATGGCCTCTATTTTGCAAACTTCTGTCCATCAGCTTCTGGTTCTGGCTCAAATCTTTTCACCTTGTGAGTTCTTGCGAATTCTTAGACTAAGTCTGCACAGGCAGCTTCTAACTGACCAGTCCCACCCTCTGAGAGCTAACAGTCTAGCAGAGAGACCTCTGAACATGAAGCAATTAAAGAATAATCCAGAGCACTACATAAAACAGTTACCAGACAGAAGGTCCTCAAGTCATACCCATGTCTCGTGGAGTTTTAATTCAATACAAGCATTCATTCAACAAATACATCCTGAGCCCCTACGATATGCCAGGTTCTGTTCTAGGGTCTAGGGATACTCTCATAAAGAGAACAGACAATCCCTTCAGAATGTACCTTACAGCTTCTGACGAAGGACAGGAAAGGGAGAACAAGCAAGGAACAGTAATTAAAAGTGGGCTGAGGGCTACTGAGGGGAGAGAGAAGAGTAAAGAAGCACTATGAGAGCTTACAGCAGGCTTTCATGGAACCTTTCTTAGAGCATACTAGGTCCAAAACTCATGCTTATTGAAGACGTTTATCTTTTTATTAATAAGTCAATAAGAGGAGACAAGGATAATATTCTGGGAAGTCATAGAGACAAGTCTATGGAAGAAAAGGGACCTGCAGGAAGCCACACTAGCTATTGTCACACTTCCCCTACCCCAGGGCCTTCATACACGCTGCTTTCACTGTCCATGCCCAATTAATATCCACTTGTACTTCAGACCTCAGCCCAAAGTCCAGGACCACAGGGAAGTCATCCCTGGCGTCCCCTCCCCTTCCCCAACCCCAGATCAGGTCCAGGACCTGGGTAGAGAGGCCCCGACAGAGTCCAGGTGCAGGCTCCCACAGTCTCTAGCACTCCAATACCCTGCATGGCCCACATCACACAATTTACACTGATGTGAATGATTATGTGATGGATGTCTCTCTCCCCGCTCTGAACTCTAGGTTCCAGGAGGGCCTCACAGTGTCTGTCTTGCACCACTGTGTCTCTGGCAGGCCCTCAATAAAGAGTCATTAAATGCATCAATGGAGTTTGTCGTGTTGGGTCTTGAAAAATGGCAAGTATCAAAACAGGCAAAGAAGAGGAAGAGCGAGCGTGGAAGGTGGAAAGAGTGCAGAGGGGGCCCCACAGGGCTGAACAGGGTGGATGCAAAATATTCCACCAGCTGTCCAGACTGGTCTCAGACCCCGCAGAGCAGATGGTGCTGAGGCTGGGGCTCTTCCCTTCGTTGCCAGGTGTTAACCCTTTAGTTCCGGGATGTGCAAGTGTAGGTGGGGTCCCAGGCAAAGGTGTACCTGGGATTGGAAGCTAAGAGTGCTCCCCGGGGCAGCAGCTATCTACCAATATTTTAACAAGCTGAAGATCCTATCAGAGAGTACCAGCTGACTGTGAGCAGTCTCAGAGGTGAAGAGTGCCCCCTGCAGGGGGCTATTCCCATTTGTTTGGAAAGGAAGATAGGCTAAAATATGAGAAACCTTAAAACTCAGGCATAGGCTTTTGATCTCAGTTTCAGTGGACTACGCAAGAAATCACTGCAGATCACTAAGAAAGGGAGGAATGATGAAAGGCATATTTTTAGGAGGACTGATTTCAAAGGTCAGGCCAGATGACACACTAGGTGCTATTTAACTAAAAAGTAATACACAGACATTAGGCTTTACCAAAATTAAGTTTTCCATTTCATATGCTCAGGGCTGATTCTGAATTTTCCAAAGGGTTAGTTTCCATGTTCAACTTCAATGAGACTGGCTTTGGTGGTTTTCTCCTCCGGTCTCCCAACTCCCAAAAGACGATTGCTCACATCCTTAGTGAGGAGGATGGTGCCTAGCCCTTGGCAAATGCCTTGCTCAGTGGATGAATGAATGGCTTTACTCAAAACACAAACAAACAAAAAAATAAAACGTAGCCCTCAAGTCTGTGTGTTATGCAAATCCTCTCTCACCCCTCCAACTCTTTCTTAAACAGGTTTTCCCAACTACAGCTTATCTTTCACAAGCTTTGCCAAAACCAAAGACAGTCCAAGTGCTCCCCTTCCTTGCCCTCAGTCTAACAGAGCCCCGTCTCTGGATGCGATTGCCTGCACCAATCTGAGTCCAACCCAGGCCCCCTTCTTGGCAAGCA
This sequence comes from Ailuropoda melanoleuca, assembly GCF_002007445.2. NCBI lineage: Eukaryota > Metazoa > Chordata > Mammalia > Carnivora > Ursidae > Ailuropoda > Ailuropoda melanoleuca. The sequence goes on from NC_048232.1 coordinate 68,068,851, forward strand.
CTAACTTGGTAAGCTGTATTTCATGAAGTTAACCAGGCTCATTACAGAGAACATATTTCCAGGAGGAGGGATGTTAATTTCTTCCTCATACAGAGAACAAAAATCAATATCATAAATCCAGGAAATCTCCCCTAAATGTCTCCCCCGTTATCACTCTCTCCTGTGCTCTGTGTAAATATCATCATGACAGGTTAGCTATATTTTCTGCTCAGGCAATGTGATCTCGAGGTGACAGCAGGACTTGTCATGCTGTTGAAGTAAGGAGTATTGGCTGGGACGTTATTCCTCAAGGTATTCGGTGACATTGGAATTCTAGCAAATGGAGCTGAAGGTATCTTTATCTCTCAAACAAGCCCCGGGTCCAGTCCTGGGCCTGCTTAGAACTTGCATGGCGACCTGCAGATTTTCCACACGACTGGAAGGTGAATGAAAAGGAAGCAGAATCCTATGTGTGCATCTCAATAGTTTCCTTCACTCAAATGTGTAATAACAACTGCACACATTGTGTGAGTGAGACATAGAGAAGTCAGGACGTCAGCACTAATTTTGCAGGAACTCACAGTCTAACTAAGCAAATAGTTTAAACTAAGACTTAGTTTTAATTTTAATACACACACACGTCAGACCCTAGTAATTCCCTGTGCAGAAATGTGAAATCTCCAACTAATGTTTTTCCTACCACCTTTTGGGGGTCCCTTAACTTCATGCAGCCCCAGAGGGAGGGACACAGCTTCATCTTAGGAGTAAACAAGAATCTAATTTTAGAAATCCTCCAAGATGTTGACCTTTGTATAGGGATCTGTCAGCCTAAGACCCAGGGTCTTAGATGGGTTATTATAAATTAAAATCTAATACTCGTTCCTTCTCCCTGGATCTATAAGGCCCCATTCAATCAGCAACGTCCAGCTTACGTGTGCAATTCAGCTCCAAGAGGTAGACGGCAAAACCTAGTGACTTCAGCATCCCAAGGGCATAGGCAAAATTAATTAAGGCATTGCCGCTGAATATTAGCCCTTCTTGAGTCCTCCCTCCCAGGTTTATTTCTAATTATCTCCCATTGAGTCATGTCCCCAATGAGTCAAAATTTTTATTAGATTTTTAGGAACCGATCTCCTGACAGCTTCAAAGGATTTTTGTATTTTAGCATAGCTGATTCCCTCTAATATGCTTCTATCTCTTAACTAATCTCTGTCCTGAATCATATTATAAAACCATAGAGTGGAAAGTCCTTTGAGGTCACCTAGCCTAATTCCATCTGATTATAGACAAGGAAACTGAGGCCTAAGGAAATTTAGTATCTTGAGTAATATGAATAAGTTAGCATTGCAAAAACCGGATGCTACAGAGACCTACTTACTATGAGGTCCTATCAAGACCAAATTGGAAATGGTCCTAGAATAAAGGCCTACACATTTTTACTTCGTGGCTATTCCATCTTATGTTCCAAATATCTACAATAAAGTCCCCTCATCAACAAGCCCAGTCCACACACTCTGAGCTTCTAACCGACATTTCTGTGTCTGCCTCTTCAATGTGGACAGACAAGGAACCATCATACACAGGAATAAAGATTCGACCATGAGAGACACTAAAGCAAACTAAAAACAAACAGAAGAAAAGGAATCTATAGACAACAGAAAATCTGGGAAACAGAAGAAAATCTCCAAAAAAGTATCCGTACAGTGATATTTTATACATAAAAGATGATGCTATGAAAGGGAATTTATTAAAGAATAAGGAGTTCTTAGATATTAAAAATATGAAAGCAAATAAAAAAACTTAATAATCAAGCCAAAAAACTCACAGAAAGTAAAATAAAAAGATAAAGAGAGGAAAAGTAGGCCAAAAAAAAAATTGATAAGAATGCTTTGGAGATTAACCTAGAAAATCTACCATGCAACCAACAGGAGTTCTGGGAGTCCAGCATAGAGAAAATTAAGGGAAGGAAACTATCAGAGGCATAAAACGAGACTATGTCCCACAACTGCAAGATAGAAGTCTGCCTCCAAGAAACAGACTCTTACCTATAGAGAACAAACTGCTGGTTACCAGGCTGGGGTGGGGGATGGGTGAAACAGGTGACGGGGATTAAGGAGCGCACTTGCTGTGAGGAGCACGGGGTGATATGTGGAAGTGTCGAATCACTCTGTTGTACACCCGAAACTAATATTACACTGTATGTTAACTAACTGGAATTTAAATTAAAATAAAATAAAAAAAAAACCCACACTGCAGGGGAGGGGGGGCAGGGGGGATAGAAGTCTGCCTGAGGGAGCTTCCGGAGTGCCCGGCAGCTGTGGTTCAGCTGTGTGGAATTTCAGAAGGCTAGGGATAAAGAGGAGAGCTGGAGAGCTTTCAGGAAGAGGAGAGTTTTCATCAAAGGACCAGGAATCAGGATGGCTTTGGACTTCTAGACATTGGAAGTAAAAGAATCATAGAGCAATGCCTCCAAATTTCTGAGCGAAGACTATTTGAAGCCAAAGAGTCTACACCAACCAAGTGACAAACCAAATGTAAGGCTGGAATACTGCCAGTTGCACACAAGCAAGGTTCAGAGCATGCAGCTCCGATGTGCTGTGTCTTAGGAAATTACTGAAGGATTGGGCTTCTGCAAAAGGAGAGAGATAAAACAAGGACAAGGAAAACATGGCATTCAGGAAAGGATCCAACAGGGGAAAGCAGGAAAGGGAAAGCTGTGGAGCCGGCCATGGGAGGAACCACTGGACAAGAGATAAAGAAGGGAGGTGTCCAGGAGGAAAAATACGAACGGATAGATGACTGGTTGATTTGAGAAAGAAATCTCAATTTTGGTTGTTTTTCTCTTTCTTCATACTACTAGATTTTGTTTGGGTTACAATCTCTCTGGCTCTCAGGAGGACTGGGATTGGCTAAAATCAATCAGGGAGTCTTATACCCAAATGCCAATGATTTGTCTAATACAGACATGCGACTATGAGATAGCAAGGGCCTATGAGATAGCAAGGGCCCGGCTTCTGGAGAATTCTAAGAAAGAATTCGTGCACTGGCAAAAGAGAGCAAAGGGCAAAGGCCCAGTCTGAACTCCTGCCATCTTTCTTTCTGCTCCGGACTGTGTGCTCTAAGGACATGTTCTTTACAGCTGCAGTAGTGGTCTTAGGACCACCCAAGAAATACAGCCAACATGCTGAGGACAGCAGAAGAGAAAGACAAGAAGAGCCAGATTCCAAACTGCCTCTAAACCTACCCTGGAATGGCCTACTGCCACGATTCTTACTATGTGAGATAATTATATGTCTTTGCTATGTAAGCTGCTATTTGCTGGTGTTCTGTTACTCAAAGCCAGAAGCATCTTAGCAGGTATGGAGAATAGTCAGAACATCTGTTTGCAAAAATTAACAATAGGTACATGGAAATCTGAGCAAGTAAAAAATGAGACAATCCTTTACAAGGAATAGCCAATAAACTTATTAAAAGATACTCAGCCTCACAAGTAAAAGGGAAATAGAAATCACATTTAAATATCATTTTATGCCCATGATGTTGGGAAAAAATAAAAGCCTGACCATTCCAAAAAGACCACTCATACCGTGCTGGTGGGTATTTAATTATTTCAGCCATTTGGAAGAACAATTCGACAATACCTAAATCTGCCAATGCTTATTATATACTAAAATTCAGCATATTTAGAAAACTTCCACGTGTGTCCGAAAAGACAATTATGAGAGTGTTCACTGCAAAAAATGACAAAAATTGGATAAAAATATAATTTCGTTTATCAGTAGGAAAACCGATTTATATATTGTGTGGTATACTCATGCAATGAAAAGCCACACATTAAAAGCCAGAGTGACATGTATTGACATGGATAAATCTCAAAAGTGAATGTTGGGGGGGAGGTGGGCACAAATAGCTAATCAAAGTATTATACCATTGATATCAAATTTTAAACACAGCAATACTATATATCATTTAGGAATACATACATATATAATACAAGTAAAAAAATAATTCACAGAATGACAAACATCAACTTCAGTATTGCAGTTGTTTTAAAGTAGTAAGGAGAGAAGAGCGAGAATGAGATAGGAAGATAAACCCAAAGGGTTTCAACTGCACCTGTAATATTTTGTTTCATGACTGAAACAAATGTGGCAAAATGTTAGGTTATGACTGAGATAAAAGGTATCTGGGTATTCACAATGTGAACTATTTCCATTTACTTGAAATTTTCATAATGTGGTCATAGTAACCTAATTGGCTCAGCAATCTCTTCGTAGTCAAAGAAATGTCAAAATTGGTTTTTGAATGACCTAAACTTGTCAAATGAAAATAATAGAAGAAATAATGAAAGGTATGAGAATTCAGGAGAAAATAAGTAGAAAATGTTCACAATTTAAAATGAGGAAAAATATTAAGCTTATTACTTAGAAATAAAAACAGTCACTACCAAAAGCTTTAAAAGTTGAAGTGATTGGCTCCAGCAACTACATGAGGGGAGTTTGGGGGAGGGAAAGTTCTTGTTATGGATAGATGACTGACAAGTATGTGTTATTCTAGTTCTCCAAAAGGAAAAGGATTAAGTGATTTTAATGGCATTTGCAGTCAAAATTATCTGATATGGTTATAAGAGGAAAGGATGTATTACAGGCACTTGGAAAAGAGGGTGGTGATAACCAGGACCCCCGAAGTGTTTGCTAAGATAAATTTAGTCCGTTTTGCCCCAGAAACAGAGATGGTTGCTGGATTCTGGGGTCATTCCGGCCAGGCAGGAAGAGAATAGCAGTTGTCATTGGGCATCTGAATGGTAGCAGTCAGCAATGAATGGGCTGAGAAATGGATTGGTGGGGGGGAGGCAGATGGAAGGGGAGTATGTTTGGCCAGTACAAACAGTCCATGGACAAAGGACAGGTGTGGTGTTGAGACTTAGCACAGAGGAAGTCCTGAAGGGGAGAGAAATGGGAAAGAAAGAGAAGGTCTCATCAAGAAGGCAAGTTAGAAACAAACATCTCAGAGAGAGCCAAAGTGGACTCAATCAGTTGTTGCTGGTATGCAACTGGGCAAGACAAAAGCCAGGAATGAGGGTGAACAGCAAGAACAGAATTTCTAGAAGTGGTGCTGAGCCACTCCAGGGACAAATACCAGGGGCCAGAGAATGCCAAGATTTCTCAAGATACCAGAACTTGGGTACCTGAAAAATCTTCCAAATGGCTTCTTCCAGCATGGTTTCCACTGAGCTATTCATACATGCAATATGTCTTTTCTCTCCCACCAACCCCACAGAATCGCAAAGGCATTGCTTGGCCCATGTTCCTACTGCAAACAGTCCTAACACAGGCAGCATATTGCTTCCATTATGAAGAACAACTAGACTACACAAATTAGGCTTCTACCACTTACTAGCTCTGTGACCTTGGGCAAGCATTTACCCCCCCTCTGTGACTCAGTCTCCCCAACTTTAAAATGGGTATAAAATGAGTACCTACTTCATAAACTAATGTGCTTATCAAAAGGCTTAGTAATCATTCAATAAATCTCAACTGCTTATTATTAGTTTTGGATGATGGACCTCAAAAAAGACATATGTCACCAGGGACAGACTCAGAGAAAAGCAAGCAGGTTGGTAAAGAAAAATAACATAAATTCAAGTGAGAAACACTGGAAGGAAACTAAGATGCTGTCATGGCTTCCTTCACTGAATCTTTGGTGCCAAGGAAGGAAATCGTTTTGGAGAGTGAAGACAAGTTCTAATACTTGGCATACTTCCAGCAGCTACTCTTTGCCAGGTGCGATGGGACACATTCTGTGGCAAATTCTATTAGTTTCTATTCCAGTTACCATTACATTACTAAGTAAAAAAATTGTCCCCCAAATTTAGTAGTTTGAAACAATAACCATTAAGTTCTGTTGATAGATTCTGTGGGTCAGGAATGCAGCCTGCCTGACAAGGATGGCTTGCCTCTGCTGCATGATTCCAGAGCCCCAGCTAGGAAGACCCAATGGTGGGGGACTGGAATCATCTAAAAGCTCCTTCACTCAGTGGTCAGCACCTGGCCTGGAATCACCGGAAGACGAGGATTGCTGCCTGAAGCACATACATGTGGCCTCCCTGGGTGACTGGCTTCCTCACAGCATGGCGGCCTCAGAGGAGTCGTCTTCTTACAAGGCACCTCAGGACTCTAGGGGCAGCTGTTTTACAGGAAACAAGGTAGAAGATGCATGGCCTTCTATGACTCGGCCTCAAACATCAGACAGCATCACTTCTTCTAACATACCCTGTTGGTTACAAATGAGGTTTGAGGGGAAGGAACATAGATCCTACTTTTTAAAGGGAGGCATTTCAATGAATTTATGGACATGCTTTAAAAACCGCATAGTTGGGGCGCCTGGGTGGCACAGCGGTTAAGCGTCTGCCTTCGGCTCAGGGCGTGATCCCGGCGTTATGAGATCGAGCCCCACATCAGGCTCCTCCGCTGTGAGCCTGCTTCTTCCTCTCCCACTCCCCCTGCTTGTGTTCCCTCTCTCGCTGGCTGTCTCTCTCTGTCAAATAAATAAATAAAATCTTTAAAAAAAAAAAAAACCGCATAGTTTTCCATGAGAGACTATTATGAGAAACAAACTGAAGACTTCAGAGGGGAGGGGGTGGGGGAATGGGATAGACTGGTGATGGGTAGTAAGGAGCTCTCCTGCCCTCTTTCTGATGTGTGAACAACAGTGAGAAGACAGCCATCTAGGAACCAGGAAGCAGGCCTCATCAAACACCGGATCTTCTGGTGTCTTGATCTCAGACTTTCCAGACTCCAGAACTGAGACCTAATTATTTGTCGTTTAGACCACCCAGTGTACAGTGCTTTGTTATAAGGAGCCCATGCTTGACTAAAACACCTACCAACACAAAACCGCAATTTTGTTCAGAGTAACAATGCACCGGCCTAGGGTAATGAACCATAACAATCTTATTCTCTTTTTTTTTTTAAGATTTTATGTATTTATTTGAGAGAGAGACAGCGGAAAAGAGAGCAAGCAGGGGGAGAATCAGAGGGAGAGGGAGAAGCAGCACCCCACTGTGCAGGGAACCCAACGTGCGGATCGTGACCTGAGCCCAAGGCAGACGCTTCACTGACAGAGCCACCCAGGCACCCCAACAATCCTATTCCTTTTGACAGTGATTGGTTATGCCAGGGTCCCTTAAAACTAAGCGTGGTCATATGACCAGCTGTGGTCAATAAGACATAAGGAGAACTCTCCTGGGGGATTCTAGGAGTGTTTTGTTTTCCCAATAAGTCAGACTTGAGGGTGCCTGAGTGGCTCAGTCAGTTAAGCATCCATCTTCAGCTCAGGTCATGACCTCAGGGTCCTGGGATTGAGTCCCACATCAGGCTCTGCACTCAGTGGGGAGTCTGCTTCCCCCTCTGCCCCTCCCCCCCCCCGGCTTGTGCTCTAATAAATAAATAAAATCATTAAAAAAAAAAAAGAGTCAGACTTGGCCATTACTGACACTTCCACTGTTACTCTTTCTTTAAGTGCACATATAATGCTTGGAGCTATGGCAACCATCTTACGACCATGTGGCAAGAAGGATGAGAACTAAAAGTCAATAAGCTAAGAACAGCAGGGAAGAAGATAAAAAGAACCTGGATCCTTGGTTGCATCAATGAGCAGCTGAACAAATGCCTGCAGCTCCTTCTTGTTATGTAGAAAATATAAACTTCAGTAGTTTAAGCCAGTTTTAGTCAGGTTTCTTTTACTTACAGCTGAAAGCATTCCTAGCCAATACAAACTCATTTATTTCTCCCTTTTTTAAATTTATTTATTTTTTTATTATCCCCATTTTTTTAAAGGTTTTTATTTATTTAGTTGAGAGAAAGAGAGAGCAAAGCAGGGGGAGTGGCAGAGGCAGAGGGAGAAGCAGGCTCCCCACTGAGCAGGGAGCCCAGAGAAGCTTGATCCCAGGACCACAAGATCATGACCTGAGCCAAAGGCAGATGCTTCACCCACTGAATGAGCCACCCAGGGGTTCCTATTTTAAGGTTGGAACTTGAGTCACTTTTCCAAGGCCACAGAGCTAGCCTGCGATGCCAGAATTTGAATCCAAAGATAATTGCAAAGCTCAAAGTTTTTCCTCCACTCCCCTGCTACTCACAGTGTGGTGCTTGAATCAGGAGCAGGGCATCACCTGGGTGCTTGCCAGAGCTGCATACCCCTTCCGGGATGTGCCAGATCAAAATGCGCAATTTAACTACAGCCACAAGTCTTACCTATATGGCCCCAGGGGAAAGAATGAGGACCACTGGTTGCAACCTACAGGAGGTCAGATGTCAGCTCAAAGAAAATGAAAAATATTAAAATAATTAAAACTACCAAGAAGGAGTTTCTCTGTGTGAAGCAGTGAGTTCCCCGCCTCCCCCCACTAGAAGTATTCGATTACCATTGAAGGAATACCTGCTTGCTACAGAGGCCGTGGAGATCACCTTGGCCGTTCCCTTCTGGTGATCGTACCCATTGACCTTTCCAAGGCCTGAAGTTGCCCCATTCGAGATATCCCTGGACATCGTGGACATTAAAACCCTGTCTATAAGATGTCATTCTAAAGTCACTGATAGCCACCTAGTAAAGGGAAGTTTGTGGTGCTCTGGGGGTAGGTAAGTAAGGGACGCTGGGAGTTGGGGAGAAGAACGCCTGGGGAGGGATTCTGCCCCCGCTCCCCCCCCCTGCCGCCGCTGCCGCAAGGCCAGCTCTCTTGAGGCAGCCCAGCTGGGAGCAGAGGAAGAGCACAGAGGCTGGGCGTCCGAACCTGGGACAGCAGGCAGTTAGGGATGGGACCTCAGGGCCGTGGCTGTCAGCGGCCCAGGAAGCCAAATGTGCACAGTACCCTATTACTCAAGTGGATGCCCTCTGCCCTTGGGTTTGAAGCTCCCCTCAGCTTCCCCTGCCGGAGCCCCAGGCAAAAGCTACAAACGCAAGGCGTTTGTGAAAACTCGCACATGTAACCACATTCTCACCCTTTTGAATTTAATTCCACAGTATAATTAAACACATATACTGCACATGCACGGCTATAATACAAGCTGTCGGTTCAATTTGGAAGTGTGCATTAAACAAATCCAAGCGAGGAGCAACAGTCTCTGAGCCTTAGGCCTGGGGGAGAAGCCAGCCGCTTAAATGAACATTTCGTGGGACACACTGCCATCTAGTGGCCACCCGGTACACTGTCAAGACCAGGAAGCACACAGTAGCCAGTATCTTGGAGCCCCAGCTCCCAAATGTTTTCAACTAAATTGTACTGAATTAAATTAAGTTGGGCTGGAGTAAAGTGAAGTGAAGTGAATGAGCATAAAATGGATAGGCCACTGCTTCACACAGAGAAACTCCTTCTTGGATAGGGTTACATTGGGATGATAACCAGGGTTTGATGACCTATTCCTGAACCAAGGAAAGCACAGTATATTTTAGACCAAAGGGAAATATCCTCCTGCAACTGGTATCAAAGAAAAGCAGAGTTTTGCCAGAAAAGATCTTGAAAAGTTAGGCCTCAGTTCAAATGATCATCAGAGGTGGTCTACCAGGACGACAGTAGAAATCCTGTTTCTGACACTTTTTTTTTTAAGATTTTATTTATTTCTTTGACAGAGATAGAGACAGCCAGCGAGAGAGGGAACACAAGCAGGAGGAGTAGGAGAGGAAGAAGCAGAGTCCCAGCGGAGGAGCCTGATGTGGGGCTCGATCCCAGAACGCCGGGATCACGCCCTGAGCCGAAGGCAGACGCTCAACGACTGAGCCACCCAGGCGCCCCTGTTTCTAACACTTTTCAAATAAATATTCAGTAAATAATTAAAGAATTATTCGTATACAAACAAAACACGAACTCACACCCTTAGTAAACAGGTCAGAATGGAACTCAGTTTTCCTTACTGCCCTCACACGTCTCAGGAGCTCCCTCCTCGATGTTTAACTGCACCTGACAGCCTACTCCCATTCTAGCTACTTCCACATTACGTAGTGAGAGTGGGATTAAAGGCCTCTGTCCCCTGTGGGCTGTGAATTTTCAGAGGCGGCTTTCGAGCCTATGTGCCTAGACCATGCCCATCACTTACTAGATAAGGGAGGAGCCATTGCGGCCATCTAGAAAAGTATTTACTAGTGACAAACTCCCAAAAAGAAATTTTGTTAAACCAGTATGAATCACAAATGATGATAATTTTTAAGAAGCACAAGGGCATTCTGGGGAGAAAAGAGGAGCAGGGGAGTCTTTCTGGGGAAGAGCCTGTAAATTAAGATTTTCCTTTTCAGCACCAACGCATCCAAAATGGAAGCAATGACCACCATGAGAGTGAGCTGTATCTGTATATTGATATTTTTACTTTCATCTTACTTTTCTTAAAAGATTCATGACACACACATGTACACATCCCTCTGTCAGCCATGAAAGTTTTATTTCAAGAGAGTTCAGGGCTAACCCCCCCAGAAGCTCTTCCAGCTGGTCCCCTAGATAAGCCAATGTACCCCTCCTTCCTGCGATGTTTCTGTTGCCCCAAATTCATGTACTGAAACTAATCACAGTGTGATGGTATTAGGAGGTGGGGCCGTTGTGAAGTGACTAGGTTATGAGGATGGAGCACTCATTTATGGGATTAGTGTCCTTAGAGGCCAGATTGCTAATTAGGGCCCAGCAAGCTGTGAGGACACAGCGAAAAGACAGCTATCTGGGCACCAGGAAGAAGGCTCTCACCAGAAGCTGACCGTGCAGGCACCTTGACCTTGGACTTCCCGCTTCCGGAACTGTGAGAAATAAATTGTTATTTAAGCCACCTGGTCTATGGTAATTTCTACAGTAGTCCAAACTGAGTAAGATATTCCTTCTACCCCCTTGCACACCCTGCCTAATCACTGACTGTCTGCATTCTGATTGTCTCACTAGCCTGTAATCTTGCGGAAGTCAGGAATAAAGTGAAAGCATAATTCATCCCCCTTAGAGTTCAGAGAACAATCAAGATGATTCTAGAGAACTAGGAAGCCAAACATAGAGGCTCGTAGCTCTACCCGAATACTGCACGGGACCTGATTTATTGAGTTGAAAACCAAATCTCTTATAAATACATATCAACTGACAGGCTTGTGGCTACTGTCTAGGGAAAGAAAAATACCCATCTTTGGTGCACTTAAAGGATATTAAAGAGCCTTCTTTTTTTTAATATTTTATTTATTTATTTGAGAGACAGCACTTGTGAGAGAGAGCACAAGCGATGGAGAGGGAGAAGCAGGCTGCCCACTGAGCAGGGAACCCAGTGAGGGGCTCGATCCCAGGACCCTGGGATCATGACCTGAGCCGAAGGTAGCCGCTTAACCAACTGAGCCACCCAGCACCCCAAAAAGCCTTCTTTAAAAAATAAGAGGGATTCATCTGTCACCAGCTAACTCTAGACTGTTCCATTTTTAACCCTTAGTAAAGCTCTTGCCCCTTTTACCTTGTAGTGTCAGTTTTCAGGCTATGAATTTACAAGCTCCTTGAGGGCAGGGAAAGATCCTTCTACTAAAATGTACCAATGATTCTTAACCTTTGAGATGTGGGTTTTAGAGAACCCAATAAATAATGCCCTGTCTTCCCCTTCCAAATTCCAAATCAAGTGAGAAATAAGGTACAGGAGTCATGGAAATCGAGATATAAAGCACATATTAACACTTACTGTGTTCTAGGAACCGGGAGTACTTAGATGTGTGAAGTCATCTGATAATGTTACAAGATAGGAAATGGAGAGACTTCACGTGGAGTTGAATCATTTGCCCATGGTCATGTCAGTGGAAAGTGGCAGAACCAGGCTTTACACCCAGCAGCGGTGCCAGGGCCCACACTGGTAACCGTCACACAACACTGCCCCTCCAACACCTGAACATACCAGTGAAGCTAGTTGGAGAATAAGCCTTGGTTCCGTGGCCAAACGGGCTTCCTAAAACATCCCTTCTAAATTGAAACTTACCCTCCAAAACTACAGGCCTCTCCTTGCAAGGAGAGAACCTTCCCCTTAATGAATAGCAGATTATGCCTCCTATCCAAAACCAGCTACGTAATTTGCAAGGATCAGTACAAAACGAAAATGCAGAGCTCCTTGTTCAAAAAGTATTAATAACTTCAAAATGGCAACAGCAGAAGGTTAAACCAAGTACAGGACCATACTTAGCACAGAGACCCCTACAACTGCATAGGTTGCACACCCATGAAGCTGGCCCTGCCTCTGTGGCAGGTAGACACCATCAGGAGAGGCCCAGGAGGCTCTTAGAGGAGAACACTCAGACTCCCCATCCAGAGAAGTCACTCTAGGGGAAGAGTGAGCCAGGTTGCTGAGAGCATGAAAGCAGAAATGGTCTTCCCATCCTTTCCTGTCATGGGGTAGAATGAAAATTCCTTTCTTCTCCTCAACAGAAAATGCAGAATTGAGAAGAAATAAACTACCTTTCACAGACCTTTTTTGGGAAGATGGCAGAAATTACACACATGCACACATTTTGCATACACTTTCACGATCTTCCCAAGCCCCTTGAGTATTATCTTAGCTCGGGCTGCTATAACAAAATACCACAGACTGGGTATTTAAACAGTGGACATTTATTTCCTACAGTTCTAGACGCTGGGAAATCCAAGATCCAGGTGCCCTCTGATTCAGTGTCTGGTAAGAGCCTGCTTCCTGGTTTGCAGACAGCTGTCTTCTTGCTGTGTCCTCACATGGCAGAAAGACAGCTCTGGTGTCTTCCTCTTCTTACAAGGACACTAATCCTATCATGGGAACTCCACCCTCATGACTTCATCTAAACCTAATTATCTCCCAAAGGTCCCACCTCCAAATACCGTCACACTGAGGGTTAGCACTTCAACATGTGAATTTGGGGGGGGATACAAACATTCAGCCCATAGCAGTTATATCTCAGCAAATCCACTGCTTTAAGCAGTGGGCGTAAATACAGAAATACACACATACACACACGCATACATAGGTACACACATAATACACATACATACATGTATGTACAGGCATGCACATACATACACACATCTACATAGAAGAGACCCCCTCAAGGTCCCTTCCAGCTCTCAAACTGATCTTCCTGAAACTTTAATCCCAGCAGAGCTCCATCTGGCTCAGGATGAGTCAGCTCATTTCCTTCCTAGTAAAGGTCAAACCACCTCTATTGTCCGTGCGTAAGAATCTTCAGTCTCTGTCACCCATGGCTGTCAATCCAAAGAGCCAGATTTACGCTCAGTGTGGTCTGGGTTCTCATTAACCTTGAATTGCCTCCCCCTACACAGAGCCATGACATTTAAAATCCTATCAAAGTAGCCTAAAACAACCATCAGACTGAACCTTTGGGGAATAAAATAAATGACCCATAAGCCTAGGATGAGAAAGAAATAAAAACAGGTCTTCAAAGGAGTAAGGTCTCTATCGAACACGTCACTCATAACACATCACTTCATGCTGGTCTGTTTGTGGTATATTTGAAGCTGAATGATATTCATCAAACTTAGCCCTTCAGATGTAATCATGACTCTGAATGCCACCTTGAAATACTGACCAATCAAAATTTCCAAGAAGGTATATTGTCATTTTTAATGGATTTCAATAAATGTTATATAAATTCCAAAGACAGAGGTCTTTTAAAAAAGTAGTGATTCATGTAAGCCATTATAAAATAGATTGCTTCTCCAATATTTTTGTTTTGTTTCATCTTTTGTTTTGGTTGGGTTTTTTAATTGAAATATGGTTGACATACAACATGATATTAGTTTCAGGTGTACAACATAGTGATTTGACAATACATTATGAAATGCTCACCACAATGTGTGGTTACCATCTGTCACTATACAAAGTTATTAGTATTACTGACTACTTTCTCTACGCTGTACTTTTCATCCCCATGACTGACTTATTTTATTACTGACATTTGTACCTCTTTATCCCCTTCATCTACTTCACCCATCACCCCACTCCTCACCGGCAACCACCAGTTTGTTCTCTGTATTTATAAGTGCATTTCTCGGGCTGTTTGTTTGTTCGTTTGTTTTTTAGATTCCATATATAAGTGAAATCAATTTTCCACTATTTTTATACTACATCAAATATGTCTCTTTCCCCACCAGGGTGATGATCAATGTGCATCATTTATCCTCATTCACTGGTTGAAATTTTATTGAGAATCTACTGTGTTCGGTGATGTGATAGCCACTAGGAATACAAAGACAAATAAAAACTAGCTTCTGTCCTAAGTGCTTTTCAGGGCAGGGAGGAGACGGTCACATGGGGATAAATGCTGTGACAGTGGCATGTTCAGAGCACATGCTCCAGAAGGACCAAAAAGGAACTAACAGAATCTGGAAGGAGATATTGGATGGAAGAACATTCCTGGGAGAGGAGAAGAGATGAGCAGAAACAGAGAGATGCAAATGGGAATGCACCTGGGAACCCTGCACGCAGTCCAGTGTTATCTGCTAACCTCATGACCTTGAGCAGATCACCTGACTCTTCTGAACCTCAGATTCTTTATCTCCAGATTGGGATAATCACCCCTATTCACAGCATCACTATAAGGTTCTAATGAAAAAAAGTATGTAAAAGTGACTTGTCAACTTGACCAACTATACAAGTGTCGCTTGTGCTCGTCTTTTATTATCAAGCCTACGGTTTCTCGTTCCTCTTAATCATAAAAGCGTACAATCTCAAAAGGAATGTCAGAGTCCAGCCCGCCCAAGCCACGTAATCGCAGAAGCGCAGCCCGGAGAGCTGGGTGGCGGCATCACCGGTATCGGCAGCAGAACCTTCAGCGGCAGCATCACGACTGTCAGAGCTACCGTCTGAATCCTTTCCACATCGTGGGCTCTGTGCCAAGTAGTTTAATATCTCCCGCCTCCTTTAGGACAACCCCATGAGATCAGTGAGATAATGATCTCCCTTTGATGGAGCTTGGAGAGGTTCAGTAGCTTGTCCGGCAACTCCAAGTTAGTAACTGCCAAGGTCAGAATTGGGACCCACATTTGACCACGTGACCCTGGTTCTCCCCAATGGCTGTAGAGCCTCTTCTTTTCCTTTTCCCCCTTTCACCTCTCTCTGTTACTTCCTTCCTTGACATTAAACTAGGCCACTCCTAAATACCCATCGTTTTCAAGGAGAAACTTTCCTAGGAGGAAATGAAGGGAGGGAAACTGGGAGACTGGCGCCCAGCTGCATTCCTCTGTGTCCCGCGTGCCTGTTGCCAGGCATTCCCCGCGGGACGCAACGGGTGCTTCTCCCAGAATTAGAGCTGGCGCTGAAAGCAGAAACCACACAGTGGGAATTCCAAGCAACCAGCAGGTGAAGCTGCCTGTGCAGAACTTTCTTGACCCATTAACCTTAACATATGTGTCTCATCCACAGAGAGGAGGCGGTCGGTGGGAGGGACTCAGCAGTGGAGGGGCGGGGGGCGGCTGCTATTTTTAACCCACTCAGCCAGTCTTTCCTTCCAGCAGGCTCTCTTCCTGTTCATGGATTATTTGCTGCCTCCTAACAAACTTCCTTTTATTGTCCTACCACTTTTTTACTTCTGGAGTGGAATCATTTCCTCCCTTATTACAGTGCAACGGACATTTCTTGGGATTTGGGGAGAATATTTAAACTCCTTTGTCTCCATTGTTGCCTTTGGAAGGCAAGGGACACATGATTGTCCCCCATGAGTGTCCCTTTGACACACCTTTGTCCCTTGTATTCCAGGAACCAAGCTCAGGCACCCTTGCATGATTTCGTAATTAAGCATGGGCCTACTGAAACACAAACCAAAGGCTAAAATAAAAGATCTAAAAGAAATTAAGCCATCATTGGTTTGGGTGTCAGTGTCCCAAAGGACAAGCCAGACCCTTCCAGGAAACAGGGACCTGGCCTGCGGAGGAAGAGTCTTGCCTCTGCAGTAGAGGTTTCACATTCCCTTCTTCAAAACCAGTCCAAGTTCAGACCACTCAACTCTAAGCCTCATGAGAGTAGTGATGATCAGAGAGACCCAGAGCCTGGTACTAAATAGCTCGCAATCAATACTCACGGAACAAATGAACGAATGAGGACATTGAAAGTACTAGTGGAAATATAAGTATGTCATGTAAGTGGTACATGAAGGGCAGTCATGAAGCCATACTCCCCACCAAGAATTAGGAATCCCCTTCTGAGATGAAAGAGATCCTAGGTCTGCAAATCATAGTAAGAGAACAGACTCTAACCAGACTTGACTTACGATGCAAGGATAGAAATCACTGACATCCTACATGCTAATTTCAGTCAATTGACAGTGGTCCCCTGGAGTGCTGTATAGGTGGATTTTTGAGGCTTTGTCGGAGCCCATTGGGAAAGACAGCCATGACCAATTAGTAATGTTTGCCATACACTCAGGAAGGGAGATAATGGCAGGATAGCATATATTTGTCATCCCTTTGTTGACACATTCAAAAAACTTAACCAGAAATGGGATTGATCAACCACAGAAGTATGGAAAAAAGAAGCCACTAAGGTGGACATGGGCACTACCCAAGGAAGCCTAAAGCAAGTATTTCTCTCATGTGGAAGGGCGCAAAGTAGATGTCCAGTCATGAAGTGCTCACCACCCTAGTACTGATTCCAGATTTCCCCAGCAAATTCTTCTTTGCCTTCCCATGCCTTTAGGGAAAGAATGTTCTGGGTCAGGACACACCTAGAATCAAGTGGCCAGTTCCTTGACATTTACAATGCTTGCTAGAGATTACAAGGAGGGGCACCTGGGTGACTCAGTTCGTTAAGCATCTGCCTTTGGCTTAGGTCATGATCCTGGGGTCCTAGAACGGAGCCCTGCATTGGACTCCCTGCTCAATGGGGAGTCTGCTTCTCCCTTTCTCTCTCCATCTCTCTCTCTCAAATAAATAAATAAAACCCTAATTTCATTGATTACTTTCTGCAGACTTGGTTCATGGGTACCTGTCACAGGGAGATGGATCTACACTCAGGGTGCTTTGAGCCAGTCAAGAGTCTAAGGGATGAGGACTAGAGCTCCAGACTGTGGCGAATTCACCAAAGGTTCCCCTGCCAGGCCTCTTCCTGGGCTTGCAGTAGCATGCCCTTCTGTATGCCATGTTCATTCGACAACCACCACATGCTAAGAGGGTTATAGAGCACAACTAAGTCACTAGCATGTTCTCAGGATCCTGGTTAACAGGTCAGCTGAGCTCTGAAGGTGGGCGACCACTGGATTATTCATTTTAACAAGGACAGAAAAGTAAAGTTTCAGATGCCTGGAGATTTGCAGGCCCAGAGGCTATATGCACTTCAAAGAAGAAACCATGTCTTATTTATGCAGCTCTCTATCTTCAGGGCCTATCGCCACCCTGAGACAGGGTAGGTGCCCAGTAAATATCCAGTGAATGATGAAGTTGATTGAATGGGCAGCAGAGGTTTACAGAAGTGCTGGGGAAAATATTATTAGGAACCAAAGAGCCAACAGGAGATGCTATCAACAAGCCACCTGCTTCACAATGTCACCTTGAGCCCTTCCAGGCAGTTTAGGGAGCTTTCACCATCAAGCCAGCATTTTCACTGTTGGTACTCTAGCCTTGAGCTGTTTCCCCTGCCTGGAACAGTTCAGGAACAGCCAAATGGAAGAGATGCATAGGTCCAAGTATGTGGGAAGGGGCATAGAGCACCCATGCCCTCCCTGGGTGCACCTCCCTCCCAGCACCTGCATCACCACCCCAGAAGCTCTCCAAACCCCCCACTGTTGAGGGGTTTACAGAGGTTCCATTGTTTAGGCATGGCTAAGTTATTGGCCATTAGTGATTGAACTCAACTTCCAGCCTCTCTTGGGGCGGGGGGGTGAAAATTCTAACTCTCTAATCATATGGTTGGTTCCCCTAGCAACAGGCCCCCATCCTCCAAGAGTCACCTCATTAGCATAAACTCAAGGATAGTTGAAAGGGGCTTATGATAAATTTTTTTTAGTGCCCTCTTAGCTCTATCACATAGAAATTCCAAGGGATTTAGGAGACCTTACCAGGAACCTGGGACAAAGACCAAATATATATTTCTTATTATATCATAAAATCAAAAGCGCAGAGTAGTATGGGAGCACATACTAGAAGGCTTGGACTATACAAACGTCAAGGAAGATCTGCGCAAAGCAGGGATGATAGCTGAGGCCTGAACCATAGTAGGGGGTTACACGTTGCAGAGCGGGTAGGGTAGTATATTCCATGAGGATGAGAATAGTTGTGCAAAGGCCTCGTGGTAGGAGAAGCTGAAGGAACCCAAGAATGAGGATGGTACCAACTGGGGCTGGAAAGGGACAAAGGAGTTAGACCCTGCAGCGCTTAATAGGGCAAATAAAGGATATTTTTTCTTTAGTTACTCAGGGGAAAGGGAGTGGCTGGCATGCTCACATGTGTGCTACAGAAAGCCTCAGTGTGAAGAATAAGTTACCACATACATTCATGCATTCGACATCCCATGCCACTCAGCCCTGGGTAGGCAAGGGAAGGTGAGCAGAGCCGCCTTCAACAGCAGCCCCGTGCTCCTGTTCCATCTTTCCAAGACGGAATCGTATTTCAAACACCATACATATATATGCTATGCACATACACACACAAAAAAAAACATGCCTTTCCAGAGAGCACTTTGGAGAGAAACAACTTGGTTATATCACTCACATACAGAGGCACAGAGAGATTTATATTGGCTTTTTGCATTTAATTTATTTTGCAGAAAGAAATTTTAAAGTCTTTGGGATTGGAGGTTTCCTTTGAACTAACATCAAACCACCAGACCTGCTAAGGAAGGTTCAGCCAAGCTTTGATATGCTTCAGCACACACATAGCATTGCTTCTGCTTTGGACATGCAAAGGGAAGGAAAAAATAGCACTGTGCATAGCAAATCACTCCTTATTAAAAATAATTAGTGGAGATAGTGCATAAGTCACTTTTAAACCCCTCGTTTTCACTAATTATCCTCTTAAATGTGTACCAAGACCAAATCACTAAACACTGCTTTGGATATTTTAGAAAAATATCTTTCACTTTATCCAACAAGAGCTTAAGCAAGAAACTGCACTCAGGCCAAAAAAATAACATTTACACTGATTTTTTTCCTTGTTTTTAAATCTCACTTCCTTTCACTCTTAAATTTTGCTGTGTTTTAGCTGATAATTAAATGGATTGCTTCCCTCCAAATTATAATTTCATTAGAGGGCATGGATTAGGTCCACAACCACCATTAAATTCTTACGGGATTTTTTAACTTTACTGGGGATTAAGCAGAAATTTTACACAAAACAGGAGAATGTACTTTGTGGGATAGATTTTTTTTTTTAATTATCTTAACCCTGACTTTACATAAACTTGAAGTCAATAACAGTAAAATCCATTTCGTGTTCATGATCATTCTAACCTGGCTCTGCTCTTTCCCAACCACGTGACCTTGACAAATCACTTCACTCATTTGAGGTTTAGTTTGCTTACCTTTCAAATGGGATAATAATCAAGCTAAGGTTTAAGGGCAGTTTTGAAGCAAGAAAGGGAGGCTATCAGACCTGTATATCTGAGGAATGCTGAAAATGCCCTGACTTTTCCAGAACCTTGGTTCACTCTCTGGCACACTTGATTCCTGCTGCACTGAAAAAGGAGCCATGCTTCTCATTGCGTTGGTGCTCCTGCACATGCTTATACCCCAACTTCCGTATCTCGAGTTGACCACTCCTTACTCTGTGTCTTCATGATCTTCCCACGGCTTATCTCACCATAGTATAATTACTTATTTATGTCACTGGCTCTCTCAACTAGGCAGTTTGCTCCTTAGGGCAACAAGAATGTCTTATTCATATCTACATCCTTAGTCACCATCAGATTTCCTGGCATAAAATATTCATTCACCGAATAAATGAATGCACAATTATAAGTAATAAGTCTAGTTGAAACATGCAAACTACAGGGAGACTAAGAATTATAATACGATATATCAAGTTTACTAACAACTGGTTTATCTCCTTTCATAACATCATAAGCAATTCTACTTAATGGTAGAAACTGCAAGGGTGAGATATGCCTTTAACCAAATCCACTCTGTCTAAAGACAGAGATAAAGATTTGCCTCTTATCCTTTCTTGCCCTTTATTTCCATCCCAAGAATAATCACAATTTATACCAATCTCCTCTTGTTGTTGCTAGTCTTTCCCCACTGCAAGTTCTCAATGGCAGGGATTTTGTCTGTCTCGCTCACCGCGGAAGCCCAGCTCATTACACACAGTAGGTCCTCAAAAAAACCATTTACTCAGGAAATGAGTGAAGCCATTTTTTTATAGAATCTCTGCATTTTATCAGCTACTTGTATTACATTTTCAACATGATCAAGGCAAGTCATCATTCCAGCCTTATTGGAGCCTAAATGAGGCCTAGTAAACAGCACTCTTTTCCCCTTCCTGAACAAGTTGAGATTTGAAACAAAAAAGTTGGTAAAGAAGCAAAATTTTACTTGTTATTGTTAATAAACAATCAAGCTAAAATCAAAGAATTTGGCAAGTCAGGCCATGGTACTAAACCTCAGAATCCTATAAAGTCAACCTGTAATCTCTGGGCAATCTCTGCTTGAGGGTGTAACAGCTTCTCTTAAAGAAAAAATATGGCACATGCTATAACATGGATGAACCCTGAGTACATTATGCTCAGGAAACAAGCCAGTTACAGAAAGACAAATACCATATGACTCCTCTTATATTAGGTACCTAGAATCGTCAAAAACGTAGAGACAGAAAATAGAATTAAGGTTGCCAGGGGATGGGGAGAAGAGTGAATAGGGAGGTATTATGAAAAGGGATGGAGGAGCACCTGTGTGGCTCAGTCAGTTAAGCCTCTGCCTTTGGCTCAGGTCATGATCCCAGGATCCTGGGATCAAGTCCCGCATCGGGCTCCCTGGTCAACAAGGAGCCTGCTTCTCCCTCTCCCTCTGCTCCTCCCCTCTGCTCATGGACTCTCTCTCTGTGTCAAATAAATAAATAAAATCTTTACAAAAATAAAAGGGATGGAGTTTCAGTCTTACAAGGTGAAAAGAATTCTGGAAATGGATGGTGATGATGGCTACAACATCATGAATGTATTTAATATCCCTGAACTGTACGCTTAAAAATGACTAAGATGGTAAATCTTATGTTGCATGTATTTTACCACAATTTTTTAAATGGGGGAGAAAGAGACAAAAAAAAAATCCGATGGCAGAGAAGAGCAGAAGAGAACAGTTTCCCAATGGACAACTCATCCCCAAAAGCAAGTATGGAAGGGTTTGGGTCCCAAATGACAGCTTCTTCGTCCACACTCACTGATGAAAGATACCACTCCACCTCCCTCACACAGAAGAAAGGAGGAAACAGAGAGGTCAATAAACTAATGTGATTCCCAGGCCCTCCTGTGGAAGAAAATAACAGGCGTGACGAAGGGGCTTCCCCTTTCCCATCCCCAACTAGCCTACAATCCAAATACACCTATTTTCAGATGCTCTCTATAAAAATTCTGAATATGGCCACATGAATGAATAATGTCCACCAGGTCAATGTTAATGATTAGAAGAGATAGCAGATAACATTACTCTCATCAACAAAATAACCAGCGGCCCAGGCAACTGAGTTAATTTCATCATTTTCCATCAGTTTGGGGACACACAATAGTACCGGCAGGTAATATAACTTAGGAAAAATAGTAATACTTTCTAGGGGTGCCTGGTGGTGCAGTAATACTTTCTAGGGGTGCCTGGTGGTGCAGAACTCTTGTTCTCGCCTCAGGTCCTGATCTCAGGATACTGAGATCAAGTCCCGAGTTGGACCCCGCACTCAGCACAGTCTACTTGAGTTCCTCTCTTCCTCTCCCTCTGCCCCTTCCCTACACCCTGCGATCTCTCTCTTTCTCTCTCTCTCTCTCTCTCAAATAAATAAATCTTTTTAAAAAATATTAATACTTTCTATCACCTTTCGTGGGTCCAGCTCTGATCACATGACTTACCCTACAACCTCCCAGACAGTCTGCACCCTGATTTGGCCCAAATCACTCCCAGCAACTGAGCAGCCAAGGAAGGTAAGAACCTTGCCTTTGTCAGTAGAAGTCACATAGGATATTCTTGAATATTCACGATCCTCTCTATTGAAATTGTGCTTTTCCTGGATGGTCAATGGGCCTAAAGAATTCTCTGGAAGCAGTGGTCTCTGGCTGGCAAAGCCAGATAATGTAAGGCAGGTGAAGAGCAAAGAAGAGACCCTTAACTTCATCAAAAATACTTCCTCAGGATGCCAAAAAGGAGAACTCTGAAAGGCATTTTCTGCAGACCTCTCAGGCTCCTGGGAGCAGATCTTCTGTGGACAGGTTAAGGAGAATTTATCATTTGGCCAAAACAGAGAGAAAAACCCAAATACAAATGTTTGAAGATCTGGTCTTTTCAGGTGCCTGCCTTTTGAGATCAAAGAGGAAAAAGTTAAGGGTTGGAGGAGGGGGAGGCCCTTAAAACTACTAAGTAATTTCTTTTTTCTGCTTTGCTTTTCCCCTGTGTAGAGCAAACTCTTATGTTACATCCCAGCCTGGAATAAATCTTCTGGGCTGAATGATAAATCAGGGATTGTAATGGAAATCACTATTGACCTTTAAAAGGGCACTGTCTTTATATTTTCACACTGTGCTGTTTGAAATGTCGACTAGGAATCGGGAAAATAATATGCCATCGATTTCTCTCCATACCTCTTACAACAGAGCTTGAAATTGACCTGGAAAGCATAGGTATGTGTTTTCTCATTATGGTTTCAATATCATCGGAAATGGTGATTAATGATTCAGTCCTGGGAACAGCATTGTTAGACCTTGTAATTACTTTGTGAATCGTGTCCAAACATCAACTAGCATACCCTGCCCATACCACCCCCAAGAAGTGGGTGCATTTTAACCCTCTTGTGGTAAAACCCTGGGGTTCTTGATTACAAACCTTTCCAAATTAGGATATTATTCCCTTGTATTATTGTTTATCTTGTTTACTGTCTTCCCCTTGTCTGATTATTCCTTTTTTTAGTTCTCCTCCCATTTCCTGATGTACCAGGCCTCTCTGGCAATTGGTTAGTTCTAGTTTTTCATTCTTTGTTCTTTACATTTCTCATTTCTCTCTTTATTTTTCCTCCAATTTCATAATCTCTCTAATTCGTTGGTGTTTTTCATTGTTCCTGCTTCTTTTTCTGGCTGCTTCATCCATTCCATCTCTCATTTACTCTAGAAGAACCTTTTAAAATCATCTAGATGCTCTGAGCTTTACCAGTTTTGACAGAGAATATGGAGTGTCTTCCCTCATCTGCCCTAATTTTTACGTGTCGTAGCTCATGCAGGATGGCTGAACTGCCCATAGCCACCCCTTGCAGCTGGCTCTCCCAGCAAACCACCATAAAGAGATGTCTGTAGACTTTCATTTAAGCATGGAGCTGGTGAGATGACCTCTCTTCATTTTAAAGGTAGCTAAATAGAAACGATTAACATTTTCTGTTAAAAAACTTTTTTAAAAGCTTTTAGTGGATGTGGCCCACCTGAGCGGCTCTGAGGGACCTGTGGTAGCCACTCTGCAGAAGCAAGAGGAACCCGCACGCAAAATTTGGTCTGGATGTCAAGCCTGAAGATGCCACACATACCAAAAGATGGCAGAGAGGTTTATTATTTACATACTTGGGGCTGTTCTGGGGAGAGTGGGGCAGGACCCCCAACCAGGTCCAAAACAGCTTGAGAACACAAGGACGGGAGGCTTGGTTGGGTTACGTGTTGTGGACAGGGCCAGAGTCTCCCGCCAGCGCCAAGGGAGAGAGCATCCTGGCTTTCTTGTCAGCTCGCCCAGATGGGCAGAGAAGGAGAGAAAAAGATGAAGCTTAAGAGCTGTCAACAGTTGAGTATCAGAAAATGAAGTTTGGTCTCTCCCCTCCAGGGCTCTGAGGAACAGGGGTACAGACATACAGACAGAGGAGGGTGAGAAGGACCTGCAGAGATGTCTTCTCCCCCACCCCACATTGTCCCGGCCTCCTGGAGCAGGGAGGGGCCTCCCTTCTCTCTTTTTCTCCATGGACTCTTTGTAAGATATTTGACCAAGACAACTAAAAGCAAACTGGCAATCCCAGACTAAACCACAGCTGGAAAAACCCAGGGAAAGAGAGAGTTCTACAGAGAATCTCTGGGGCTTGGAAAAAGAGAAGTATCACCCACTCACAGTGAGCTCATTCACACCATCTCTTTGGGCAAAGGACACACAGGAATGTAACGTTTTACCCAAGTTATAAAGCGAAGAAGAAAAGCTCACCCTATTTAGATGAAGCACTTGGCCACACACAGATATGACTTGAACTTCACAAAAAGTGTTCCCTTGCCCAAAACATCTGTCTCGTGGACACCCTAGAGCCAGACATACATCGACCCTCCTTTAAATCCAGGGGTCAGATTCCCATAAGAACAGCACTAAAGAAAAGAGCATCTTTCGTGGGCCTGGATTGAAGGCCCCTTTTTGCCACTTTTGTGACCTTGAGAAAATATACTCATTTCTGAGCCCCAGGTTCTGCTTCTGTACAATGGGGATAAATAATACCTACTCCATTTCATCAATTCAAAAATGTACTTTTTCCTTGCATTTTAACATCTCTGAAAACTGGATACTATCAGGGGCTCTTACAAATTTTAACTGGCAGCTTTTTTTCTTAGTGGCGCATAAAATAATGGTGTGTCTTATAGTCAATGGTTTCTTAAATTATGAAACAGTACTTCACAGAGCTTAGAAAAGGCGAATGTGAAAACATGTTATTCATTATAAGCTCTATATAAGTGGGTTTTTTAAAGATTTCATTTATTTACTAGAGAGAAAGCATGAGCAGGGGAGAGGGAGAAGTGGGGGGAACAAAGGAGAGGGAGAAGCAAACTTCCCACTAAGCAGGGAGCCTGATGTGGGGTTCAATCCCAGGACCCTGGGATCATGACCTGAGCCGAAGACAGATACTTAACCGACTGAGCCACCCAGGTGCCCTTATATAAGTGTTTTATATACCTCTTTGAACCTCAGTTTTCTTATCTGTAAAATGGAGATAACAACAGTACCAACAATACGGAGTTGTTGTAAGGGTCAAGTACATTAATACGTATAATGTGTTTAAAATTGCGTATGGTTCAGGGCAGGAAACCTTAGCATTATTACAATTCTAAGACTAATGATTCATTTGAAGACAAGATGGTTATTGATTTATTCCCTAAACATTGAATGTTCTGTGGGTGCCAGCAGGGTTCTAGAATCAGACTCAGTGAATCCTGACTTTGTCACTTACTAAGTCCGGGCAATTTTCATATTTTCATTTATTCCCCACTTTAGTATCCATGAAACAAGAATTACAGAACCTGCTTCAGAAAGTATGGGGGGGGACTTAAGATGGCAGAGGAGTAGGGGACCCCTTTTTCAGAAGGTCCCCTGAGTTGAGCTGGATAGGTACCAGACCAGCCTGAACATCCACGGAATCAGCCTGAGACTCAGGAAGATACATCTGGATCTCTACAAATGAACATCTCCAGCGCTGAGTATTGAGGTACTAAGCGGGGAGCCATGAAACTGTGCACAGATATTGGAAGATAAACGGAAGAGGGAGGGAGCCACCGTGTTTGGGCGCCAGGAAATGGTAGCCACCTGCACGGGGGAGCGGGCGGACTCACGGACAGCACCCGCGAAAGAGCAGACTGAGACCGTGAGCCAGGGGCACGCGCCACCAGACTGAAACGGAGCTCCAGTGTGCTCACTGGATCCAGACTGAGACCGGGAGCTCCGGAGCGTGTGGGGGCAGCTGGCGGCTGGCAGCTCCAGTGTTAGAAACACAAAGGACAGAGACGCGCCGGCCCTGGAAGTGAGGGCTGGGATGCCAGTGGTGGGGCGCACATCCCAGGACGCTGCAGGGTTGAGCAGCACCAACAGAAACAGAGTTAAAGTGGCCAGAACATCAGTGGAGAACAGTCCGTGATCCCTCTGTTCTGAGACAGAGGCTGAGATTCGGCCACTGCTGCTCTGTCTCTCAGAAAAGGCACAGCAGACTGCCAGGGAAAGCCGCCAGAGAACAAAAGCCTGGAAATACCAGCTCACAGTGTGCCCATCCCCATCCCCCCTCGCAGGGTACACGGAGACTCTACCCAAACAGGGTTGCCTGAGTATCACGCGGCAGGCCCCTTCCCCCAGAAGGCAGGCTGAAAAATCAAGAAGCCCACATCCCTAAGATCCCTATAAAACAAGGGCACACGGCCTGGGTACCAGTCAATAATCTAGGCTCTGGACAACCCCGCAACCTCTCCTCATTAGAATGATGAGAAGGAGAAGTCCCCCCCAGCAAAGAAAAGACAATGAGTCTGTGGCCTCTGCCACAGAACTAATGGATATGGATATAACCAAATTATCAGAAATGGAATTCAGAGTAACAATGATCAAGATGATGTGTAGACTTGAAAAAAGTATTAATGAAAATGTTAATGAGAATATAGAATCTCTAAGGGCGGAAATGAGAGCAAATGTGGCAGAAATTAAAAATTCTATGAGCCAAATGCAGTCAAAACTAGAGGCTGTGATGGCCAGGGTGAATGAGGCAGAAGAACGTATCAGCGAATTGGAGGATGGGTTAGTAGAAGAAAAAGCGAAAATAGAAGCTGNCAAAAAAATCCACGCTCAGCAATGTAGGTTACGGGAGATTACTGACTCAGTGAAATGTTCCAATGTCAGAATCATCGGCATCCCCGAGGGGGTGGAGAA
>NC_048232.1:68095716-68110322 GCF_002007445.2 Ailuropoda melanoleuca
ACAGATAAAAGACTGGTATCCAAGATCTACAAAGAACTTCTCAAACTCAATACGCGAGAAACAAATAAATCGTAAAATGGACGNAAAAGAATGAAACTTGACCACTCTCTCACACCATACACAAAAATAAACTCCAAATGGATGAAAGACCTCAATGTGAGACAGGAATCCATCAAAATTCTAGAGGAGAACATAGGCAACAACTTCTATGACATCGGCCAGAGCAACCTTTTTCACGACACATCTCCAAAGGCAAGAGAAATAAAAGATAAAATGAACTTATGGGACTTTATCAGGATAAAGAGCTTCTGCACAGCCAAGGAAACAGTCAAAAAAACTAAGAGACAGCCCACGGAATGGGAGAATATATTTGCAAAGGACACCACAGATAAAGGACTGGTATCCAAGATCTACAAAGAACTTCTCAAACTCAATACACGAGAAACAAATAAACAAATCATAAAATGGGCAGAAGATATGAACAGACACTTTTCCAATGAAGACATACAAATGGCTAACAGACACATGAAAAAATGTTCAAAATCATTAGCCATCAGGGAAATTCAAATCAAAACCACACTAAGATACCACCTTACACCAGTTAGAATAGCAAAAACAACAATTGCTGGAGAGGATGTGGAGAAAGGGGATCCCTCCTACATTGTTGGTGGGAATGCAAGTTGGTACAGCCTCTCTGGAAGACAGTGTGGAGGTCCCTTAAAAAGTTAAAAATTGAACTACCCTATGACCCAGCCATTGCACTACTGGGTGTTTACCCCAAAGATACAGACGTAGTAAAGAGAAGGGCCATATGCACCCCAATGTTCATAGCTGCATTGTCCACAATAGCCAAATCATGGAAGGAGCCNCCTCCGCTATGAGCCTGTTTCTTCCTCTCCCACTCCCCCTGCTTGTGTTCCCTCTCTCACTGGCTGTCTCTATCTCTGTCAAATAAATAAAATCTCTGTCAAATAAATAAAATCTTTAAAAAAAAAAGTTAAAAATTGAGCTACCCTATGATCCAGCCATTGCACTACTGGGTATTTACCCCAAAGATACAGACGTAGGGAAGAGAAGGGCCATATGCACCCCAATGTTCATAGAAGCATTGTCCACAATAGCTAAATCATGGAAGGAACCGAGATGCCCTTCAACAGATGACTGGATTAAGAAGTTGTGGTCCATATATACAATGGAATATTACTAAGCTATCAGAAAGAATGAGTTCTCAACATTTGCTGCAACATGGACAGCACTGGAGGAGATAATGCTAAGTGAAATAAGTCAAGCAGAGAAAGACAATTATCATATGATTTCTCTCATCTATGGGACATAAGATCTAGGAAGATCAGTAGGGGAAAAAAGGGATAAAGAAAGGGGGATAATCAGAAGGGGAAATGAAGCATGAGAGACTATGGACTCTGAGAAACAAACTGAGGGCTTCAGAGGTGAGGGGGGTGGGGGAATGGGATAGACTGGTGATGGGTAGTAAGGAGGGCACTTATTGCATGGTGCACTGGGTGTTATACGCAACTAATGAATCATCAAACTTTACATCAGAAAAAAAAAAGTATGGGGGGGGGCTTAAATAGATCGATCCATGAAAAGAGCCTAGCACAGTGCCTGGCAAGTGGAAGTCCTCAATAAATGCTAGTTACCATCTTTAGCAAGCATTTCTGTTTTGAAGGCTTCTTCTGGTCTAGTTATAGAGATGGCCCTCAGAGAGAGAATTACAATACAACCAGTAAAGGATGGCCCCTCTTCACACACTACCCTTGTGTAAGTCCTGTCAATGTCTTCCAGTCCAAGACCATCTAGGAACACACCTGAGATCAAATACAGTTGGGGTTGCCCCCTGCTATGGGGACATCTCATACCATGAGGAACTGTGAAAAGAGTCTCAGAAAGAGGGTATCAGGAAGGGCTTGCTCTAGGAGTTGGGCCTATTCCCTGAGGAGCTGTCAGAGAGTAGGGAGATTTAGTGATTATCTTAATTTTTATCTAGTGGACAAGAAGAAAGAAGCAAGGCTAGAGAAGTTACTGAAGAAGAAACAGTAGTCACTCCTGTTAGCCAGGAGAGGGCGTTGTTCGGTCATTTTTGCAGCATGGTGTCTGTTTCTCCCCTTGTTCAGGTACAATTATGGACGCGTCTTATTTTTGTCTTATTCATCACATCCATGAAAGACCTCATCTGATGTTGATATTCTCTGAAACTACTTATGTTCAAATGGTATGACACAAGTGGTAGCAAATAAGCCAGCTACTAGCTATCGGCTGTGGGGTGACCAACTGAGCCAGTTTGCCTGGGACTGGGGAGGCCACAGACTGATTGACTGGGTCACAGGACTCTCAGGGCTAAAATGGAGACAGTCCCAGGTAAATGGGGATGCATGGGTCACCCTAGCTGTCAGGGCTGTGTTTTGTTTCTCAGGCCTCACCCCTTTGGATAACGTGTCCTATGAGTTACCTAATTGATACTTTTTGTTTGACTCCTTTGTTTGCAGATGAGGATGTGCTTTGGAGGCAAAGTCCCAGCCCTATCATTTACAGCCACATGCCCTTGAACAAATTACTCAATGTCTCCGAGTCTCTGGTCTGCTCTAAAATGGAGTTGGTGGGGGCGCCTGGGTGGCACAGGGATTAAGCATCTGCCTTCGGCTCAGGGTGTGATCCCAGCGTTATGGGATCGAGCCCCACATCAGGCTCCTCCGCTATGAGCCTGCTTCTTCCTCTCCCACTCCCCTGCTTGTGTTCCCTCTCTAGCTGGCTGTCTCTATCTCTGTCAAATAAATAAATAAATAATCTTTAAAAAAAAAAAATGGAGTTGATGCGTACTTCATGCTTAATGAGCTAATGATCTCTTCACCCATGCCTTGCACTCCTCTTTCCTCCTACCTACCCCATTCTAATCCGAGTTTTCCCACTTCATGCGACGGCCTCGGATTAACAATTATATCTTGGTAACCTTATTTGTATAGCTCTTAGCATGATCAACACTTAAGAATCCTTTAAATAATACTATTACTGTTCCTTTTTCTTCTCTTCAGTACCTCCACTTATTTCTTATGCTTCTCAATTTCCTTTTCCTGAAAAACTTAGACCAGTAAGTAATGAAAATAATAACAAACTGCATTTCTGGATTTACAGTTTACAAAATGCTTTTCACGAAAACAAACACCACAAAAAAATAAAATAAAATAAATAAAATAAAATAAAATAAAATAAAACCCACCTGAGAGGCAAGTATTATTACTCTCCTGTTTACAGATTAACAAACTGAGGCTTGCAGAAGCCATATGCCTGATTCAAGATCACGAGGGTAGTAAAGAAATAGAACCAATCTTCTGAGTCTCCACTCTGCCCTAAAACAACTTTCCCCAGGCACAAAACGGGACACCAAAGCATCCCCATCCCTTGCATAACAGAGACCCTGGATCGGGCCTTTGGACCAGATGTGGCTACTGAGATGGGCAGTTGTCATCTGTAATTTCCTGTGCTGTCCCCCAGAGTCCGCAGCTTCATTTCACTTTAAATCCAGCATGGCTCCTGCCAGACCCATGAGAAAATCCCATTCGAGATGGAACCACTGAAATCTGATTCAGAGCTCTCTGCTGAGTCTTCCTCTGCCTATCAATTCGGCTCAGGCTTGGCAGCTGGGCTAGGCCGGGACTGGATAATTCTAACTTCCTTCGACTTGCCATTCCCTTCCTTATTGCCCCAAGAAAGGATGCCAAATGGACTCACGACTGTTGCACTTTGGATCCCTTTAAGTGCCATAGCCTAAGCAGAAATTACAAAATAGGGTTTGGTATTTAACTCAGACAAGTTCCAAAATATTTCCTCGCCTGGAATTCTTCCATGGAAAAAGCATTTGCAGTATGCAGATGGAGGATGTGGGGCTGGAGAAGACCCAGGAATGCAAGTTCAAGAGCCTTAAGTCTTGCCAGCTAAAGGTGTGTGAACACTCAGTACCTTTTCAGGGTAACTGAAGCCAGTGGGATTTGTGGAGAGGCAGAAAGAGCGAAGGTTTCGGGTCAGCTGACTCAGGTTCAAGGACCAGTTCCTGTGCTCACAGGGTGGGCTGCAGCCACGTGCTCCCCACTCAGTCTCTCTAAACTTGTGCTCTTCTTTGCAACAAGAAAACAATAATGCCTGCCTGGCCCTTCTCTTTAGGGTGGTCCTGAGCTAACGGACATAAAAGCACTGTAGAAACAAAATCGCTAGACAAGCATCGGCTGTTAATATTACAGTGCAGCTGCCCAAAGTTTTCAGTTTATTTTCCAGACAGAGTGAACGTTCACGATGCATTCCAATTCTCTTTGGTCTTTGTTTTTCCTTCCAGTTCCTTTGATCTCCCTGCACAAGCACAAAGTAGCCAAAGAACAGGTCAGCATTTGTTTCAAAATTCACACAGTGATTGAAGCCAGCATGTGGTATTCCAACCCAAAAAGATAGTCCCAGAAAGCCTAAGTGACTGAGAGGAGGGGAAAACGCTTTTCACTCAAAATATGCTTTGTGGTTTTTGTTTCCCTAATCTATAAGGAA
Organism: Ailuropoda melanoleuca; assembly: GCF_002007445.2. Lineage (NCBI taxonomy): Eukaryota > Metazoa > Chordata > Mammalia > Carnivora > Ursidae > Ailuropoda > Ailuropoda melanoleuca. Next base: position 68,100,262 of record NC_048232.1, read on the forward strand.
AATTTATATTTTGATTCAGAGGAGGAAAAAAAAAACAGGAAAATAAGAGAACTTGAAAACTGGAAAGGGAAGTAGTTACATCTCACACACTTAAGGATGCTTGAGAAGAGATTACATTTATAAAGCTAATTGGTAGTGTAAAGTAGGAGTTGTGAACACACAGCCATTGAGAAATGAAATCATCAAAGTGAAGTTCCAAGTATTTGCAAATCTTTGCGAAGCAAAGCTAAATTTGCTTATTGCAACTCAAGTCAGAATTCTAGTAGATTCTTATTTTTCTCTAAGGAAAGATTCTTGGAAAACACGACTCACCTCTTCTTTACATCTTAATAATATTTCTCTTCCACCCACCCAGGGGTTAATATGTTTTCTAAGAACTGACTATATTGTTTATAAATAATCCACAAAGGACTGAGACGAGGAAAGTCCAGAAATATGTTTCTCTCTGTGTGTGCTATCCTTCCAATCTGGCCCTGCTTCTGTTCACAGTAACCCCTCTGGTGTATGTTTCTAGCAGAATCCTTCTGTTCTTCAAGTCTGCCCATTTCAACAAGATGATTGATAGATGAGCCTATCTGTGAACAGGTGACAGACAGGACTTGGGCATACATACTGACCACATAGCACAAAATCCTTCTCCAACACTAACCAGTGCATAGACAACGGAATTTGGATTTGGCGGTTGAATCTTGGACTCATTCCAGAAGATTCAGTTCAGGAAATACCAAAGGTCCTCACCACTGTGCTTCAGCTTCGCTGTCAAGGCTGTGCCTCAGCGTGGGGGGCTGCAGTGTGGGCCTGCGTACAAGGCTGGGCGTCAGAAATTGGAAACTTTTTTAATTGGCCACAAGATGGCCTCACCGTTCAGACCCCCCCCCCACGCACACACACACACTGGTATGTTCAGTTTTAGTCCTCGAAGCAGGTGGCAGGCACAGAGGTATATTTTAAAGACTGCCATCAAAATGGTTTATGGAGAAGTGACAGCTTTTCTGCTGTTGTCTGGATTCCCTATCTAGCTTACCAATAACAACAGAGGTGTAGAGTCTCCAGGGGAAGAAAATCGAGTATTATGCATTTCTTAATTCTGATGTTACAGCCAAAATGTTTTCTGTTCAGTATTATATCTTTCTATTGAATTTCCCTGGTATCTTGATGCATAGTGATGAATCCACTACTTAATATATTCCCATATTTTAAAAAAATTGATATACTGAAGACTAAACACATTATAAACTGCTTCTGCAAAAGGTCGTAAGTACCTTCAGGCTAACAGACAGAGATGAGAATGTCCATCACCTACATGTCATCATCGAGCATATCATTTTTTTAATATTTCTTTTGTGGAAGACGTTCCCTTCTAGGTCTCCCCATGTAATGCACCAGGGTTTGGGTGAATTTCACATCACACGGCATAGGCATAGGCCTAAATGGATGAAGAAAAAATTGCAAGGCCAGGTCGAGCATGACAAGGGCCCATAATTGCTCCCTCAGCCCATGAGAGGCAGGCCAGGGTCTGCTGGACCCATGCCCTGTTCCTTCTTCTGTAACAAGCATCAAAGAGCAGCCTCATCAGCATGCCGAGCAATCCGGTTTGGGGGTGCCAGCTATTTACAGGTGTTACCTGAGAATGTCAGCTGCCCAGCCCCCATAGGCTCTGGTGCCTCAAGGATAGCTCAGTTCAGTCTCTCCCGGTGCCGGGGAAGGAAGCTCAGGTTCCATGAGAAGCTGAGCTTGGACGCTGCCCCTCTGACTGTGAGAAGAGCAAGGTCCTGAGGCCTAGGTAGCCTCTGGCCCAGGAAGCCCAGGTACATCAATCCACCAGAGTGGCCATAACAAAATATTACAGTCTGAGTGGCTCTGACAAGAGAAATGGATTTCTCACACTTCCGGAGCTGGAAGTCCAAGATCAGTAATTGGCAGGTTCTGTTTCTCTGAGGTATCTCTCCTTAGCTTGCAGAGGCTTGCTTTCTCACTAGGTCCTGGACATGGTCCTTTCCCTGTGCACAAGCACTCCTGCTGCATCTTCCCCTTTTCATAAGGACATCAGTCCTACTGGATGAGGGCCCCACCCTTATGACTTCATTTAACTTTAATTATCTCTTTACAGGCCCTTTCTCCAAATACAGTCAAATTAGGAGTTAGGTGAAAAGGCAGGGATTGTCCCAAATAACCCCGGGTGCTTACTTGGCATTATGGACTAAATTATCTCCTCCACCAAAAGAATGACAGTCAAGTAAGCACCCAAGGTTATTTGTGACAATCCCGGTTCTTGTATAATACTGCATCGATTGATTAAGCAAAATGTGGTATGACAAAATAGTTATAATTGTCATTTCTTTGACTACTAATGAAATTACATGCCTTTTCACATACTTATTGGCCAATTATATTCCTTCTATGATCTATTTCTGCACTTTGCCTATTTTTCTTTAAGGATATTAGTATTTACCCTGTAATTTATCAAATATTTTTATATAGAATGTCTTTTACTCCATTATGATTATGTGATTTTTTTAATTGGATATGTTGAGGACATATTTTCCATTAATATAAAGGATGCTTGGGGGCACCTGGGTGGCACAGTCCGTTGGGCCTCTGACTCTTGGTTTCGGCTCAGGTCATGATCTCAGGGTCATGGGATTAAGTCTCGTGTAGGGCTCTGTGCTCAGCACACAGTCTACTTGGGATAGTCTCTCTCTCTCCCTCTGCCCCTCCCACTTGGGCTCTGTCTCTAAAATAAATAAATAAATCTTTAAAAAACATATATATGTAAAGGATACTTGTTGATTATCCCTCCAATATCTACACTCATCCCTTCCCTGTAGCCTCCTAATACTTGTCAGAGGGGTTCCAGAAAAGCTGACTCTACCCCCAAGTCCAGGTCAAGTATAGACCTTGACCAAGCCAATCAGCACAAGCCCTGCCCTATGACTGGTACAGGGCAGGGATGTGACCCAAGTCGGTCTAACCAAGATGAATCTCAGAAGTCTTGTCCGAACGTTCTTACAAATGTATCCTCTACTTCTTGCTGAACAAGAACACCGAAACACACAAACTCAGGAGCTGCTGTCAGTCATCTTGGGCAACCAATATAGGATGAAGCTCACAGCCAAAGAAAGCAGACCAGAAAAGAGATCAACTGAGTATATTTGGTATGTTGTTCAACCACCACATCGAGCCTCACCTGAAGGAAGCCTGCTTCGGATTTTTCAGTCACATGAGCTCAGGCCTATCTGTATGCCCTTGCACACACTGGAACAGTCATTCTGATTGGACACGGCTGGCCTTTCCTCTTGGTCAGGTATACTTTATAATTGGTCAATATCCATGCTGCACTGGTTGTTAAATATTTTTAATATCATCCCTACATATGCCAATAATTGTCCTTTATTATTAAACTGGTTTGAGTATGATTTGATTTTTGTTTAATGTATTAGCTGTTGAGGTTTGGGGGTTTGTCTAGCATAGCAGCGAATGTTGCCCTAACTAACATAAAGGGAAAGGCCTTTTCTTGAATATCGGTTTGCTAATTAGAATTCTGTACCATCTTTTTTATGTAAATCAAATCCCTAATGCATTGCTATTTTTCTTTCTTTGAAGACGAGAACTGTGGGGTGCCTGGGTGGCTCAGTTAAGCATCCGACTCTTGATTTCAGCTCAGGTGATGATCTCAGGGTCGTGTGAGATTGAGCCCAGGGTAGAACCCTGCTCTAGGGCTCCATGTTCAGCACAGAGTCGGCTTCTTTCCTTCTCCCTCTCCCTCTGCCCCTCCCCCTGCACGTGCACCCTTGAGCATGTGCACTCTCTCTCTCTCAAATAATCTTTAAAAAAAGATAATTGTAAGTTGCTCATAAAGCAATATGTGTGAAGATTTCTCCTAGACTTTCGTCTTTTTCCCAAATTTCATAATTATCTTATCCTCACCTAATTTTTTAGTGACTCACTTGCACTGAGTTCTTCCAATATATTCAATTTAGCTTTCACAGGAACAATTCTTTTTCCATACTCCTAGTCTTCAGTGTACATAAATATTTAATCAGATTACATAAACACAGTTGACATAAGCTGGCTTGGAAGCCTGTCATTACCAGAGCAAAATGGCAAGAACACAACAGAACAAGTTGGTCATAAGCATTCATTCTCCATGGACATCAGTCAGGATGTTTTACAGAAAAAATGATGAATTTTTCTTAATCTGATGAATTGATTAAGTGGAGACAGACCAATTGGATGCAAATAAGTTCATTTTCCTTACTATTTCTCTTCAAAATTTTCCATATATTTGCATATAAAACTGCTCTGTGGTTTGATATTTTGTTGCGTTAACTTTATAGATGAAATGATGGTATCATTTACTTCTATATAATTTACAGAGCATAAGAATTACGTGTTTCTTGAAGAAATTCATGAATAAAATTGTCAGATCTTAGAGTCTCTTTTGGAGGTAATTCTCTTATAATTTCCTCCAAGGTTGTTATTCTAGTCAGATTTTCCATTTCTTGAGTCAGGTCTTGAAATGTGTTTTCTCAGAAAACCATCTACTTCATTAGGGAGACTTCCAAACACATTAGCATAGAGTCAGACATAACATTCTCCTTTCAATTATGGAAAATTTTAAACATACGTAAAAGTAGAAAAATGACTGTCATGAACCCCCACATACCCATTACCCAGCTTTGACAGTAATCAACATTTTTGCCAAAGTTCTTTCACCTATGCCCCTACCAATGTTTTTAAATGGAGCACTGTATTTTAAAGCAAACCCCAGACTTCCCATCATCCCACCATATAAACTTGTGTAATTCTTCTTACAGAAAGGAACTTTTTTTTTTAAAGATTTTATTTATTTATTTGACAGAGATAGAGACAGCCAGCGAGAGAGGGAACACAAGCAGGGGGAGTGGGAGAGGAAGAAGCAGGCTCATAGCAGAGGAGCCTGATGTGGGGCTCAAACCCATAATGCTGGGATCACGCCCTGAGCTGAAGGCAGACGCTTAACCGCTGTGCCACCCAGGCGCCCCAGAAAGGAACTTTTTTATGAAAAGTTTAACCTCTTCTAGGTTTACAATTTTATGTCATTTCTCATTTTTACATTTTTTCTCTTCTCTATTTTCCCAAGGTTTTCTTAAAAACATTGGTTTTTAGGTCAATCAGTTCTTAGATTAATGTACCGATTTTCCAGTGTTTCTGTTTTCTAATTCAAAGCTTTCTATTAGTAGTTTATCTAATATTTCATTCTTCCTCCTCCTTTCCTTACTCTGGTTCAGTTTGTTATTCTTAGGTTGAATGCTTGCCTTGTTGAATAATGAGGTCCCTTGAGAATATCCATTTGCTTCTGAACACTTTGGCCTCATCCCTGATGGTGTTCTCATTTTTCACACTTTCTAAGTAGTCTATAATTGTGGTTTTTAATGTCCACCTTAAATCATGAGTTATAAATAAATTGTTTCTTCTTTTTTTTTCCCATTTCAGAGTGTCTGTGAGTTTTTATTTGAAGTGCATATATTAATATTGTAGCATTTGTTTCCTCTTAACCCACCTCCACGTTTAGAGTTTATTATTATAGCACTTGTTATAATAACATGACATTATTGGAAAATCTCTCATTTTTAAACTATATATATATATTCACTTTAAAGAATTTTAACACATTCAGTTTTGTAAGTGTCTACAATTAGTAAATTAGTTAGACTTTAATAAATTTTGGCACTCTCCAGCAACTCTGTAACGACTTTCATCCTGACACATGTCCTGGTCATCCATACTATATTTTTAAGAAACTTCTTGTCAAAATGCCATATAAGTAAGCATATATTTTGAGGTCCTCTCCTCTGCTCTTTTGCATGATAGATAAAATACAGAAGAAAATAAAAGTCAGAGCCATGTGAACTAGACATATCACGGCGAACATTTCACAATATGTACAAATATCGAATCATGTTATGCACCTGAAGCTAATATAACATTGTATGTTAGTTATGTCTCCATAAGAAAACTTTAATTAAAAAAAAGTCACAGCTGTGCTCAAAAACAAACGAACATATGGCCAGAACCAGAACAGAAATCCAAAGCATTACATGGGCCTCAGGGCCCCTGCATCCCAGGTCAGAAGCAATAGGAGGTGGCCAGGAGTGCAGCATCTGTGCGCTAACAGGCTGGTTGATATTGATAATATTAATAACTAGGACAGCACAGGCAGCAACCAGACAGAATGGATGTTCAACCAGTTCAAACAAACTGAGGCTGTAACAAACAATAGGGCCGCTCCAGGGCTTACCACTGACTGCCCTACAGACAGGAATAAGAATAACAGGAGGCTTGAGACCAGGGCCAAGGTCAGGCACCCCAGCTCAAGAAAGGAGTCTGGCAACCACTATGAACCACAGCAAAGTCTGTGATGCTGCAAGTTTAGAAAGGCAGGCAAGCCTCAGCCTCTCCACTTGGCTTCCAGGCAAGTCATCAATGGGCTCAGTGAGTGTATCTGTGATATCCCCAACATCTCTGCAGGGCACGGACCCCAAAGAGCCAACCGAAGACCTGGGGACTCCATGGACCAGGCAGAAACAAACCCCAAAACTGCAAGAATGGCAGGGAATCACAGAAAGAAAACAAAGAAAGAAACAAAATCTTCCATTCAAGAAGGGCCTGCAAACTAAATCCAGACAGAACACAAGAAGAAAACTCATGTTAAGAAGTCTGACCGAAAATAACTAAGGGAAAGAAAAGTGCGGCATAGGGAATATAGTCAATAGTATTGTAATAACGCCCTCCAGCAATACCCACGCAGTCCAGGTACGGTCAAAACATACCTGCATTTTGAACGAGGGTACAGACAGTGGAAGGCTGATAAAAAGTAAGTAAAAATACTTGCTCTATTTCAGGCCACATTGTATTTCTCAACCCATCCCCATTAGCTGTTCAGTAAATGGAAGTTCTCCCAGATTCCTTTCTTTTTTTTTAAAGATTTTATTTATTTATTTGACAGAGATAGAGACAGCCAGCGAGAGAGGGAACACAAGCAGGGGGAGTGGGAGAGGAAAAAGCAGGCTCATAGCAGAGGAGCCTGATGTGGGGCTCGATCCCACAATGCCGGGATCACGCCCTGAGCCAAACGTAGACGCTTAACCGCTGTGCCACCCGGCGCCCCTTAACCGCTGTGCCACCCAGATGCCCCTCCCAGATTCTTCCAATACCTTGAGAGTTTGTTCTAGTTTTTGAAAATGTATTGTGGGTTTTTTGTTTTTTGTTTTTTTTTTTGAGAAGATATACCAGCAGCTTCTTGCCAGGTACCATTTTCATTTTCAATATAAGCCAACCCAAGCTTAACTGAAAACATACTTACTTGTCTAGCCTTCCACCCCATAAGTTATCTCTAAGAAAAATGCCAAATTTCTCTTAGCAACTCACACAGGAGCCTAGATTACCCACTTACGTTCACTGAAAATGGCTATTTAATTTGCTTGCTGAACTAGGATCTGACCACCTTTATTAAAATGAACTGAATGTTAACGTAATCTTGGCCTGCAGAGACAGGATACAGAATGTGGAGAGGGGCGCCTGGGTGGCACGGCGGTTAAGCATCTGCCTTCGGCTCAGGGCATGATCCCGGCGTTATGGGATCGAGCCCCATATCAGGCTCCTCCGCTATGAGCCTGCTTCTTCCTCTCCCAATCCCCCTGCTTGTGTTATCTCTCTCGCTGGCTGTCTCTCTCTCTGTCGCATAAATAAAAAAAATCTTAAAAAAAAAAATTGAATGTGGAGAATGATACCTGCATTTTTCCTCTGTTCGGCCATCACATAGATAGACCCCCATCTACATTCATAAATACAACTGGTGCTTGTTCAAGGTACAGTGACCCATGTGTAGGAGGACTTGAAACCATGTCATACAAGGAACAATTGATAGAACTAAAGATGTTCATCCAATGTGCATCAGGCTCCCTGCTCAGTGGGGAACCTGCTTCTCCCTCTCCCTCTGCCCCTCCCCCCTGCTTGTGCGCTCTCTCATGCTCTCTGTCTCTCTCTCTCTCAAATAAATAAATAAAATCCTTAAAAAATAAAAAATAAAATGTTCATCCTTAAGAAGAAAGGATTTGGTGGCAGGAGTGGGGGGTGGGGCTTCAGGGGGAGTAGAAATATAACGGTCTTCCAATATTTGAAGGCTGTCATGCAGAGGGGATAATGGCCTTGTTCTAAAAGGCAAAAATAAAATAAGACCCAGAATCAATTGGTGGAAACTTTAAGAAAGCAAATCACGGCTGTGGACGTCCTTATAGTGCTAGGCCCCACCTAGAACAGACTGTCAGTGGAGGTGTCTTCATGCAGAAAAATTTATTCACGGGAATTTTTATAGAGGACATTCAAGAATCCACAGGGTCATTCATCTAGAAGATCTTTACTGTCCTTTCCAATCCTAAAATGTAATGATACAAAGGAAGACTAAGGAGAAAACTATGGAGACGTGACGAATAAATGTACTGTGAGATCCTGTGTTGGATTCCGGCCAGAAAGAGAACGTTCATGAGAAAGCGGGCAAACTACAGTAAGGTCTATAGAGTAGCTAATAGTATTGTATCAATGGTAACTTCCTGGTTGTGATCATTACACTACGGTTATAGAAGAGGCTAACACTAGGGGAAGCTGGGGAAAGGGTATATGGGAACTCACTGTACAATTTGTGCAACTTCTCTGTAGTTGTAACATTACTTCAAAGTAAAAGCTTTTTAAAAATTAAACAGCTGGGTGCCTGGCTGACACAGTTGGGGATGAGCACACACTCCTGGTCTCGGGGTCCTGAGTTCAAGCCCCACGTTGGGTGTGGAGATTACTTAAAAATAGAATCTTAAAAAAGTTTTTAAACTTTTTTATAATCTTAAAAAAGGGGTGCCTGAGTGGCTTAGTCAGTTGAATGTCCGAATCTTGGTTTTGGCTCAGGGTCGTGGGATCGAACCCTGCATTGGGCACTGGGTGCAGCACGGAGTCTGCGGAAGTTTCTCTCTCCCTCCGCCTCTACCCTGCCCCTCTCAAAAATAAATAAGTAGCGCAGGAACATCCATGGAATCAGCCTGAGACGCAGGAAGATACATCTGGATCTCTACAAATGAACATCTCCAGCACTGAGTATCAAGGTACGAAGCGGGGAGCCGTGAAACCGCGCACAGATATGGGAAGATAAAAAGAAGGGGGAGGGAGCCGTCGTGTCAGGGCGCCGGGAAGCGGTAGCCACCTGCACGGGGGAGCGGACGGACCTCGGACCTGCACGCTTGAGACAGCAGACTGAGAACGGGAGCTCCGGGAGCGCTCGCGGGGCGGCTGGCAGGCCACCTGCACCAGGGAGCAGGCGGACCGAGGACCCGCACCCTGGAAACAGCAGACTGAGTCCATGAGCCGGAAGCGTGCGCCACCAAGCATCTCACGGAGCTCCGGAGCTCCGGTGTGCTCACTGGATTCAGGCTGAGACCGGGAGCTCCGGGAGCATGCACGGGGCGGCTGGCGGCTGGAGGGCCACCTGCACAGGGGAGCAGGCGGGCTCGCGGTCAGCACCCGCGAGACACCAGATGGAGACTGGGAGCTCCGGGAGCCCGGGCGGGGCGCGCGGGGCGGCTGGCAACTGGCGGCTGGCGGGGTTGGAAACACAAAGGACAGAGACGCTCCGGCCTTGGAAGTGAGGGCTGGGACGCCGAGTGTGGGGCGCACAGCCTGGGATGCTGCAGGGTTGAGCAGCACCAACAGAAACAGAGTTAAAGTGGCCAGAACACCAGTGGAGAACGATCTGCGATCCCTCTGTTCTGAGACAGAGGCTGAATTTCAGCCGCTGCTGCTCTCTCAGAAGAGGCATAGCAAACCGCCAGGGAAAGCCGCCAGAGAACAAAAGCCCGGAAATACCGGCTCACAGGGTGCCCATCCCCATCCCCCCTCGCAAGGGACACAGAGACTCTACCCAAACAGGGTTTTCTGAGCACCAGCCGGCAGGCCCCTCCCCCAGAAGGCAGGCTGAAAAATCAGGAAGCCCACAACCCGGAGCGCCTGAGTGGCGCAGTCATTAAGCTCCTGTCTTC
>NC_048232.1:68110495-68110912 GCF_002007445.2 Ailuropoda melanoleuca
TCCCTAAGATCCCTATAAAACAAGGGCACACGGCCTGGGTCCCAGTCAACAACTTGGGCTCTGGACAACCCCGCAATCTCTCCTCATCAGAATGTCGAGAAGAAGAAGTCCCCCCCAGCAAAGAAAAGAAAATGAGTCTGTGGCCTCTGCCACAGAATACATATGGATGTATCACAATTATCAGAAATGGAATTCAGAGCAACAATGGTCAAGATGATGAGTAGAGTTGAAAAAAGTATTAACAAAAATGTTACTGAGAATATAGAACCCCTAAGGGCAGAAATGAGAGCGAATCTGACAGAAATTAAAAATTCTATAAGCCAAATGCAGTCAAAGCTAGAGGCTCTGACGGCCAGGGTCACTGAGGCAGAGGAACGCATTAGTGAATTGGAGGATGGGTTAGTAGAAGAAAAAACG
>NC_048232.1:68111151-68111736 GCF_002007445.2 Ailuropoda melanoleuca
AAGAGATATTTGAACAAATTGTAGCTGAAAACTTCCCTAATCTAGCAAGGGAAACAAGTATTCGTGTCCAAGAGGCACAGAGGACCCCTCCCAAGCTCAACCACGACAAATCTACGCCACGTCACGTCATAGTGCAATTCGCAAATATTAGATCCAAGGATACAGTATTGAAAGCGGCCAGGGCAAAGAAATTTCTCACGTACCAAGGCAAAGGTATCAGAATTACGTCAGACCTGTCTACAGAGACCTGGAATGAGAGAAAGGCTTGGGGGGGCATTTTTAAAGCTCTTTCAGAGAAAAACATGCAGCCAAGGATCCATTATCCAGCAAGGCTGTCATTCAGAATTGATGGAGAAATAAAGACGTTCCAGAATCGCCAGTCATTAACCAATTTCGTAACCACGAAACCAGCCCTACAGGAGATATTAAGGGGGGGTTCTATAAAGGTAAAAAGGCCCCAAGAGTGATACAGAACGGAAAGTCACAACTGATACAAACAAAGACTTTACTGGTAACATGGCACCATTAAAATCATATCTCTCAGTATGCAGTCTCAACGTGAACGGCTTGAATGCTCCCATAAAA
>NC_048232.1:68114614-68143306 GCF_002007445.2 Ailuropoda melanoleuca
GGGGAGGGGGGTGGGGGAATGGGATAGACTGGTGATGGGTAGTAAGGAGGGCACGTATTGCATGGTGCACTGGGTGTTATACGCAAACTAATGAAGCATCGAACTTTGCATCAGAATCCGGGGATGTACTGTATGGTGACTAACATAATATAATAAAAAAATAAATAAATAAATAAATAAATAAATCTTTTTAAAAAATTAAAAATTAAATTTAAAAAATTAAACAGCAATATAAAAAACTTCAGGGGGGAAAAATCCATAGTATCAAAGTTCCAGAGCATAGTCTGTTGCCCACCTATCCCCTGGGCCTGACCTCCCTGGAATCTATCGGGCAGGCTAACTCCGTAGTGTACAAACAGAAAACAGTGGTATTTTTCTCTAATCACCCTTCTCCCCGACCCCGCACAACATCCAAGGCATATTTCATACTCAGAGATTTTAAAGTCACTTTCAACAATTAAAACTCATTAAAGGGGCACCTGGGTGGCTCAGTTAGTTAAGCGTCTGCCTTTGGCTCAGGTCATGATCCCGGGATCTTGGGATCGAGCCCTGCATCAGGCTCCCTGCTCAGCAGAGAGCTTACTTCTCCCTCTGCCTGCCGCTCCCCCCTGCTTGTGCTCTCCCTCTCTCTCTCTGTCAAATAAATAAATAAAATCTTTAAAATTCATTGGAAAGTTGTATTTAAAGCTTCAATCACATACTCAGTTCAGAGTCTCCCACCACCACACACCCCCTGCCAGCCCTACCCCGACCTACAGCATGGTGGCCAAGCCCTACAGCATGGAAAGGAGGTACCGTCTGTTCTTCCTTCATCTCCTTCATTCTCCTTCCCTTCAGTGGGCTGCTTCTGGCTTCACCAGGGTCAAGGCGGCAACAGGGGGGTGGTTAGGGGAAAAGAAGCAAATGTATCTTTTGTGGTAGATCCGCTAAAATATGGTAGATTGTGGCCTTGAGGTAGGAGGAGCCCCTATGCGGGCTCTCTCCAATGGGATGCATTTGTGGGCTTTCAAAAGCTCACTGCAGAAACCACCTGGTTGAAAAGCCCCCTAGAAGCAAATCCCATTTCTCTCAGAAGTTTCTTACACACTTCTCAGTTCCTGCCCAGAAATACACCATATAGCAGGTTATTGCTGGGGTCCCTTTACCCCACAGGCAGCCCTCCTGGTTGAAAGCCAGCTATCTTCCATTGCAGCTCCTGGAAAACATATATGCCCACTATTACAAATTCTGGTAGTGCAGACAGCTCTCACCATTGCCCTCCTCACTCACTTAGAGTTCACTGGTTGGTCTGACCAGCCTCCCACATTCCATAGTCATCAGGCAGGAAGCAAGCATCAGGTTCCATTAATGTATGTCCCTAAACTGTCCAGAAGACACATACCCATTTCTCTATGAATTCTCTCACCCTGCTCTATTCCAATGACAGGGCACTGCCAGAGCCTCCAATTCTCTTGAGGTCCCCCTCATTAGAAGAGAAAGGGAAATGCCACAGCACTGTCCACTACCTCAGGGACCCTCTTTAATTCCCATTCTCCTGCAGCTGCTGGAGGTGTGTGATGGAGGCAATAATCACTTTCTCCTGTATCTGCTGGAGGTCTCTATTGAGGTTGGTACCAGTTTTGCTGTCTTTTCAGAATTTCTGCGTGGCTATGTCTAGTGTTAGCACCCCATTTGGAAACCTGAAGACACTTATCACCTTTCATTCTCAGCTGTGGGGCTTCAGATGAAATTTCAAGACACCATGAAAAGCCCCATTCGATACCCTATTACACTTACAACACACCATGAGGCTTTCCATATAAACCCCTCAGTCCTTTATCAGAACTATCTGCAGACTACACAATGGGAAACAGAGAAGCTGTGATTTTTGGCAGAGGCCCGCGTCTGGCTGCTGAGATAAAACTTTTGGAAAGATTCAAACCACAGACTTTTGCAATAGTTACACAATCACTTCCGCCCCACCCTCATGCTAAATGTATTCCAGAAAACTGAACATTTCTTAGGAGGCTATTTTACAACTGTAGCAGAAAGAGTTGTAATTTGATGTGTAGGATTATCCTTTGGGAAGTTGAAAATATATCAGATGAGAAGGAAAGATATAATTAGGACAGGATAGCTTTATATTGTTAAAGGCCATTCTGTAGAGAAGGGATTAAATCACTCAGAATCATTCCGAGGACTACTTTGTGGGAGCCGTAAGGAAGCCAGTTTGGGGACCAATAATATTCATTCATTCACGAATTCATTCACTTATTCATTCACTGAGTTTCTGCTATGCTCCAGGCTTGAGTAGGGGCTGGTGTTGTCACAATGCATAAGATCTGGTTCCCGCCCTCAAGGAGCTAAAAAAAAAAAATCTCCATATTGGAACAAGCTGCCAACAGAAGTAGTGAGATTCCCCCACGGATCTCACACATACATATCTTGGAAGACAGTGAAGATGATTCAAGATCGAGGAGTGAAAGGAAGAAGCAGCGAAAGAGCTGAACTTTCTAGTCCCTTCAACCCTTCCAAACCTAAGGTTCTATCTACGCTCACAAAGGCACAGCACAGACATGATGTCCTGCTGGCAACCTGCATAAAATAGAATGAGAGAGTGGGGGACACTGGCTTGGTTGCAGAAATTAATTTCAGACAGATAGTAGGAGCAAAAGTGTACAGAGTCCGATGTGAAAGATATGTTCATCAAAATGCAGAAGAGAATCAGTAACAGGATTTCCATCAAGGAGACCTAGTCTGGCAGAGGAATTCAGGTAGCTAGAGAGTAATGGAAATGTTTACAAACGGTCTATATGCACTTGCACTGAAACACAGAACAAGGAACAAAGACATATGATTGTTATTGTCCAACAATTTACATGGGACTTTTCCTGCCTCTACACTGTGACTAAGGGAGCAAGTGTGCTTAAATAAAGTGTGGATACACCAAGACATCCACTTCCAGCCTATGCATAAGAAAGAATGCCAGGGGCGCCTACGTGGCCCAGTTGGTTAAGCATCTGCCTTCGGCTCTGGTCATGATCCCAGAGTTCTGGGATTGAGCCCCACGGCAGGCTCCCTACTCAGCGGGGAGCCTGCTTCTCCCTTTCCCTCTGCCTGCTGCTCCCCCTGCTTGTGTGCTCTCTCTCTCTATCAAATAAATAAATAAAACCTGTAAAAAAAAAATAAGAAAGAACGCCAACAACATTTTCAGTCTGTTGGTATAGAAAAGTACACCATCGTCTTCCCAAACCATGTGGGAGAAGCTTTCAGAAATGCAGTGGTAAAGAATGTTTCCTACCCCATGTTTACCAAGAGGCAGAAACCAGTAAGACTTGGGGAGAAAATCTGGGGGAGAGTATATTCATTTTCTGTTGTTGCCATAACAAATTACTGCAAATTTGTGGCTTAAAACACCACCAATTTATTATCTTACAGTCTGTAGGGCAGAAGTCTGGGGAGGGTCTCACTGACTTAAACCAAGTTATCAGCAAGCTCATTTTTTGCAGGTTCTAGGGAATAATCCATTTCCTGCTCACTTAGGTTATTGGCAAAATTCAGTCCCTTGTAGTTGTAGAACTCGGGTCCTCATTTTCTTGCTGGCTATACCTAAGGACAATTCCCAGCTTCTAGAGGTCACCATATTCCTAGGCTTATAGCACTCTTCCTCCATTTTCAAGCCCGCAATGGTGGAGAGCACCCCTCTAGTGTCACATGTCTCTGACCCTTCCTCTGTAGTCACGTCTCTCTCCCTGACGATAGTCGATAGTCGGGTTAAGTTCTCCACTTGCAAGGACTCATATGGCTGGATGATTAGATTGGGCCTACCTGGATTATAAAGGATAATCCCTCCATCTCAAGGTCCATAACCTTAATCACATCTGCAAAGTAACACATTCAACTGGAAGTCCTAGTAACAGCAATTAGACAAGAGAAAGAAAAAAAAGGCATCTAAATTGGTAAGAAGAAAAACTGTGACTGTTTGCAAATGACATGACACTATATATGGAAAACCCTAAAGAGCTCCACCAAAAAACTACTAAAACTAATGAAATAATTCCGTAAGGTCACGGGATACAAAATCAATATACAGAAATCCGTTGCATTTCTATACACTAACAACAAAGCAGAAAGAGAAATTTAAAAAGCAATCCCACTTATAACTGCACCAAAGATAATAAAATACCTAGGAATAAACTTAACCAAGGAGGTAAAAGACCTATACTCTGAAAACTATAAAATATTGATGAAAAAAATTTAAGGTAACACAAACAAATGGAAGGATATTGGGACAACAAATATTGTTAAAGTGTCACACTACCCAAAGCAATGTACAGATAATGTAATCCCTATCAAAATACCAATAGCATTTTTCACAGAACTAGAACAAATAATCCTAAAATTTGTATGGAACCACAAAAGACCCCAAATAGCCAAAGCAATCTTGAAAAAAAAGAACAAAACTGGAGGTATGGCAATCCCAGATTTCAAAATATACTACAAAGCTGCAGTAATCAAAACAGTATGATACTGACACAAAAACTGACACATAGATCAATAGAAGAGAACAGAGAGCACAGAAATAAATGCACAATTATATGGTCAATTACTCTTCAGCAAAGGAGGCAAGAATATGCAATGGGAAAAAGTCTCTTCAACAAATGGTGTTGGGAAACTGGACACCTACATGCAAAACAATAAAACTGAACCACTTTCTTACACCATACACAAAAATAAACTCAAAATGGATTAAGGACCTAAATGTGAGACCTGAAGCCATAAAAATCCTAGAAGAGAGCACAAGCAGTAATTTCTCTGACATCAGCCATTGCAACATTTTTCTAGATATGTCTCCTGAAGCAAGGGAAACAAAAGCAAAAATAAAAAACTATGGGGACTACATCAAACTAAGTCTTCTGTACAGCAAAGAAATCAACAAAATTAAAAGACAAACTACTGAATGGGAGAAGGTATTTGCAAATGACATATCTGATAAAGGGTTAGTATCCAAAATATATAAAGAACTTATACAACTCAATACAGAATGCAACAACAACAACAATTAAAAATGGGCAGATGGGGCGCCTGGGTGGCACAGCGGTTAAGCATTTGCCTTCGGCTCAGGGCGTGATCCCGGCGTTATGGGATCGAGCCCCACATCAGGCTCCTCCACTATGAGCCTGCTTCTTCCTCTCCCACTCCCCCTGCTTGTGTTCCCTCTCTCGCTGGCTGTCTCTATCTCTGTCAAATAAATAAATAAAATCTTAAAAAAAAAAAATGGGCAGAAGACATAAACAGACATCTCTCCAAAGGAGACACAAAGATAGCCAACAGACACATGAAAAGATGCTCAATATCACCCATTATCGTAGAAATGTAAATCAAAACCACAATGAGATATCATGTCACACCTGCCAGAATGGCTAAAATCAAAAATTCAAGAAACAACAGGTGTTGGCAAGGATGTGGAGAAAGGGAAACCCTCATGCACTGTTGGTGGGAATGCAAACTGGTGCAGCCACTGTGGAAAACAGTTTGGAAGTTTACCCAAAAAATGCAAAAACACTAATTACAAAAGATACATGCACCCCTATGTTTATTGCAGTATTTATAATAACTAAGATATAGAAGTGACCCAAGTGTCCATCGATAGATGAATGGATAAATATATATATATATATAAAAAATGAAATATTACAATATTACTCATCCATAAAAATGACTGAAATCTTGCCATTTGCAACAAAATGGATGGATCCTGAAAGTATAATGCTAAGTGAAATAATCAGTCAGAAAAAGATAAATACCATATGATTTCACTCATATGTGGAATTTAAGAAACAAAACAAAGAGAAAAAAGAGATAAACCAAAAAACAGACTCTTAACTATAGAGAACAAACTGGTAGTTACTAGAGGGAAAGTGGGAGGGGGGATGGGTAAAACAGGTGATGGGGATTAAGAATACACTTATCATGATGAACACTGAGTAATATATAGAATTGTTGAATGACTATATTGTACACCTGAAACTAATATAACACTGTATGCTAGCTATACTGGAATTAAAATTAAATAAATATATATAACAAAATATTCAACTAAAAATAATATTTAATAACTAGTGACAGATGGTAACAACAATTATTATAGTGAGCATTTAGTAAATGTATATAATTGTTGAATCACTATATTATATAACTGAAACTAATGTAATATTGTATGTCAACTATATTTCAGTGAAAACAAATTAAAAATAAGGCCACTTGGCTGGCTTGGTTGGTGGAGCATGCAACTCTTGATCTTGGGGTTGTGAGTTTGAGCCCCCCGTTGGGTGTAGAGAGTACTTTAAAAAAAAAAGTAAAAAAAATAAAAATAATGCTGGTATGGAAAAAATAAGTAATAGATTCACAGTTTCCAGGGATTAAGGCATGCACATCGGCAGGGGCAAAGGGGGCATTGTTCTGCCTATCTCAGAGGATTTAGCCTGTGTTCTCTGGAGTTTGGGGAGCACAGAGAACGGTGCCTGACTCTCACCTAGAAAAGTCCAAAGGGAAGAGGCTGGCTGGAGCAGCGTATGATAGATAGCAAAGAGAGAGCACTGCATTTCCAGAGTTTAGAGAAGCACCAGGCCTCTGTGGGCCACATGGATGCTATAAGGAATAGCCAGGTCGCG
Organism: Ailuropoda melanoleuca; assembly: GCF_002007445.2. NCBI lineage: Eukaryota > Metazoa > Chordata > Mammalia > Carnivora > Ursidae > Ailuropoda > Ailuropoda melanoleuca. The sequence goes on from NC_048232.1 coordinate 68,121,268, forward strand.
GGGCAGCTGGGTGGCTCAGTTGGTTAAGCAACTGCCTTTGGCTCAGGTCCTGACCCTGGAGTCCGGGAATGTGCCCCATGTGGGGCTCCCTGCTCAGCAGGGAGTTTGCCTCACCCTCTCCCTCTTCTCCTTCCCCGGCTCGCTATCTATCTCTCTCTCTCTCTCTCACTCTCTCTCTCTCAAATAAATAAATAAAATCTAAAAAAAAAAAAAAAAGAATAGCCAGGTCAGAGATTTCTTGAAAGGACCCCACCCGAGAACACTGCCTGCCAAGGTCCAGGCTGTCCCAGCAGAAAGAGGTGGCAGGGTGTGAACTGCTGGAGTCGGGTTGAGGGCATATCAAAAGAGGGCAGCAAGGCAGTGCCTCACCCTCGTTAGGAAATGTTGCAGGGTCAGAGGCCTCCAACACAGAGTCCCCAAAGAACTCACAAAAGCCCCCTATTTGAAAAATGGTCAGTGTTCGAATAGGCTTGCTATGCAGAGGGTTTTCACAGACTAGGGTTAAAAAAATACCCCTCTTCCCCCTGCTTAACCCTGGAGCATCTAGCAAATAGGGGCAAGACATGGAGAGACTAAGAAAGAAAAAATGGACCTTGCCTCCGGCCTTGCCCATTTCAAGTATCTTGGAGAACATGGACAAGAAGCTTTCAATCAGATATGTGACTCCTCTTTCATTTAGGCTACAGACATACCATCCAAACCGAGGAAGACCCAGGAACTTCGGGGCCACGTGAGCCGGGGCCACATGTGCCAGGGCCACGGCCCCATCGGCTAGCACCGGAAGCACTCAGGAGCCTGGGGTAATGCTGGTGACGTGCATCACCACAGGATCAACTTCGAGAAAAATCACCCAGGTTACTTTGGAAAGGTTGGTATGAGGCTTTACCACTCACAGAGGAACCAGAGCTTCTGCCCAGCTGTCACCCTTGATAAACTGTGGACCTTGGTCAGTGAGCAGATGTGGGTAAGTGATGCCATTTAAAAAAAGGGGCGCCTGGGTGACACAGCGGTTAAGCGTCTGCCTTTGGCTCAGGGAGTGATCCCGGCGTTATGGGATCGAGCCCCACATCAGGCTCTTCCGCTATGAGCCTGCCTTCCTCTCCCACTCCCCCTGCTTGTGTTCCCTCTCTCGCTGGCTGTCTCTATCTCTGTCGCATAAATAAATAAAATCTTTAAAAAAAAAAAAAAAAAACACAAGACTGGAGCTACTCCTATCATTTATGTGATGTGATAGGGCTGCTACAAAGTTTTGGGGAAGGGAAAGTTTCCAAACCAGCCAGTCACCATGAAGGCCAAATTCTTCAGTTGAAGAGCTAAGGAGAACATTAAGGGGGATGGGGGGGGCTGTATCCTCGTAGCTTGAAGTTACGTGAGTGAGGTTCATTAAATGCTAACAAGTGCTCTGATTAAAAAAAAAAAATCAGATACGTGACTAAAGTCTTGAATTAGACTGGGCTGGGACTGTTAATAACTCAAACTGTTCTAATCTCCAGCATCCAGAAAAACAAAAACCTTAGACACCATCCAGGAGCTTGCAATGGAGTTTAGCTGAAGGTTTTATTTGAAGGTAGTGGTGAGAAAGAATCAAGTGGCTTCCTCCTTGCCCAGCACAGCCAGTACATTCAGAGAACCATCAGAGTTTCTGAAACTAAGCACTGGCACATAAAGTTGTTCTTTTTATTTTAAACAAAGATAAGCAAATTGGAGTAGAAGAGAAGAATGAGGTTGAGAACACCAGCTAGGAATCTGTGGCCAAATTTCTCTGGTGACTACTTTTTGAACAGAAGGTGGGACCTGTGATCTGACAAGCAGGAATGCACACAGATGAACAAAATAGAATATCTAAAGTAAGGATATTCCAGAAAATCTTTGGCTGTTGTAAGTATTCCAGGCATGTGGCAATGAGGTGGTATGATTTTTTTAACCCCTCCCTCTTTGTTAGAACATGTTGTAAGGTGAGACCTCCCCAATCCTTCTGAAATTGGTCAATTTGGGGCCAAGCAGGAAATTATTTAGCAACAGTTGCACCATTATGAGATTTCACTCTTTCTTGGAGCTATGTTTTAGTTAGACTTCTGTTTAAAACTAATTCATCTCAAACAACGAAAACAAAACAAAAGAACTATTCAGAATATGACTCACTTTTTGGCTAACTCCTTGAAGCTAAATTTCCCAGAAAGTGCCACATTCCCTACTCCATTCTTACTACACAGTTGGGTCTCACGGGGACCAGCCAAACTGAAGGTATTAACACCTCTCAGGAAGGACAGTATATTTCCGCTGTGGGAAAATGTTTCTCTCCCTCTCTCTCTCTTTCTCTTTCTCTATCACACACACACACACACACACACACACACACTCACCATTTAATAATACAACTATCATATAACCTTAACTCTATCTGTCCTGATCACCTTACTCAACTTCTGCCCCCATTAAGTTCTCAGCATGCTGGAACACTAGGGCCTCAGAGGGTTTGACAGTGAGCTCAGCTCAAATCTCCGGAGTAATAACGTTTTAAGTTCTGAAGCAATAAAAGAAACTACAAATAAAATGATCCATCGTCACATCATTAAAAAAATTCAAAACTTGTGCTAAACAAAAACTATACTGGAAAGAAATACTTTCCAGTGGACTAAATAATATTTATAGTAATTAAACAAGGAAAGGGTTATTACCTACATTAAAATGAGCTTGTAGGGGCGCCCGGGTGGCACAGCGGTTAAGCGTCTGCCTTCGGCTCAGGGCATGATCCCGGCGTTATGGGATCGAGCCCCACATCAGGCTCCTGCGCTGGGAGCCTGCTTCTTCCTATCCCACTCCCCGTGCTTGTGTTCCGTCTCTTGCTGGCTGTCTCTATCTCTGTTGAATAAATAAATAAAATCTTAAAAAAAAATAGAATAAAATAAAAATAAAATGAGCTTGTAAAAATTAGTAAGAACATTATTCAGGCTCCCTGGACAAATGAATACATGAAATAACCAAACCCTTTGCGTTAAAAAATAGAAATTATAATTAGTAAACGCAAATATGAGGAAACGCTCAATCACTCTAACAGTCAAAGAAATAATTAAAATAATAACAAGACACCATTTGAAATCTAATTTGATTTCAAATTAGAATACTCAGGAATGGTGAGGTATAGGATTAATAGGTATGACAACACTTTCTGAAAGAAGAGTGAACATAGTAAAAGCTATTAAAATGTTATGTCCATTGATTCAGAAATCCTATTTCCACGGATTTATTCTAAGAAAATAATCCAAAAGTATTTTCTAAACTTGCATATAGATTCCCATATAGATATCAAAACAAAACAAAGCAAAACAAACCTGGGCTATGTGCCTTATGGTTTTGGAAATGGTGAACAAACAATGTTCTGCCTAATATATGGAACAAAAGAATTCTAAAAAATGAAAAATGAGAACAGACTGATTTTCAGGTAGCAGGAATATGAGAGCATTGGGGTTTTTTTCTTTTATTTTTTTATTGATGTTGCTATAACAATGTATAGTTAAATTCTTTCTTAATCAATTAGCTAGTACTCATAATAAAGAACCTTCCTTTTTTTCCTTCCTCTTTCCTTCTGCCATATTCTGCAGCACCGGCAATTCAAAACAATCATAAGTAATCCTTAGTTTACACTGTAAATGCTCCATGCAAAAAGATGCCATCTATTAATCTGTCCTCAGATTGCCATGTTCCAGACCAGCCCATTTGGAGCTTCCTTTGTCCAGTGAGGCTCTTCATTTTTTTTATTATCTGCCAATTTATTTCATCTTGCTTTTGGAAACTATCAACCTCAAGTAGCCTGTCTATATTTTACTTCTAAACACAACGAGAGAGACAATCTGTGACAAATAGAGATATTTTTCTTGAAACATCAATACTTTACTTTGACCATTCATCACTTTTTAGAGGAAAGCTGGCATTCTGAACGAAGTCCAAAGAACAAGATACACAGTAAGAAGTTAATGGGTCCAATAATATATAAAGCTACTTTAAAAGGCATTCCTTTCAAATCAAATCAAAAGTACTAAACTGCAGTTTGTTTTGTGATCCATGGTCTAAAAATAGCTTAGAATTTCTCAAGGAAATTGTGCCATCTAAAACTGAATCATCTTGGGGCGCCTGGGTGGCACAGCGGTTGAGCGTCTGCCTTCGGCTCAGGGCGTGGTCCCGGCGTTGTGGGATCGAGCCCCACGTCAGGCTCCTCTGCTGTGAGCCTGCTTCTTCCTCTCCCACTCCCCCTGCTTGTGTTCCCTCTCTCGCTGGCTGTCTCTATCTGTCAAATAAATAGATAGACTCTTAAAAAAAAGGAAGAAACATACTCTATAAAAAAATAATAAATAAAAAAAATAAAAAAAAAACTGAATCATCTTAATCCTAACAAAATACATTCAACAAATCAGGAGAGGTATCGTCCTTGAGAGACTCAGCAGAGTTAACCAAAAATATCTTTGCAACTATCCTTATATACTTAATATTGAAAGGAAGTAGTTAGTAGAGCTGAGGTTTCTTTATGAGAACACTAAATGTTTTGAATTAGATTTTAAAGTAGCCTAAGTATTAAGCTCTATTACAAAGCCATAATCATCAAGACATCATGGTACTGGCACAAAAACAGACACATAGATCAATGGAACAGAATAGAGAACCCAGAAACAGACCCTCCACTCTATGGTCAACTAATCTTCAACAAAGCAGGAAAGACTATCCAAAGGATGAAAGACAGTCTCTTCAACAAATGGTGTTGGGAAAATTGGACAGCCACATGCAGAAGAATGAAACTGGACCATTTCCTTACACCGTACACAAAAATAGACTCAAAATTGATGAAAGACCTCAATGTGAGACAGGAATCCATCAAAATCCTTAAAGAGAACACAGGCAGCAACCTCTTCAACCTTGGCCGCAGCAACTTCTTGCTAGATACATCTCCAAAGGCAAGGGAAACAAAGGTAAAAATGAACTATTGGGACTTCATCAAGATAAAAAGCTTTTGCACAGCAAAGGAAACAGTCAACAAAACCAAACAGAATGGGAGACAACCCACAGAATGGGAGAAGATATTTGCAAATGACATGTCAGATGAAGGACTAGTATCCGTGGCGCCTGGGTGGCACAGCGGTTAAGCATCTGCCTTCGGCTCAGGGCGTGATCCCGGCGGTCTGGGATCGAGCCCCACGTCAGGCTCCTCCACCGTGAGCCTGCTTCTTCCTCTCCCACACCCCCTGCTTGTGTTCCCTCTCTCGCTGGCTGTCTCTATCTNCGCTGGCTGTCTCTATCTCTGGCAAAAAAATTAAAAAAAAAAAACTTTAAAAAAAAAAAAAAAGGACTAGTATCCAAAATCTATAAAGAATTTACCAAACCCACCCCCCAAAGAACAAATAATCCAATCAAGAAACAGGCAGAAGACATGAACAGACATTTCTACAAAGAAGACATCCAGGGGCGCCTGGGTGGCTCAGTTGTTATGCGTCTGCCTTCGGCTCAGGGCGTGATCCTGGAGTCCTGGGATTGAGTCCCACATCGGGCTCCTCTGCTGGGAGCCTGATTCTTCCTCTCCCACTCCCCCTGCTTCTGTTCCCTCTCTCGCTGGCTGTCTCTCTGTCAAATAAATAGATAAAATCTTTAAAAAAAAAAAAAAGACATCCAAATGGCATGAAAAAATGCTCCACATCACTTGGCATCAGGGAAATACAAATCAAAACCACAATGAGATGCCACCTCACACCAGTCAGAATGGCTAAAATTAATAAGTCAGGAAACAACAGATGTTAGCAAGAATGCAGAGAAAGGGGAGCCCTCCTACATGTTGGTGGGAATGCAAGCTGGTATAGCCACTCTGGAAAACAGTATGGAGGTTCCTCAAAAAGTTGAAAATAGAGCTACCCTACAACCCAGCAATTGCACTACTAGGTATTTACTCCAAAGATACAAATGTAGTGATCCGAAGGGGCACCTGCACCCCAATGTTTATAGCAGCAATGGTCCACAATAGCCAAACTATGGAAAGAACCCAGATGTCCATCGACAGATGAATGGATAAAGAAGATGTGGTGTATATATATACACAATGGAATATTACACAGCCATAAAAAATGAACTCTTGCCATTTGCAGCAACATGGATAGAACTAGAGGGTATTACGCTAAGCGAAATAAGTCAATCAGAGAAAGACAATTATCGTATGATCTCACTGATACATGGAATTTAAGAAACAAGGCAGAGGATCATAGCGGAAGAGAGGAAAAAATGAAAGAAGATGAAACCAGAGAGGGAGATAAACCATAAGAGACTCTTAATCATAGGAAACAAACTGAGGGTTGCTGAGTGGGGGGATGGGGTGGCTAGGTGATGGACACTGGGGAGGGTATGTGTTGTGGTGAGCATTGGGTGTTGTGTACGACTGATGAATCACGGACCTGCACCCCTGAAACAAATAATACATTATATGCTAATTTAAATTTTTTTTATTTTAAAAATAAAAAATAAAAAAATAATGTAGCCTAAGTAATTCAGAATTACAGTTCTCTTACTTGTATATATTTTCTTTAAATTCCTGCAAGGCATTTACATTTTTAAAATATATTTAGATCCCAAAATGTTAGTTTCACACTATTTCATACAATATCATGAAAGTTACCACTAATTTTATCATGTTACTAATTCTTTCTCATCAAGGAAATGGCCTCTTGGTTATTAAGAGCCCAGGGCCATTTCATGAGCACCATGTTTCCATGAGGGAATTTCGACTAAAAGAGTGGTTCTCAATTTTTGCTATATATTAGAGTCATCTGGGGCTCTTTAAAAAATATAAGGTTTCACCAAAAGCCTATTAATTCTGAAGGAGGGGTTGGGAACTAGCATCAAACTTTATAAAAACTTCCTATGAAATTCTAATGATCATCCAGGGGTGTGAGTCACTGCAATAAAGTCATATTTCTATCCTTTCTCCTCATACCTCACTTACTCATCCCCAAGTGAGAAATTTACCTGCCTTGTGAATGTTTAGAGTATAACATACATTGCTTCATGTCCCTCTATTGGGTGGAATTAATGTTTTAAAAAGCAGTACACCATTTCTTACAAAGTCAAACATATATTTACTATGCAATCCAACAATCACAGTCCTGGAAATTTCCCCAAGAGAATGCAAATGTAAGTCCACACAAATACTTGCAGAAAAATGTTTACAGCAGCATTATTCATAACAGCCAAAAACTGAAAACCCAAATGTCCAGCAACTGGTGAATGCATAAACAAACTGTGATCCATGCAATGTAATACAATTCAGCAATAAGAAGAAAAAACTAATATATGCAACAATGTGGATGCTATATACTGCACAAATCCATTTTTATAATATTCTAGAAGCAAAACTAAAGGGACAGAAACCTAATCAGGATTGCCTGGGGTCTTCAGGTAAGGGTGGAAAGGAGAGGAGACTGACTACAAAGGCATAGGAGGGAACTTCTTGGGATAAAGGAAATGGTCTGTATCTTGATTTTGATGGTGGTGATATGATTCTGTATATTTATCCAAACTCATCTAACTATACATTGAAAATTATTAATTTTACCATATTTATACTAATTTTAAATTTTAGAAAAAAACAGCACCCAACCTACAGGTTTTTCCTTTTTCTGTTCACACTATTGGGGCTCACAGAGCATGAGGCCGCAATTCTGGGTATGTGAGTCTGCTCTAAACACTCAAACTCTCCCTCAGGTGAGTTAACCCAAGGTTGAGAACTTGTGGGGAAGAAGCCCAATGATAGATCCGACTGCATTTTCCAGTCCACTTTACAGTAACAAGGCTGGAATGTTCATCTCGTGAATGACCCCTGAATCCACTTCTCAAATAGTTCTGAAAGGAGTAAGGGAGGAGGTGGAATTAATCATCACTCCAATACCACCCTGATAAAGGCCATATTGATCAGGAAATCTTGTAAGATCAAAACCACATTAGATGAAGGACAACTGAAATAACACATGGAAGATAAAGAACGATACGAGGCCTTTGACTTCAGTACTTTTATGACTGGTGACCGTTGTAGGCTACAACACATTACATTTTGGCTGATGTTTACAGACACAAGGCAATCTTTACTGTAAGTTACTTAGGAAGATGTTTTTTCTGGCAGACTTAGATCCAAGCAGGTGGACTGAATCAGACATTAGCTTTGCAGAAAAAAGGTATTTCATACCTGTAAGACTTACAAAACTTCATTGTGTAAGATTATTAGGTATTGGTGGAATAATTTTTGTGCCCTACAACCTATTTCTTAGGACAGTATACTAGGGCTTAAAATTACAAAAGACAGTGAAGTGCACACAGACCACAGAGGACTGGCCTTTGAATTGTAGCATCTGGGCATTAACACATGGCAAGTCCACAATGGCTTTTTTATTTTAGAGACTCAAATTTTGGCTTCAAATACAAAAAAGTGAAAAGTGTCTTAGTAGGTAAACAAAAAGAATTGGAATGCAGTGCATGAACTTTGATGGTTTTCAAAATCAACTTTAAAAAACCTATAAAAGACATTTTGGGGAAAATTTTTATATGGACTGAATATTAGAGGATATTAGGAAATTTGTTCCTTTCCTTTGGTGTGATAAAGCTATTGTGGTTCTATAAGTGACTATCCTTATTTTTATGTGAAATATGATGAAAAATATTAGACAAAGTGTCCCAATTTCCATAATATGCTTTCAGGCAGTACATAAAATTACATATTTTTCATACACATATATGCATTCATAAACACAAAAATAAACATATATATTTATGCATATAAATACATACAGATAAAATAAATACAATAATATTGTTGAATGTAGGTATATGAGTGTTCATCATACTTCAACTTTTCTTTATATCTAAAAATTTTCATAAAAATTTAGAGAAGAACATAAGTATTCATTCTATAGGGTATATGTCATCTTCTTGGTATAAGGAAGACAAACAATGAAATTGTAAACCAAAAGTTAAAAATAATTTAAATGCAACAATGTTGATATACTTTACATTTGGAACTATATGCAATTTTACACGTATTTTACCACAATTGATTTTCATTTTTCTAATTAAATTTTAAAATGAAAAAAAGTTCAAAGGTCTCTGCCTGGCATACTGCCTCTGGGAATCAGTTTTGCCCAAAAAATAAGAGAAGAAATGCATTGATTTTTTTATATAATAATATTTTTTATTATATTATGTTAGTCACCATACAGTACATCCCTGGTTTTTGATGTAAAGTTCCATGATTCATTAGTTGCATATAACACCCAGTGCACCATGCAATACGTGCCCTCCTTACTACCCATCACCAGCCTATCCCATTCCCCCACCCCCCTCCCCTCTGAAGCCCTCAGTTTGTGCATTGATTTTAAAGGACATGCTTCAGTTTTCCTTAGCAGAGTGAGAACAGAGGGGGGTAAAAACGAAAAATAAAAGAACAGTAGTTGACCAGGTTAGACTCTAGAGGAAGAAAGAGAATTCCTTAGGAGAAAGGGAAAGACTCTACAGAAAAAGCTAAATCGATATAAAAGGAAAATAAGAAATCTTCAAAGCCAAGCTAGAACACCAAAAAGAAAAAAGTATATTCCAATCTAACTGCCCATAAAAATTATACTATAAAACCAGAAGATGAGTTGATACCAGAAGAGATAGGATACGAGGGGTACAAAGAAACCTATGAAGGAAGGGCCAAGGTATGGGAGAGAAGCTTGAGGGGAACTCTGTCCCCCCAAAATTCATATGTTGATGTCCTAACCTCCAGTATCTCAGAATGTGACTTTATTTGGAAGTAGGATCCTTGGAGATGCAATTTGTTAAAGTAAAATTAGGTTATACTGGGTTAGGCTGGAACCCTAATGCAATGACCGGTGTCATAATTGGACACAGACACAAACACACACAGAGAGAGGACAATGTAAAGAGACACGGGGAAAAGACCACCATCTACAACCCGGAGACAGAGGGTTGGAACAGCTCCTTCCTGCACAGCCTCTGGAAGGAACGCAGCCCTGACAACACTTTGATTTCAGACTTCTAGACTCCAGAACTGTGAGAGAATAAATTTTTGTTGTTTAAACTACACCAGGTCGTTATAGAATATATGCAGGCAGATTGGAGAGGGAAGACTAGGAGAATTCTTAAAACCTACTGAGTCAATTCCAAGATGACATGGCTATTTTAAGAAGAGACCCAAGTATTGCTTATATCCTGAGGAAACAAGCCTAGGAGTTTTATAGTTAGGACTTTAAGATGCAGAAAAAATGTGACATGCTAAGGGGGAGCCAGGCAAGACAATCATATATTGAGTCTAGGCCTGGACAGGTACAGTCTCATGGAAGAGTATCTCCTAGATGGAATTATACCCTTTAAGAAGTTGAAGGCAGACAAGATGCAAGTCAACAGTGAATGTTTCGGGCAAAGCCGAACTCCTTGATTTCATCTCTCTCGTTATGAAGAAAAGCCACAGGAAAAAAAAAATTTAGGAGATTATGGTAGGAAAAGAGATGACCGGTCCAGGAAAAAGAGGGGGAAGAAAAGTAAAAAGGCAAAGAAGGAAGTGGTTTTGTTCCTCTGAAGTATCAGAAGTTAATCACTAATGGAGCATCGAACTTTACATCGGAATCCGGGGATGTACTGTATGGTGACTAACATAATATAATGAAAAATCATTAAAAAAAAAAAAAAGAAGTTAATCAAGCCCAGAAAAAAAAAGTCAAAAAAACAGGAAAAGCAAGGTCCAAGATAGAACCCACTATAGAAGTGTTAATTTTCACTGGGCCCCTAGGAATACATCAGAGACATTAACAAGAGTTTCAAGGCAGGAATTGGCCAAAGGAGCAAAATTCCTATGCCTAGGCTAGTAGTCAGCAAGCTTTTCCTGTAAAGAGTCAGCTAATAAATATTTTAGCCTTTGTAGGCCATACGGTCTCAGTTGCCACTATTCAACTCTGCCGGGGCACGTGGAAGAAGCCATAGGCAATACAGAAATGAATCAGCATGGTTTTACCACTATAAAACTTTACGTGTGGACATCAAAATTGGATTTCATATCATTTTCATGTATCACAAAATATTATTCTTTTGATTTTTTTCAACCATTTAAAATGTAAAGAACATTTTCTTTATTAATGCATGCAATAAATACTATGTTTGAATGTAAATATAAATTTATATTTTAACATATAAAAATGAGGCAGCAGGTTGGACTCTGCCTGCAGACCATAGGATGCAGACCCCTAGCCAAGGCAATTCCAAAGCAAGAGCCCAAGAAAACAGCCCTTGTAGTAAAGGACTAAAAACACCTCTCACCGAAAAAAGCGGAGGCAACGCCTTAGAGAGCTCCCATTCAGTTCTGCCCGAGCGTAGCGGAGACACAGGCCTCAAAAGGCAGATGGGACTAAGAAGATATTGAATGTGTTGAACAGGAAAGAAGGATACCTCATATAAATTGTCTGGGCATGTCACCTTTGTAAACTTCTAAATTTTACAAAAGCTATTCTCTAAGACAGGGTGCATTACGCATAGATAAATTTTCCCCAAGATGCAGCAAACACAGGGCCTCATGCCATAGTTAATCCATAATTAATCTCTTGAGGAAGATTCTCCTGAGTTTCAATTTGTTAACCATGGTCTCCAAGCAACTGGCACAGGCTGACTGATATCATGGTGAAGCTGAGACTAGGATGACCTTCTCTTTGCACCTGGGTGTTTCCACTGTCTCTCTCCCTCCTCAAATACTACTGACTATCTGGTCAGGAACAGATCAAGCTCAGGGTTCTGGGAAAATCATCTTGCTTATAATAACTAGTCAAGAGATAAGGGATTTGACCATGTTTTAAATTTTTTTCTTGATAATTGTATTTATATGTGACCTAGCCATATTTTAGACTCCTTAAAAAGTGGGGCTTTTGAAAGGTTGAATTCATTCAGTTTCAGTATTCCTGAGAGAGTTATCAGTCAGTATGAACTAGATTATAATGTAGTAACAAACAATTCCAAAACATAGCTTTGATAATAGTGACAGTTTATTTTTCAGTCCACACTGCCTGTCTATTACAAGTCAGCAAGGGGATTCTGCTTATCATAATAAATCAGGGACCTCATTTGTTGCATGTTCCATCTCAACCAATACTACCACAAGTGCCAGGGCAGAAGTACAGAGCTAAGCAAAGTACATGCTGGTTCATAAATTTTCCACCAGGAGGTAATATATCCTTTCAACTCACATTCTGCTGGTCAGTGTGAGTCATATGACAAGGCCTTAATTTCAAAGGCTGTTGCAGAGTAAAATGCAATCATGTGCCATGAAAGAGCAAATATTTAGTTTACAGTGCTGATAACTCTCACAGGAAACAATATCCATTCCAGTGGGAAAATGCCAAAGCTGCCAATGGTAAAGAAATTGAAATTGATTCTACCCAGAGTCTGAGTGAGACCTCTCTGAAATTGAGCAGAATGACAAGTTAATAAGAGCTCTAATTTCTTTGTACTTAAATTTATATAAAGGAAAGAAACTTTAGTCATTGGACTTTTGATTTTGGGATGTTTTTATATTGCTGATATTATATCATTTGAAAAATTTTATCCTGTCATCCTGGCTCACTGCCTGACTTATGATATTCTCTAACATAGCTGGGCATAAATTGAAATAAGAAATAGAATGGGGACTCATTTTCAGCCAAGAATGCAGAGCATCCATGCTGATCATTTAATTCAGGCTCCTCTTCTGTCCAATTTCAGAATCTTCTCATGGCAAAAGATAATCCACAGAGGAGTTGTGGTTGGTATTAGAAGTGTGGTCTCAGGAAGGAAGAAGCAGAACCATCTGGAGGAACTGACCATCTCCTCTATCAAGGAAATTTGCCACACTGGACATGGAAAACCCTAAGAACTAATAAAAGATCAAAACACTGAAGACTGGGGCACCTGGGTGGCTCAGTCGGTTGGGCATCCAATTCTTGATTTTTGCTCAGGTCATGATCTTGAGGTCCTAGGATCGAGCCCCACATTGGGCTGTGCACTCAGTGAGGAGTCTACTTGTGATGTTCTCTCTCCCTTTCCCCTTCCCCCCATGATCTTTCCCTCTCTCTCTCTCTAATAAATAAATAAAATCTTTAAGAAAAAACAAAACTGAGGACTATCAGAGAAAGGTATTAATCCTACAGGTGAGTTTTGAGTCTTGGAGAGATGATATGGGAAAACCTGATTGTTGCCATGGATCCAGGCTGCAATCCCCAGTTGAACATTACTAATTATAAAGCTGATTATTTTTTTAAATCTCCTTCTAACTACTGCATTTACTTCTCAAATGGTTTGAAAGTTAGAAGAGGAAAAGGTATGATTAAAACCAGAACAGAACCAGGTGTTACACACAACTGATGAATCACTAAATTCTACCCTGAAATTAATAATACATGATATGTTAACTAACTTGAATTTAAATAAAACCAAAAAAAGGAAGGAAGGAAGGAAGGAAGGAAGGAAGAGAGAGAGAGAGAGAAAGAAAGAAAGAAAGAAAGAAAGAAAGAAAGAAAGAAAGAAAGAAAGAAAGAAAGAAAAAGAAAACCCAGAACAGAGACACTTAGAAAACCTTAAAACAGAATATTTCTTTCAAATATATCTTACTTTTTTTTCCTGCGCTCGCATTCATGGCAGTGGCAGCAGGCATGCCCTCAATGTGCAGAACGAGGCCAGTGAGACTGTGGACCTGTCCCTGCTGAAGAAATGCTCTGCCAGGAGCCACCATCTTAGGCACAAAGGACCACACATCTGTGCGGATGAATATGGCTGAGGTTGACAAGATGGCAGCAGGTTCAATGGCCAATTTCTTGGGGGGGGGGGTGTTTAAGATTTTATTTATTTATTTGACAAAGAGAGAGTGAGAGAGAGAATGAGCAGGGGGGAAGGGTAGAGGGAGAAGCAGACTCCCTGCTCAGCAGGGAGCCCAATGCGGATTCGATCCCAGGATGCTGGGATCATGACCTGAGCCAAAGGCAGATGCTTAAATGACTGAACCACCAAGACAGCCTCAAAGGCCAATTTAAAACCTACGCTATCTGTGGGGCCATTAGAGGAGTGGGTGAGTCTGATGACTTCATCCTCTAACTGGCCAAGGCCAACAGCATCATTTCCTGGAGAGGATCACAGACGTGGACTATTTGTCATAAATAAATAGCAAACCCCCACCAAAAAAAAAAAAAAGACAAAAACCAAATATAATCTTAGAACTTAAAAATGTAAAACAGATAAAAATGGAATTAAGTTAGTGAAAGTAGAGAAAATGAAGTTACAAAGCCCATCACTCAGGTGCCCCTCACTGTCTGTGGGGCCTCTGAGTGTTCCTCAGAGCACAGCATGAAAATCACTGCCTTAAAAAAGAAAAGAAAAGAAAATCACTGCCTTAAAGAAGTAGAATCAGGGGGCCTGAGTGGTTCACTAAGTTAAGCATCTACCTTCAGCTCAAATCATGATTCCAGTATTTGGGATGGAGCCCCGCATGGGGCTCCCCTCTCAATGGGGAGTCTACTTCTCCCTCTCCCACTCCCTCTGCCCTTCCTCTTGCTCATGCTCTCTCTCTCAAATAAGTAAAATCAGAAAGAAAAGAAAGGAAAAGAAAAGAAAAGAAAAGAAAAGAAAAGAAAAGAAAAGAAAAGAAAAGAAAAGAAATTAGAATTACCAGACTTTTGATGCATAGGATGAACTGGTGATTTTTAACGGTGGTGAAACCAGCAGAGAAGCCTAATCCCTACCTTACCACATAAAAAACCACTCCTGACCTCTCCTTCCAGAGTATCCACAGAAATGAGGACTCTCCTTTTCCTCGCTGACTATACTGGGTACACTCCTGAAGTTTAATATGTATAAGAATCAGCTGGGGTTTCTGTTTTCAATACAGATTTCTGGGCCCCACACACACAGATATCATTCACTGTTTCTAGGGAGGCTCTTAAGAAACTACTTTCAACAACATCCAAGTAAACCTGGGTCAGGTGTCCTGAGGACTACACTTTAAGAAACACAGATTCAAAGACAGAAAACGTGAAAAGAAAAATGATTGGAGAACATTAAGCATCCATTGGCCTACATCACGAAGGACCTTGAATGCCAGGTGAAGACATTTGAACTTTATTCTATTAATAACTGCAAGGAGCTAGTGAAGTTATTTGAGCAGCAGAGTAACAAGAGATGAAATTTAAGGAAGTTAGTCTGGAAGCAGGATATGAAATCAGCAGAATAGGGAAAAATATATTAGGAGGTTATTGTAAGGGTCTGAGATAGAATATAAGGAGTTTCTGGATTTGAACCGTTACAGTGAGAAATGAAGACAAAGCAACAGGTAATTGCCCATGTTGAACTGAATGTTTGTGTCCCCCCAAAACTCATACTCGAAGCTTAATCCCTGACGTGACGGTATTGGGAGATGGCACCTTTGGTAAAGTAATAGGGGTTAGATGAGATTATGAGGGTGGAGCCCTCATGATGGGATTAGTGCCTTTACAAGAAGAGATACCAGAGAGCTCACACTCTTGCGCGCGCGCTCTCTCTCTCTCTCTCTCTCTCTCTCTCTCTCTGCCATGTGAGGACACAGCAAGAAGGCGGCCATCTGCAAGCCAGGAAGACAGCTTTCATCAGGACCTAACCATCCATGCTGGCATCTTGATCTTTGACTCTCCAGCCTCCAGAACTATAAGAAGTTAATTTCTGTTGTTTAAGCTATCCAGTCTATGGTATTTGCGTATGGAAGCCTGAGCTGACAGTCTACAAAGAATCAACATGATTTGGCAGGTACAAATTGGAAATCAAGGGAAAAACAGATTCAAATATGAGACCAGGGTTTCCCAACTAACTGGAATGCAAGATGGTCGTTGCTTTAACAAAAGGGAAGGGGGCGCCTGGGTGGCACAGCGGTTAAGCGTCTGCCTTCGGCTCAGGGCGTGATCCCAGCGTTACGGGGCTCTTTCGCTATGAGCCTGCTTCTTCCTCTCCCACTCCCCTGCTTGTGTTCCCTCTCTCGCTGGCTGTCTCTATCTCTGTTGAATAAATAAATAAATAAAATCTTTAAAAAAAGAAAAAAAACCAAAAGGGAAGAGACTGACCCACACTGATCATTGTGCTTGCCCTGACTTGGAGCTTGCAAAAGTCCTCAGGGAGCACATAATCCCTCCAGCCATAATTGGTTAGACTGGAGTCAACATCTGACCCAGAGGCAGCCAACTTGTAGGTTAATCAGAGACCTATGAGAGAGCCTGGCTCAAAAAAACCTGCTCCCAGCCAATCCAATTACTTGTCTCAGGAGTCTGGGGAGAAAAAATCCGCATACATACAAGGAAATAGGCTGTTACATGTAGGCAACCCTGAAAGGATGCCAAGAAGAGTCATAAACTTAAGAAGAACCATAAAGCATAAGTAAAACGAAGACGCTAAAGCTGTGAGACAGAGGGAAAACCTAAGCCAGCAGTTACGACAGAAGCAAGACATGCAGAAAGTGAGGCCCATTATGAATGAATCACTACAGTAGAAATCCACCAACAGCTACAGCTGAGGTCCTTCCCTGGGTGTTTTGGGATTCCCTCCTCGCCTAGCACATAGTAAGCACTCAAGAAACAGGTCCTTTGAAAATTTAAAATGAAAGTCATTCATGTCTTGTCCCATCCTCCCGTCCCTGCTCTTCTTGAAGCCTTGATGTGTGCTTTCCCCGGTTCCCATGTGTGTTCTCCTCGAAACAGACCTCTCATTGCTTGGCAACCTGAATGAGAATTTGTTCACACTGAAGCAGAAACCTACTGTATTCAAGGTATTTCCAGAAAATTGAGGGGTAGGATGAAACTTCTGGAATACAGAACTGAATGAAGCTCAGGGGAGAGGCCAAAGCACGTGTGGATTTGAAGGTCATGCCTCTGAAAGCATTACATTAAGACTAGCCAGCTTGACAAAGCAGATCACACAGATCAAGGACAGAGACAAGCATAAGTCCTGAGGAAATCTCTCGCTTAGAGGAGAAAAGTCAGAGAAGGCAAAAGACACAGAATCCATACCTTCGAAGGTCTCAGCCGATTTTGCATCAGGCTCACATAATGATCATTTGTACTGACCATTTGAAAACAGCTGCTTTTATCCTTCACAAAGCCGTTTAGTGAGAGACCTCTTTCCCTTGGCTCTGCTTTCACGTAGAGGGTCGGTAGCAAGAGTTAACCATCCTGGCTTCCTGCCAACCCCAATTCCACCTCCCCAGGAGGGGAAGAATGACTTACCGAATTGATGAACAGGTGACAGGAACAGCTATAAAGAAACTTAGTGAGGCACTCTGAGCAAATTCGATTGGGAAGGACAGACGAGCAAACCCATTAGGCTTTCAGACTTAGCCGTGTCCTCTAGTCTTCGTTCTCCAATCACCAATCTAGAGAGATCTCTGTCTTTTGGACCCATGTGCCAGTCTCTCAATTGGTTCTGAAATTTGGGCAGGGCAAGGAAAAGTGTTTTAATTCTCTATCGCAGACTCGTCACTGAGAAAGCAGACTGAGACAACAGTTAGCATGCAGGGGGCTGGCTGGGGAGTGCCCTCAAGAATCAACAGCTGCGGAGAATGGAAAAGAAGCAGGCTTACAGGCGAGGAAGTCAGGCCTCGATGCCTCACTAGGCTGCCAGATTTAGCAAATAAACACAGAGTTAACTTTGAATTTGAGATGAAGAGCGAAAAGAATTTTAGGAGCAAGATGTCCCATGCAATATTTAGGATATACTGATTCTAAAAAATTGTTGTTTATCTAAAATTGAAAGTTAACTTGGCATCTGTATGTATTTTATCTGGCAGCCCTAAGGCCTCAGCCACCCAGCACAGAGCTCTGAAGTTGGGAAAACCCTTTTGACCTGTTCTGAGTTGGGCAAGCAAGCTATGATTTTACAACTCCACGCAGGCGAGTCATTGGACACAGCTGCTCCTGGAAAGGGCGCAGAAGCTCGAGCAAGGTGGTTCTTTTCAGCCACGGGCAATTCCTGGAAACAGCTGGCAGCTGAAAACTGTCAGCCAACTATCATCCAGGCAGCTGGGGGGTAAGTCCTTCAGTCCTGAGAGGGGACCAGGATGGTACAACACAGCTACCATGACCTACAGCTCTCTCCTCCCAAAAACCCTCTAACAATGATACATGATTTATTTAGTCCCTTCTGTGTTGTCAGCAATGGACGAGGGTCCTCGAGGCACTTCTGCTTTTATTGAAAACTGTCAGTTGATGAAGAGAGAGAAGCCAATCTAAATATTTGGCGAGTGAGTTCACAATTTTTTATATTGAGATTCTCATGGCTTTTCCTCGGTCTTTTGAGATGGGTAGGCCCTGTCACAGTTTTTCTTTCAAAAATAGTTTTTTGAAGACACATGTTCTATACCCATCCCAAATAGAAAATTTACAGTAAGCTAAGAAAAAAAGATACTTCCTTAAATTGAAAAGGGATTTCCACCCAAAAACCTAAAACAATTCTTATTTTTTTAATTCGGCTCTATTTTGTTTCATTTAACCTTTCATTATGGAAATTTCAAACATACACACAGAAAGAATAATGAGCTCTGTGTACCTATCACTCATATTCAACAGTTACCAACATTTTGCCAATTTCCACATATCATTCTGAAAAGTAAAATATCTGTAAACTATTCTGAAGAGTAGAATACCACATCTCCATAAAAATCAGGAACAAGGTAAAATGATGCCTACTTTTGTGGTCAATAATTTTGCCCTAGAGTTACTACTGGTCAATACAAAAAGATCAGAAAAGAAGAAATAAATGAAATTTTTATAAATATACTGCCAAGGTAGATATATCCAGAAAATCCAAGGCAATCACATAATATCTCTATGGACTAATTGTAAACTTCAGAAAGGTAGGAACAAGATTAACATATAAAAATCTACAGCTTTTCCTAATCAGCAACAACTAATTTCAAAATGTAATAGAGAAGAGCACTATAATTCAATTCCAATGAAACCTTGAATTACATAAAAAAACTAAGATAACCATATAATTTTAATGAAAGCCTTAAAAGATATTCCTAGATAAAAGGGTTCAAAATTATACAGATATTAATGCTCCCCAAATTAAATAATACATGTAATACAATTTTAATCAAAATTCCAACAGGGTATTTTATAGAATTGGCAAACTAATTTTAGAATTCATCTATGAGATGTGCCAAAAAAGTCAAGCGTCTTTAGAAAAAGAACAAGAAAAATGACTTATTTTACTAGATATCAACATGTACCACAAAGTCACAATATTTGAAATAATGTGCTTTGTGAAAAATAGATCAATAGAACAGAATTAGAAGTCCAGAAAAAATATATATACATATATATGATCTTAGTATATGATAAATGAGGCATTTAAAGCCAGTCAGGAAATGACAGAGTATTTAATAAATAGTGTTAGGAGAAGGAAAAAATTAAAATTAAATGCCTTCTTCATGCTACACTTTAAATTCCAGTTGTATTTAAATTGTAAATTTTTTTAAAGGATAAAAAATGGGAAAAATATAATCTTGGGGGAAGGAAGCTATTTTGATAAAACATAAAACTCAGATACATTATGGGTATGGCAGAAAACATATAAAGAAAGTCACTTAACTACAGAGAACAGGGGTGCCTGGGTGGCTCAGCTGATTAGATGTCTGCCTTTGGTCTAGGTCATGATCCCAGAGTCCTGGGATCAAGCCCTACATCAGGCTCCCCGCTCAGTGGGGAGCCTGCTCTGCCTCTCCCTCTGGTGCTACTCCCCTCTGCTTGTGCTCTCTCTCTCACTCTCACTCTCTGTCAAGTGGATGAATAAAATCTTTAAAAACAAAAACAAAAACTACAGAGAACAAACCGATGGTTATGGGGGCGGGTGAACTAGGTGATGGGACTTAAAGAGTACACTTATGATGAGCACCGAATAATGTATAGAGTTGTTAAATCACTATATTGTACACCTAAAACTAAATATAATACTGTATATTAACTATACTGGAATTAAAATAAATAAATCAAATAAAATAGAAAGTCAAAAAGCAAGTGAATTATGACAGACAATACTGCAACCAATATAACAAAATGTTAGACCTCATTTTTTACAACATATATATGTCTCATTTTATCTGAATTATCTAAATATAGATTAATATTTTATATAGACATACATTTATATTTAAAAACCTATCAATCAATAAAAAAAAACAATAGATAGCTGAGGTCTATCCCCATGGGGCTTTTCCTGTAGACCCACATCACTCAAAATGCCTCCTAGAATAACAATGTGGTTTTGCTTTCCTCACAGAACTATTTGTTAGATCTGTGGGAAAGAACTACAAGGGGCGCCTGGGTGGCACAGCAGTTAAGCGTCTGCCTTCGGCTCAGGGCGTGATCCCGGCGTTATGGGATCGCCCCACATCAGGCTCCTCTGCTATGAGTCTGCTTCTTCCTCTCCCACTCCCCCTGCTTGTGTTCCCTCTCTCGCTGGCTGTCTCTATCTCTGTCAAATAAATAAATAAAATCCTTTAAAAAAAAAAAAAAAAGAACTACAAGACAGAGTTGCTAAAAGTATGAAAGGCTGAATGGTTAAGTATTTTGACCTAAGCTATTGGCATATCCCACAGTCTGTACCATTCTTGTGGGTGATAACTGGGGAGGGAATATGATTTGAATTCATTCATGTTTCGAGGGTGTGTGAAATGGAGAACCAGACAGATCCATGTACCCTGTCCCTGAAAGTGGCCCTAAAGTAAATCGCTTGAAGGGATTAGATCTCAGAGATTCTAGGTGGGGAAATGTCTGAGGTATGTCATCAGTCTGTCCATAGTCAAGTGGAGATAAAAGAAGCCCAACTAAACCAATCATTGACTGAGCACAGCACAACTGTTAATTAAGCATAGGTTCTTTTCAAAAGACCCATCTGGAAAATAAACCCTGACTCAAGGTCAGAGGAACTACTGTGAACTTGATGGGCAGTGGAAGGAATCACAAAATGTAAAATTCCTTAAATAAAAATGTATTGACTTTAAATAATTTTGTCTAATGTTACATATAATTTTGAAAAACACTTTACACTGTAGAAAAAGGAAAAGCAATAGAAACCCACCATCCAATTAAAAATGACCCAACTGAAAAACAAGAAAAGAATAACAACAATTTGCAGACAAGATACAGATGTTCTAAAGCACATACGGAATGTTG
Organism: Ailuropoda melanoleuca; assembly: GCF_002007445.2. Lineage (NCBI taxonomy): Eukaryota > Metazoa > Chordata > Mammalia > Carnivora > Ursidae > Ailuropoda > Ailuropoda melanoleuca. The sequence goes on from NC_048232.1 coordinate 68,142,492, forward strand.
TTCATATGAATAAGTTCAATTAATAAAATAACAAGACATCAATTTTAGACCATCACCCTAGGTCAGAAAATACCAAGGGCTTGCAATTTTACCCTACCTGCAAGCTAACAAGTCAGCTTACCACAGTGTAAACGCACTCTATATGGAAAACCCAAAAGAATCCACTCCCAAACTATTAGAAGTCATAGAGCAATTCAGTAATGTGGCAGAATACAAAATCAATGCTCAGAAATCAGTTGCATTTCTATACACGAATAATGAGACTGAAGAAAGAGAAATTAGGGAATCCATCCCATTTACAATAGCACCAAAAATCATACGTTACCTTGGAATTAAACAGAGATGTAAAGGATCTATAGTCTAGAAACCATAAATCACTCTTGAAAGACATTGAAGAAGACACAAAAAGATGGAAAAATATTCCATGGTCATGCATCGGAAGAATTAACATAGTTAAAATTTCCATGCTACCCAGAGCAATCTACACTTTCAATGCTATCCCGATCAAAATAATAATGACATGTTTCAAAGAACTGGAACAAACAGCCCTTAAATTTGTGTGGAACCAGAAAAGGCCCCGAATCACCAAGGAATTGTTGAAAAGGAAAAACAAAGCTGGGGGCATCACAAAGCTGGATTTCAAGCTGTACTACAAAGCTGTGATCACAAAGACAGCATGGTACTGGCACAAAAACAGACACATCGACCAACGAAATAGAATAGAGAACCCAGAAATGGACCCTCGGCTCTTTGGGCAACTAATTTTTGACAAAGCAGGAAAAAACATCCGGTGGAAAAAAGACAGTCTCTTCAAT
>NC_048232.1:68144162-68273096 GCF_002007445.2 Ailuropoda melanoleuca
GGGTGGGGGATGGGATAGGCTGGTGATGGGGGGTGGGGAAGGGCACGTATTGCATGGTGCACTGGGTGTTATATGCAACTAATGAATCATCGAACTTTACATCAAAATCTAATGATGTACTGTATGGTGACTAACATAATATAATAAAAAATATTTTAAAAAAATAAATAAACACATTCTGACAGAAGAATATAAGACCCCCTAAAAACAAAAAGGTGCTCTGATCAGCTAAACATGCATAAAATCTGTTTGGTGCTTATGTTCCTATTTTAAGCAATTAATTAACATTCCAATATATGCATCAGTCTCTTAGAGGTTCGGTTAGTATGAGTCGATTGACAAGTATATAATCAACTCTGAATATTGATTAACTGATACAGTGAAACCCTTGGACTTTCAAGCCTAGGATCAGAGTCAGGACCCCCAGGTATTATACCAAGATATGGTCAGCCTGCTAGACAGCAGTCTTTCCCAAAGACATCTATCTCTCTGACCCCTTGTGCACCCTTATCAAACCAAAACATCTTCAGCTGTTCCAGTCTTGAGATCATTTTCAACCCCTGTCATTATCATGTCATTTTCAGTTTGTTAGTACCTGTTAAAAAGAATCATCCAAACTGGAACACACCACTATAGATGCAATCTGAATAGCACAGAACATAGCATACGTACTGCACCCTAGTTTTGCATAAATGTACCCTAAATATGAACTGGCTTTTTCTCCAGCTGCTGTACTTGTGGAACCTTCTCAAGCTTGTATCTAACCCCAATTCCCGGGTCTTTTTCACGTGCAAAGGAAGCAGATGAGAGCTTGCACTGTGGAATCAGACTTCCTAAGTTTGAATTCTTACTCTGCTGAATGTAATGTTGGGAAAGTTACTTAATGTCTCTAAACCTTAATTTTCCTACCTGTAAAATAGGAGTGATAATAATACCTATCTCAAAATGTTGTTGTGAGGTAGGTAAGTTACCTCCAAAGAAACACTTGGCACAACTGAGGCTATTTATTTCCCATGCATCCCGCAGTGTATTGGATATACATTTTACTTAACTTCACAGGAATGCTGTGATGTTTATGTTACTGCATCCACTTTACAGATGGGAAATCTGAGTTTCATAGAGTTGAAGTTCTATCTCTTGCACAATGTAGGGACATTCTTCCCCTTCCTGCATTTCAACATTTTTTAAGCCTTCACACAGTATAATGAGGAGGTTAAGAGTGCCGGCTCCCACGGCAGACTACCTTGTTTGATGATCTTGAATAAGTTAATCTTTATATGATCTGAGACAAGTTACTTAACTTCTCCAAGCCTCTGTTTCCCTATCTGTAAAATAAGAATTTTAATAAGCAATACCTACCTCAGAGATTTCAGGACTGATTAAATGAGATAACCACTGAACAGTGTCTACCCATTGACTAGTACATAACAGATGTTAGCTGTATAATTCCCACTCCAATTCACCTGCTGGTTCCAGCCAGGCTTGCTTAGGAAACCATCCTTGAGTATTTCCAGGGATTTGCATTAAAGTTACAAAATATCTCTGAACTTTCTTAAAAACATATTTTCCTGTATCTAAGATATGTCAGATTCCATCTAGAGTTCTTTTCCACACTTTTACGAATTCCAGGATTATAGGGTTAAAAAGAGGGAGAAATAAAAGCCATCATTAACTCATAAAATGCATAAGACGCAGGAATAACAGAAAGTTGACCAGCTATGACTCATCAAGGGGAACTCGTGCCAGTTCCTACCGGTATATCACAATTCACTTCCTACATTGCTCAGCCCTATGTGTTTATCGCCTGTAACTCACTTTTGAGGGCACTGATTCCAAAATATTCTTTTAGCTATCAACGCAGCTGCCAGGAGCTCCCCCACCCGCACACTTCACAAAATTGGTTTGGATAACTAAGCTTTCAATATTTTAAGGCTGAAGGAAAAGGAACTCATAATTCCTACATAATCTTCATAAGATATTTATTACTTGTGCCCATTTTACTGCTGAGGAAGGCGGGCCTTCTTGAGGCCATTATTTGTATTTTACCCAAAGTCAGAGAGTTGATTAGGGGCGGAGATGAGAGCTGACCCGGTCTCCCACTGTGCCACTCCAGATGGAAGCAGTCTATGGGCAGCAACAGCCATGGCTCCCAAACTGGTCCTCCAGCCACTTGCCACTCACCTCAGCTTTGCAGGATCGTCCTGCCTCCTCAATTTTACTTTCTTTTTAAATCAGTGCATGTTTTGCTACATAAATAAATTTAGAGAATACTAGTCTTAACAGTATCAGCTGTGAAATCACAGGCTTTATACGCTGTGTATATATTGTGTAACACATCTTTTAAAGTGTATTCATTTCCAAAGGCTGCCATAATGAATTGTAACAAAGTAGGTGGGTTCAAACAACAAAAATTTATTCTTTCATAGTTCAGGAGACCAGAAGGTCAAAATAAATGTGTCATTAGAGTGGGTTACTTCCGGAGTTTCTGAGGGAGAAACTGTCCCACATCGTTCTCCTAGCTTCTTGATGTTCCTTGGCTTGTAGACACATCGCTCCAACCTCCATCTCCATATTCACATAACCATTTTCTCTATATGTCTGTGTCCAAATCTCCTTCTCCTTTCTCTTATAAAGATGCCAGTCATTGGATTCAAGGCCCACCCTAAACCTAGGATTATTTCATCTCAAGATCTTTAATTAACTACATCTGAAAAGACCTTATTTCCAAATAAGGTCACACTCTGAGGTTCTGGGTTGACATGAATTTTGAGAAAGACACTACTAGACCCACTACAACAAGTAAATAGTAATTATAATTTTTTGAAAGTTTATCTATATACCACCTAAAATCATGTTGCATCCTGCTACTGGTTTGCAAACCACCCCATGGAGACCCTGGTGCACACCTTTGACGGCCCTTGGGCACCTCTCCTAGTTTTAAAAGCAGGAGATTTTACAGTCAAGATGGCTGCATTTCCTTCACTGCATTTGAACCAATGTATGTTTTGGTAAATCAAGATGTTCCCCCTAGATAGAGCTGATTTTCTGGTTTTGAGAACTCAGGAAATGTTATTAATAACAGGTTTTTTCAAGTGCTATTTCAAGAAGGTAGATGTAGCTTAGTGCATGATTCATTGTTTTCTGAAATTAGTAGCCATGCACATACAGGTCTCTGTGGGATCCTATTTGGAGATTTATTAAGTCTTCTCTCCATAGAGACAACCAAAGAATCTTAAGGTGGATTTGCAATTTAAAAGAGGCCATTGGGTAACACTGGATATTGTGAAATGCCATTTTGTGCAGGCTGCCTAAGAACACTATAAGCAGCAACCCAGGGTAAGCCCAAACTTTCAGTCCAGAGAGGAAGGACGGAAAGAATTTATTCTCAGCATGGAGAATATGGTCCTAGATTTCCATGTGAATCACAGGTTGAATAAATGTGGGTTTTTCCATTTGAGATAATATTCAAATGACCTTACTCTTCTAAATGCACAGACATCAGCTCTTTCTAAAAAGTATGCATTGGATAATGAAAATTAAAGATCTCAGGAAAGCCTTTTTTACTGATCACTTCTTATTTTTAGTCCAGATTTTTTTTTGCTCTAAAATATTAAAAATGACCATTTATCAAAAACATAAGAGGGTAAACTCTCTTGAATGAAAAATTATCAGGTGGTGAAGATCAAGAATTATAAGGGTTCCATGCAAACTATTATAAAAGATGCTTAAGAGCAGATGCTATGCCTGGAAACATCTAAATAAGCACATTTCCATAAACACATATGGTGTAGGAGCTTTCATATACACACCTTAGTGTTTATACCAAGTTAAATAATTCAAGATGGTATAAGCAGCTTACAGAAATGTGATGAAAACACTTCAAATAAATTGGGTTGTGGCCATGACAAATAACCTAAACAAAAGAAACAACAACAAAACCCACTTAGACAAGAGGAGGTGGAGAAGGTCCCAAAACTGAAAGGTTCAGTATTTGGTGGCAAAAACTCAAAGCACAAGATGTTACTAATCCATACCTTGTATTTTCATCTTAAAAAAGCAACCCAAATTTTCACATATAAATGGGTGCTGTCCTTCAAACGGTATTTGCCACTATGTGACTCAGTATCACCCAACATTATCACCAACATAGAGAGCTTTGTGAAACTTCTTTGCAGAATTTCCTTAGAGATTGACTACTCACCTCACAAGAAAATGTGTTCTTTAACTTTTTTTAAAACTTTTTTATTATGTTATGTTAGTCACCATACAGTATATCATTAGATTTTGATGTAAAGTTCCATGATTCACTGTTTGCGTATAACACCCAGTGCTCCATGCAATACGCGCCCTCCTTAATACCCACCACTGGGCTAGCCCATCCCCTCACCCCCTCCCCTCTGAAACCCTCAGTTTGTGTTCTTTTACTTTTTAATCTTCCCCAGGTTTTCAGGATGTGAATTGCCAAATGAATAGGAAGGCTTCGGAAGGTCAAGGACAAGCATCTTCAAATGAAAACATTGCTTTGCGAGAAATGTATATTTTTTAAAGATTTATTTATTTATTTTAGAAAGAGAGAGAACGCGTGAGCGTGGTGGGGGACGGGCAGAGGGAGACGAAGAGAGAAACTCAAGCAGACTCCGCTCTGACTACTCAATCTCAGGACCAGAGATCATGACCTGAGCTGAAACCAAGAGTCAGACACTTAACCAACTGCACCATCCGGGCCCCAAATGTACATTTTTTAAAAGTTTATCTTTTTTTTAGTCATCTCCACACCCAATGTGGGGCTCAAAGTCACAACCCCAAGATCAAGAGTCGCATGCTCTTACAACTGAGCCAGCCACGTGCCCCCAGAAATACACATTTTTAACAGGAGACAGGCAGCATCCTGATAAGCCTTTACAGGGTAGGAAGCAGCAGAAAGCAGGAAGGGGGGGGAGGGCCCACTGGAGGAAAAATTGAGAATGAGAAAGAAATTTTCGTGCTATTTATCCCTATCGGGGGTTCTAAGCGGGTGTCAATGTACTAAAAGCTCTATGGAAACACTTGTTTAACTTGGTTCAGTCTATCCTTTCTCAAACTGACTTGACTGTGAATCCCTGTCTTCATGTAACAATTTCTAACATCCAAGTTCTACAGGATGTGTTTTGGGGAATACAGTAGCCTAAGATAGCTCTAAGGCAGCCCCCATGTTTCTCACCTCCCGGTACTCCCATCTTTGTGTAGTCCCCTCCCACATTTAATAGAGTCAACTTGTGTAATGAAAATGATACTGCAGAAATGATAGAACATAACTTTTGAAGCTGGGCCATTAGAGACATTGTGGCTTTCATCTTGCACTCACTTCGACTGCTCACTCTGGGAAAAGCTGGCTACCATGTCATGAGGATACTCAAGATACCTGTGGAGAGGCCCACATGTGGAGGGACTGAACCCCATGTGAGTGAGCCATTTCGGAAGTGAATCCTGCAGCCCCAGTCGAGAACTCAGATGACTCCAGCCCCAACTGACAACTTGACTGCAACCTCAGGAGGGACCCTGAGCCAGAACCAGTCCCCTAAGCCAGTCCTGAATTTCAAAACACAGAGACTATGAGAGATCATAAACATTGATTGCTGTTTAAGCCTCTAAGTTGGGGAGTAACTTGTTACACAGCAAAAGATAACTAGTACAAAGAATATTAACCTAAAGCATTTGGTATCAATTATTTTGGTTTGTCATTTAGTAAGCATGAAGCTGTACTGTGGAATATGTTTTTACATCATGTTACCTCCCCAGACACCGTTAATTGCTTAAGGGATGGACTCATACTTAAAGCCAAGCCAATCAGGGTCATTCCTTAGGATTTTTGTAACTGAAGCTGAACAAGCAGATTTATTCTCTGGTGGTAAGGACAAAAGATATAAGACTTAGGAGCTGCTGGTGGCCATATTTCATGCTGTATAAAGAAAGCTTTTCTTTTTTTTTAAGATTTTATTTATTTGTCAGCGAGAGAGAGACTGGCAGGCAGAGGGAGAACCAGGTTCCCCGCTGAGCAAGGAGCCTGATGCGGGACTTGATCCCAGGGTCCTGGGATCATACCTGAGCTGAAGGCAGACACTTAATTGACTGAGCCACCCAGGCATCCCAAAGAAAAAGCTTTCTAAGAGAAAGAATTTGATAACACAGAATGAAGTGGGGTTGGGAGACTGAGAAAAAAAGTACCTGGCAGCATTCTGGTCCCTAGTTCTAGCGACCGCTGATACTATCTGCCCCTCACCCTTCTCAGTGTGAGCCTTCCAATAAATTCCCCTTTTGGGGGCGCCTGGGCGGCTCAGTCATTGAGCATCTAACTCTTGTTTTGGCTCGGGTCATAATCTCAGCTATGAGACTGAGCCCCACTTCAGGCTCCATGGTCAGCAGAGAATCTGCTCAAGATTCTTTCCCCTCCTTCTCCCTCCTCTCCCGTTCCTCCCTCTGTTCCTCCCTCTGCTTTTTCCTCTCTCAAATAAATAAATAAAATAATTTTTTTAATCCCCTTCTTGCCTCAGTTTATTTAAGTTGGTTTTCTAAACCTTGCCTCCAAAAGAATCTTGGCTGATACACTCCCCCATACCTTCATGCTTCCCTAACACAGCACTGGTAACACTAGGCTGTAACTGCTATTGCTTATCGACCTCTCTGTCCACAGTGATCTTCAAGTGCACAGCATTCTGCCCTTCTCTGGAAACTACACTCAACAGACAGGGTACGACTCTGACAACCATGTCTGTACCTTACAACCTTGGGCCCTGAACATAGTTGAGTCACTCAAGGTGAACCAATCAGATTCTCCCTTTCAAAATCTGGAACTGATACCCACAGAGATTGTACACAGAAACCCCCTCGCACTAACAAGAGCACTCTCAGAGGAGGTGGTTAACCTCCAGCTAGTAAGGTGCCCCAAGCTGCCTTAGTCCCTGTGAATTCTCTAAGAACCTCCAGTATTCTTCAAACAAGACTGCAAGGACATTTTGCTTCCTAAAGGCAAAACAAATTTGACTAATACATGCCCTCACTTACTGCAATCTCCATGTGAGCAGGGACAACTTGTTCATTGTTGTATCTCCAGAGCCAGCACAGCCCCTGGTACACAGTCAGAATTCACTAAATATTTTATGAATGACTGAAGCTCACTGCACTTGGTGGGAGATGCTCTTCTTCCCACCTAGTTAACTAAATCTTGATTGTTTTTATTCTCTTGTCCTCAAGGCCCTGAACTCTTCTGTCCTGGCCTTGGTTCTCCCTGTGCTATCAGCTATAGGGACCCATGAGTCCTTTGTAAGCAGTACATCACATCCCCGATCGGAGATGCACTTTAGATACTAGAGGTCCTAGGCCTCCGATCATCCAGGAAGCTTTATCTTTGACCGCATGCCCAGGGTGGTCACCAGTCCTGTCATCCTGTTTTTATCTGTGCTGAGCTAGAACCATGCTGTCTAGATCGTTTCCACAGCCAAAGCTGCTCCTATCCTGACAATGCCATATTTTCAGCAGGCTCTGACCCTTAGATCTTATTATTCCTCTGATCTTTGCTCTCAGTAGTCTACAAGGGGCTTTTTAGTATGACCCATTGCCTTGGTTGGGAAAGAATGAGTTTCAGGGAAATCTCTGCGTTTCATAGAACCATCCTTCTAAGAACAGACTTTGTATATGAATAGAATAAGAGTTGATGGGGAATGGGACAGAGCATGGGAATTATAAATCAAGTTCAGGAGCTTCTAATTGCAAGAAGAGGAGCTAAGAAACTATGGTTAGCAGAGGACAAAGAAGCAAAGTGTGGTGGGCAATTGTTAAATTGACTACCTAAAATTCATTCCCCATTTTCTCCTGTTTCTAAAAGTACCCACAGTTTCATTTGGGAGCTGCTCCTCTATGCTTAGCTATGGAGGGAACTGATACTCCTTTAGCCCCAGGCCCAAAGAGTCTGAGCCAATCACCTTTTACCTCAGTGAACAATCATCTTGTGGCATTTCTCTGGTCACAGACCCTGATGAGCACATTACCTAAACTGGCTTAATCAGATTGAAGCCCAGCATTTTCTTTGATATTTGGAGGGAAAAAATCTATCTTTCTCTGACATGTTAGAAATATGTAGACTCAGGAGCTGTTGGCAGCCATCTTGCACCCATGAGGGCAAACAGCCTTTGGATAAAGATGGCACCATGAAAGATGGAGTTGAAAATGAAAATGAATTGGGGGAGGGTGCCTGGCTGGCTCAGTCAGTTGAGCATGCAATTCTCTTTTTTTTTTAAAGATTTTATTTATTTAGTTGACAGAGATAGAGACAGCCAGCAAGAGAGGGAACACAAGCAGGGGAGTGGGAGAGGAAGAAGCAGGCTCATAGCAGAGGAGCCTGATGTGGAGCTCGATCCCATAACGCTGGGATCACACCCTGAGCCGAAGGCAGACGCTTAACGACTGCACCACCCAGGCGCCCCCTAAGCATGCAATTCTTGATCTCTGGGTGGTGAGTTCAAGCCCCACATTGGGCATAGAGTTTACAAAAACAGAAAGAAGGAAGGAAGGAAGGAAGGAAGGAAGGAAGGAAGGAAGGAAGGAAGGAAGGAAGGAAGGAGACAAGTAGAGAGGGAGGGACAGGAAGGAAGGAAGGAAGGGAGGAAGGAAGGAAGCGAGGGAGGAAGGAAATGAACTGGGACACCTGGCTGGCCCAGTCCATGGAGCATGCGACTCTTGGTGTCAGGGTCCTACAGTTTGAGGCCCACACTGGGGGTAGAGTCTACTTAAAAAAAAAAAAAATTTTTTTTTAAATGAACTAAGTCCTCAGTGATGTCTTTCAGCCCCTAGATCAAAGTAACCTGGAAGGCCATTCTACATCTGGACTTGGCAGTGACATAAGCCAATAAACACTTTAAGAGGTTAGAGTTTGAGTTCAGTTTCCTGATACTTAACCTCTACAAAGTACGAACCAATACACAAGGGCTAACTAGCAAGCACCACGTGCTAGAGTCTGGGCAGAACCATAGGGATGGTCTTCTACTATAGAAAGGACTTTTCCACAGTCTCTCAGCCCTGCTCCTCAGTAGGTATAAACCCACTGGTTTTAAAAGAGTAGACTTAGAGCCCCAGAGTTGACAGAAATTCAAAGAATAGTTGAAACGGATGTAGTAATCCTAAAGCTTAGCAGCAAAAAATGCCTTGTGATTTGAGCTATATTCAAAATTGCCACATCTAGTACGCTTTATTTAAAGTGTGGTTTATTCAAAAGCAAATAAAAATTTACTAGCTGAACTTATTTCCAAGTTTAAATGTTGGGAACTGACAGAGGTTATTACCTTCTTCTGCACTATAGAGAATTTAGGAGTTTCTTGGGTTTGTCCAGTTTATTAGAAGGGAGTTTTTGAGGAAGAAAAAAAAGATCTTCAACATTTATAGGAAAATAAAGAAAGTCATTTGTTTTCCTGAAATCCCAGCAAGTTGGAAGCAAGGTAGGATGCATTGTCCTTCTAGTGAACTCTCTCCCACAGCCCTGCATTTGATCCCTCTCTGGGTGTGTTCCACTTCCCCTACATGACAGCCTTTGATAAAACTGGCCTCATGAAAGTTTGTACCTAGTGAACACTTGAGGAGAGTAATTCTGCATCAGGCTGTGAGCCAGAGATTGTACAGGGCTGTTGGAACCCAGGCAGGCCTTTTATCCCTTTGGGCCCTGGTCCTTTCCCCTTTACCAGTGCCCTCCCGCTCACCTTTCCATTCTCTGCTGGGACCTTGATCCACATAGTATTGTGATTCCCCTCATTTCCAACTTCTTTTCTCCTGACTCTTCCACTTAATCTATAAATATGCTCAAATTGTTCCTCGTCCTAAAGAAGAAAAGGGAGGAGGGGAAAAGGGGGGGAGAAAAACAGAAAACACAAGCCTCCTGTACCAGGTTGAGTAGCGCTCCCCCGCAAATCCATGTCTACCTGGAAACTCAGAATATGACCTTATTTGGAAACAGGGTCCCTGCAGATGTAATCAGTTAAATTAAGATGAGATCATACTGGGTTAGGGTGAAACCTAATCTAATGACTGGTATCCTTATAAGAGAAAACAGAAACCCAGAGGAGACACACAAGGAGAATACCATGTGAGACACAGGCAAAAATCGGAGGGATATATCTACAAGCCAAGGAATGCCAAAGATTGCCAGCAACCCCTGGAAGCTAGGAAGAGGCAAGGAAGGACCCTCCCCTAGAGCCTTCAGAGAGAGCCTGGCCCTACCAATATCTTGATTTCAGACTTCTATCCTCCAGAACTATGCGACTAAATTTCTGTTGTTTTAAGGCAGCCAGTTTGCAGTAATTTGTTATGTTAGCTCTACGAAACCAATACACTTCCCATTTTTTAATTTTTCTTCTTGCTCATCTGAACTTTCTAATTTTTATACAAATGGACATGGATTATTTGGACAACAAACGCTTAAAAATTCCAAACCCTTCCTTAATTCTGCATCCCCTTGCTCCTTCCCCTCTCTCAAAGGCTATCTACACTCACTATTTCTACTTGCTCGCCTCTCAAACCCCACTCAACCCACCCACTGCTCTGGCTTCTGCCCTCACCCCCCAGTGAAACTGCCCCAGCAAAGTCTCCATGCTGCCAAATCTCCCAATTTTTAACCTTTCTTATTGACTCTCTCTGACACATTTGTCACATACACTTGCCTTCTTAAAAAGCTCTCCCTCTAACAATGCACATCACAGAGTATTTACAGCAATTAAAAACTATCGGTTAGATGAACATACATCACAGCAGACATGGGCGGAATTTAAAACATAATGTTTAGTGAGAAAAGTAAGAAATGGAAAGAGATCTCTAACATGTCATTTATACAAACTAAAAATATATACACAAAGCATCAATATACATTTTTTTCAAATACATTAGAATGTTTTCCCACATGGTGATGGGGACAAAAGGAATAAATAAAGAGTAAGGTCTTACACAGACCAGTGAGCTATTCATAGTATGCCATGAATTAGAGAGTACAGTTGGCTCAATCCTCTACACCTGGGGTCACCTCTCCTACCCCAAGAAAAACCCATCTCTCTTCCCTGGACTTCCATGATGGCACACTCACCTATTTCCCCCCCCCTCCCCTTTTATTTTCTTCCCATAAGTATTGTATTTCCTCAGGGTTCCTTCTGTTCTTGCTTAGTCTCCCACAATTGGGCCTTCAAATTTCATCAAAGGATGATGACTCCCATATCTATATTTCTAAATCCAGGTCCATAAATCCAACTAACTTATATATCAGGAATACATGTTCATCAATTTATCTGAGCTAGGATGAGCTTCATAATCACAATGTAGTAGCTTGGATTAAAATCCAGAGTCACTTACACAGGTTAAGAGTGTGGTGTGATACAAGACACAAAAATATAAGGCTCTCCTTTCATTTTTCACCTGGCCTTTTACTGCTTACTTACTATCAGGCAAGCAGGTAGACACTGGGCTTATTTCACCTAAAGAGTAGCTGCTATAACACATAAATCCTAACATCTGAGCGTCATAGTATAATCAAGGTTATTTCTCACTCACATCACAGATCAATGCAAGTGAAACTGGTGGGGCAATTACCCTTCATCATTGATCTAGGGATGGGGGCTGCTTCTAGTGACATCACCCTGTTTAATATATAGCACCCAAAGTCAACCCTGCAGGAAGTGGCCACACCAGCCATCCAAAAGAAGAAACTAGGACTGAAGATGGTCCCTGAGAGACTTTTGTGGAACAGGCCTGTATGTGATCACCTCTGCCCATATTCCATTGGGCAAAACTCAACACAGGACCACATTTAACTGCAGAGGAAACTGGAAAATATGGTCCAGCCATGTGCCCAGAAAGAAGAGGAAATAATTCAGGCAGACAGACAATCTCTTCCACAGTGCTCTTCCTGCATTATCTCACTTACTCTTTCCACAACTACATTATTATCTCTATTTAACCAACTAGAAAATCAAGTCAGAGAGAAAGTGAACAACAAGCCTCAAACACTCAATACGCTGAAGTATTTTCTCCTGGCCAGGCTTACCAGTCAGGCAGCCAACCAGAGCTGTAAGATCTGATTGCCAGAATAAATCTACTTATATCAGCAACTTGTTGCTAAAATCCTTGAAGATGGCATGAACTTCATTTAGGAAATAGTGGATAGTCCAAGAGTCACAATCACCAATCTCTTTCTTCCTCCCTCTTTCAGAGTTGAGCATTTGAACACTGTGATATACAAATGACTGGTACAGAATTCTCTTCCTGTGTAATACTGGCTAGGTGCTGTGTTTTGATGGTCTTGGTTTAGAGCCATATTCCTTATTCGTTATGTTCAGGTACCTTTCCTTTCAATGAAAGATAAATGATTCACCTCACCAGCTGAGAGCTGACATCTAAGCATTGTTCCATGCACTGAACTCCAAAAAGCAGTTTTAAATTTTTTGAAATAATACACTTGATTTATAACCTCTTTTAATTTCTAGTACTGCTGAACCTAATGAAGGTCTTTACCTCCCTCTTAAAGTCTGACCATTACGTTGACATCAGTTACATTATTCATAATTCTTCATCCAAGACTTCCCACCAATAACCCAGTGTGAGAACAGACCNTGAATAAATAAATAAAATCTTTAAAAAAAAAAAAATGGGATTGTTTTCTCACATTTTCAGGAATTTGGTATGAGAAAATTATTAACAAACTATAAGGAAATTATTTTTTTAAAGATTTTTTATTTATTTGACAGAGATAGAGACAGCCAGCTAGAGAGGGAACACAAGCAGGGGGAGTGGGAGAGGAAGAAGCAGGCTCATAGCAGAAGAGCCTGATGTGGGGCTCGATCTCAGAACGCTGGGATCACGCCCTGAGCTGAAGGCAGATGCTTACCGCTGTGCCACCCAGGTGCCCCTATAAGGAAATTATTTTAATATAATTTCTTGAAATTGATTTTTATGAGAATAAAAATTTTTCTACCCTCCTCATTATCGAAACTTAAAAAAAGTCAATTAACAAAATCTTTGGAAACCAAAATGCGATTTAGGTTTTGTTTTGGCAGGCGGGTCTTAGTTCCTAGAAAAAAATATACTGAATCAACAGGTCTACTTAAGTAACATGCATCATCTGTTTTTCCTCACTGAAAGGTTTCACTCCTCGATGATTTCTATGGCTTAAATCCTAGTATTGTACTAATTTCAACAGTCTGGAAACTTCCTGACTCTTCTGATTTAAGCGTTCCAAGTGTTACAACTTGGTTTAAAACACAAACTCGAAACCACAAATACATGCACACACACACATTCTCCTTTCCAGAGCTCTCCTAATAATCTCATTTATTTTCAAGGAGATTGGCAGCTCCAAGGGAATCTTCATTTTCTCTCTATTTTTGGTTGTCCAGGAATGCCAAGCACACCCTCGTAGATGATGTTGGACAGGCATGTCAGCCTGGCAGCACAGGCCCTGGCTGAGTAACTGCCCTAAGACTGCCAAGAAAAACAGCACCCCCACCTCCCCTCCCGCAGACACAAAGTCAGCCTGAACCAGCTTTGTAACCTGGACTAGGATCCAAACTTCTAGCCCAGAGCAAACCAATTTCTCCAGGCCAGGCACCTAGGATTTCTTCTGACCTGGAATGAAGCAGAGTTGGCAAGTGAAAATCCATCAACCTAAACTGATCTAAATCAGGNACTTCTAGCCCAGAGCAAACCAATTTCTCCAGGCCAGGCACCTAGGATTTCTTCTGACCTGGAATGAAGCAGGAGTTGGCAAGTGAAAATCCATCAACCTAAACTGATCTAAATCAGANCTTGTGTTCCCTCTTTCGCTGGCTGTTTCTGTCTCTGTTGAATAAATAAATAAAATCTTTAAAAAAAAAAAATGGGATTGTTTTCTCACATTTTCAGGAATTTGGTATGAGAAAATTATTAACAAACTATAAGGAAATTATTTTTTTAAAGATTTTTTATTTATTTGACAGAGATAGAGACAGCCAGCTAGAGAGGGAACACAAGCAGGGGGAGTGGGAGAGGAAGAAGCAGGCTCATAGCAGAAGAGCCTGATGTGGGGCTCGATCTCAGAAACGCTGGGATCACGCCCTGAGCTGAAGGCAGATGCTTACCGCTGTGCCACCCAGGTGCCCCTATAAGGAAATTATTTTAATATAATTTCTTGAAATTGATTTTTATGAGAATAAAAATTTTTCTACCCTCCTCATTATCGAAACTTAAAAAAAGTCAATTAACAAAATCTTTGGAAACCAAAATGCGATTTAGGTTTTGTTTTGGCAGGCGGGTCTTAGTTCCTAGAAAAAAATATACTGAATCAACAGGTCTACTTAAGTAACATGCATCATCTGTTTTTCCTCACTGAAAGGTTTCACTCCTCGATGATTTCTATGGCTTAAATCCTAGTATTGTACTAATTTCAACAGTCTGGAAGCTTCCTGACTCTTCTGATTTAAGCGTTCCAAGTGTTACAACTTGGTTTAAAACACAAACTCGAAACCACAAATACATGCACACACACACATTCTCCTTTCCAGAGCTCTCCTAATAATCTCATTTATTTTCAAGGAGATTGGCAGCTCCAAGGGAATCTTCATTTTCTCTCTATTTTTGGTTGTCCAGGAATGCCAAGCACACCCTCGTAGATGATGTTGGACAGGCATGTCAGCCTGGCAGCACAGGCCCTGGCTGAGTAACTGCCCTAAGACTGCCAAGAAAAACAGCACCCCCACCTCCCCTCCCGCAGACACAAAGTCAGCCTGAACCAGCTTTGTAACCTGGACTAGGATCCAAACTTCTAGCCCAGAGCAAACCAATTTCTCCAGGCCAGGCACCTAGGATTTCTTCTGACCTGGAATGAAGCAGGAGTTGGCAAGTGAAAATCCATCAACCTAAACTGATCTAAATCAGAGGCTGCCTCTGACTTAAACCAGCATTTACTCTTCCTCCAATGACTTAATCAGCCTCTGATAAAATTAATCGGAGACTCAAGTGGTCTACCTGAGAGACTCTACTCTAATCAGAGACTCTACTCATTTGAACAAACTCCCTACAGTGAAAGTATTCTGTATGGTGCTATAATGGTGGGTACATACCATCACATTTATCCAAACATATAGAGTGAACCCTAATGTAAACCATGGACTTGGGATGATAATGATGTGTCCATGGAGGTTCATCAGTTGTAACAGATGTAACACTCTGGTTCTGGATGCTGACAGTGGGGGAGATTGTGCATGTGAGGGAGAAGGGGGGACAGGGGAAGGCAAAGATTTAAGTATTCTCTGCACTTTCCAATCAATTTTGCTATGAATCCAAACTGCTTTAAAAAATAAAGTCTAGGGGCGCCTGGGTGGCTCAGTCGTGGGGCATCTGCCTTCAGCTCAGGTCATGATCCCAGATCCAACCCACGTCGGACTCCCTGCTCAGCTCCCCGCTACTTTTGTGTTCCCTCTCTCGCTGTCTCTCTCTCTCTGTTAAATGAATAAATAAAATCTTAATAAATAAATAAATACTATTAAAAAATAATGATAAATAGGGATGCCTGGGTGACTCAGCCAGTTAAGCATCTGCCTTTGGCTCAGGTCATGATCCTGGGGTCCTGGGATCAAGTCCCACATCAGGCTTCTTGCTCAGTGGGGAGCCTGCTTCTCCCTCTGCCTGCTTCTCCCCCTGCTTGTGCTCTCTCTCTCACACAAATAAAAAAATAAAATCTTAAAATAATAATGGTAGATAAATAAACTCCCTAAATATCCCATTGGCAATATATACTAATATTTAATTGAATGCTATTGTGTTACAGTAATTAAAATTATAACCTGGGATGACTTTTTCAAAGATTTTTTTTTTTAAAGAGAGAGCACAGGGCAGGTAGGGGGGCAGAGGAAGAGGGAGAGAGAGAATCTCCAGCAGACTCCCCTCAGAGCACAGAGCCCGGCAATATGGGGCTCGATCTCACAACCCTGAGATCATGACCTGAGCTGAAACCAAGAGTCAGACGCCTAACAAACTGAGCCACCCAGGTGCCCCTATTTGATATTTTTTAAACTTTGATTTTCCACATGTGGATTACATGGATCAAAAAAATTAATCTTATGAATTATACTTTAAAGTATAAAATTTAGAAACACAGATAAAAAGAAAATGAGGGGGCACCTGGGTGGTTCAGTTGGGTAAGTGGCTGCCTTTGGCTCAGGTCTGGGATGGAGCCCCAAGTTGAGTCAGGCTTCCTCCCCTCCTCCCTGCTTGTGTTCTCTCTCTCTCTCTAATAAATAAATCAAATCTTTTAAAAAAAGAAAATGGGGAAAAAAACATATTTTCTCACCATCCAGATGTATATCATTCTCTTTCCTATATTATATGTAACAGGACGATTTCTAAAATATTAATTTTTTTGCTTTCTGTTTGTTGCTCCCCACCCTCAGCTAGATGGGTGAGCACCCAATGCTTTAGACATTTTTAGCAGAAGTGCTAAAGAGAACACACCATGTATATATTTTTTTCTTTTAATACCAAAAGCCATATTGCAGTGTAAAATAGAAACCACTGGAAAGGATATGCAAATAGTTGAAAACAGTTTTCACTGGCCCCTCCCCTACTCTACCACCGATTCCCTGATTAGTTAAGATCCTCTGAGCTGGAAAATGTGAGGAGAGTCAAAAGAGGAAGCAAGGTCAAGTACGGAGTGTAGTGGGATAGTAGGTGCATTGGGCCCTGCAACAAACTCTCCTGTGACCCAGTATCCATCCTCCTCTTTCTTTCTTACTTATACAACCTCAAATTTCTTCAGGCCTCATTTTCCCAGCCTTCTTCTTGCAGTAAATACGGCCATGTGACACAATACTAGCCAATTACATGTGAGCAAAAGTCTGCGAAGGTTCTAGAAAATATTTTGCTTTCTTTATATAGACACCATCTCTTCCTTCTTCCTTCCTTAAATGAAGAACTGATACCCAGTGTGCAATAGCCAATTGGCTACCATAAGGCAGCAAGTTAACAGACTAAGATAGGATAGCAAACAAAAAGATAAAAGCCTTAGATCTATACCGTCCAATATAGTAGCTGCTAGTTACATGAGGCTATTAAGCAATTGAAATGCAGCTAGTTCAAATGAAGATGTGCCGTAAGTATAAAATACACATCAAATTTTGAAGAATTAGGACTCCCCCCTCAAAATGCAAAATATCTCTGAAATAATTTTATTTCTGATTGCATACTGAAAGGACATTATTGGGAATATATTGGATTCAATGATATATATTACTAAAATTAATTTTACCTATTTACTTTTTTAATATTGCTACTAGAAATGTTTAAATTACATATAAATTACATATGTGATTCACATCATATTTCTGCCCTAGAACATGAATGACATCATGGAGTCATTGCACCACTGAAGCTTGTGAGAAAAAATAAGTCATTATTAAGTTACTGTTAGTCAGATCATCAGTTTCTTGCAACCAAAAGCATTCTGGCATATACAGGAGTCCCTGAAGTGGAGTTTCACGATGGGTAGAAATGTAAGAACCCCTTTGAACCTTGGGGAGCCGAGAATAGGGATCTATAAGTCAAGTGTAAGCTGAGGACGTACAGAGGCTCCTGACAGCCTCAGGGAGCAGCAATCATAGAGCAGAAGAGAGGCACATTTCCATATTAAGAGAGCCTAGTGACCAATGGATCCCCGTGGTTCCCAGATTGCCATGCAAGAGCATCCAACAGCTTCCCAGAGCCCAAATGGTGCTCAGAAGTAAACCAAGCAAGGAAAGGAACTAGCTGGACAGTAAGATCATCCTTCAGCCCAGACAAGAAATCACTACAATGAAAGGTAGGACATGGACTTGCTGTAACTGGGGAGTATTGAGGATGAGGCCCCATCTCCAAAGAGCGGAAACTAGTTGGAGTCAAGCCAGGGACTTAAGACTGACAGGTGAGTAGGGAGACATCTGATGCAGAATGTTGTGCACAAGATGAAAAAGTGGGCGCCCCCTTTGCCCTGCTGCCAGAGTGGCGTTTATACAAGCTTTTGTTAAGTTCATTAAACAAGGAAGCCACTAAACGGATGTGACTTTAAAGCCGTGATGAGCCTACATAAGTAAACGAAAATCTAAGCCTGAAAATGTCCCAAGTTTACAAAATCAAAATGCTAAGGACAATCAAACACAAATAGCCATCCAGGCTTTAAGCTGTAGCCAATCAGATAACTTCCTTTCTTTGCTTCTGCACCTTCTCTATATGTCTTTCCCCAGATTCCTGTCCACAGAGCGCTCTTAAACACTTCTGGTTTGACACTGTCCCCACCAGAATCAGTTTTTGCTCAAATAAACTCCTAAAATGTTTAATATGCCTCAGTTTATCTTTTAACACTCCCCAGGGCTTAGCATCAACTACAGGGGGACAAGAGGAATACAGAAAGGAAACAAGCCTATGGCAGGACTTTAAGACTGAATGACTGAGAAACCACTGAAGCCAATTGTGTTTATCAGAAGCAGCTAAGTACCATTTTCTAGAAGAGGAAGAATGGGCAGGGCATCAATACTAGGGGTAGGAAATTGGGAATTGTGGTCATAAATTGAGTTTTAGAATATAATTAAGTCACATTTGTAGCACACCCAATTTTTTATGACCTTGATATATCATAACCTCTACACACACACACACACACACACATGCATGCAGTCATATATACAGCTTTGCACATTTTTTGTAAATGGAATCATACTGTACATGCTGTTCTATAATCTGCTTTTCTCAGTGGATAACATACCTAAAACAGCTTTACATGAACCAAACTTTCTTTTTTTTTTTTAAGATTTTATTTATTTTTTTGAGAGAGAGGGAGAGAAACATGAGTGGTGAGGAGAGGCAAAGGGAGAGGGAGAAGCACACTCCCCACTGAACAAGGAGCCTGAGGCGGGGCTCGATCCCAGGACCCTGGGACCATGACCTGAGCTGAAGGCAGATGCTTAGCTGACTGAGCCTCCCAGGCTCCCCAAAGCAAACTTTCAATGCCAGGGTGAAATGTGTACAATCCACCACACCCTTCCAGACTCCAGGAGACGGCATTTTCCAAAGAGTCTTCAACATCTCCTATCCCACATGCTCTTCTGCAATGGCACCTGGTCCTCCGCCATCAGGAAGTGGAGACTAATCCCCACTCCCCTGAAATCTGGGCTAGCCTTGGTGACTCACTTATACCAAAAAAAAAAAAAAAAAAAGTAGCAAAACTGACCGCTTTGTGACTTCTGACATGAGGCCAGAAAATGCCATACAGCTTCCCCTGGTACCCTTGCATTGTTGGCTGTTCGAATGCTCTCTCTTGGAACCGACTCGCATGCTATAATAAGCCCAAGCCCCAGGGGGAGGCCAAATATAGATGCTCTGGGTAACAGCCCCAGTCGAGCCCAGCCTTCAAGATGTCCCTGCTGCCCAGGCACCAGCCATGTTAAGTAAGAAGTCTCCGGATGATTCCAGCCCCTCCCCTTCTAAATCATCCTTTGCTATTCAAGTCTTCCCATCTGAGACACCAGATACTGTGGAGAAGAGAGAAGCAATCTCCACAACCCTGAGCTGGATTCCCGACCCACAAAATCTGGAAGCATAATAAAATTGTTATTTTAAATCGCTAAGTTTTATGGTGATTAGTTCTGTGGTGAATGGAAGCCAGACCACATGTCCAACAGTATCTAGGGTGCTATAGACGAATGTACCCCAGCCAAAATTCATATATTAAATTTTATCCCCCAATGTGATGGTATTAAGAGGTGGGGCATTTGGGGGTGATGAGGTCATGAGGGTAGTGCCCTTATGGAAGAGACCCAAGAGCTCCCTTATCCCTTCCACCATGGGAAGACACTGGGAGAAGACAACCATCTATGAACCAGAAACAGAGCTCCCACCAGACACCAAATCTGTCATAATCTTGATCTTGGACTTCCCATCCTCCACGACTCTGAGAAATATATTTCTACTGTTTGTAAGCCCCCAGTCTATGGTATTCTGCTGTAGCAACCTGGATAGACTAAGACATAGAGAAAACTAATATTGCCAGCCTAAAAACTAACTAAAAAAAAGCAAATTCTCTATAAACAGCTAATGCAGTACAATGAAAGTCAGGCCCTGATTTAAATTTATTTTGAATTCTCTCTGCCAACTTTCCCCTTTGTCAATGTGTGGCTTCATCATGTGTGGCCAATGTATGTGTCAGGCAGTTTACAAAACACCAAACATACTAAATACTTCATTTAATTCACAAGAAGTCTATAAGAAAAGTATTTTCTCCTCATGCTACAGATAATAAATCTAAGGCCCAAATAAATCTCAGGCTCAAATAAATCTGAGGCGCTTAACCAACTAATATATGGAAGAGTAGAGATTTGAAAGCCAACCCTCAACTCCAAAGCATCATGCTTGGCCCACTACATACAAGAGTTAGCTGTGTAATGCTTGCAGGAAACCCCATATACCATAATAAACCAACTCCTCAGCATTCCCCTAAAAACAGAGGGTTTCAGTGAAATACCGTCCCGGAGAAGATCCCACTGCCTCATTCCTAGTTCTTTTTTGTGATGGTATACTCTGGCAATGCAGCCACTAATCTTCTATTTCACAGGGATGTTTATATAGTTATATAGTTGACATAGTTAATATCCTTTTCTCAACCAAAATTTTTACCAAACCAGTTTGTCAGCGTACACACATATAAAAGACCCCCTCCACCAAGAAACACCAGAAATAACATTATTAACACCAACATGCTCGCGTTGTTCTTTTTCTAGTTTTGATTTTTATAAGAGCACATGTTGACTTATTACTGCCATTCTGTGATGTAATGGCAGACAAATAAAGTAGGAAGAATATATGGGAAGACCGTGAGTATGACAGGGCATTTGTAATTTATCAGGATATTGGTACTAACCCTTCTTGTTTTTTTATTTTTTGGTTTTTGACCCAGAAAAGGGGGATCTGAATTTAACACTAAAATAACTCCTGGGACATAAACCGTCAAATGGTTTCTATAAAGGTTCAATTTTAAATCCTCAGCTTTGATTGTCCTTCTATCAACTATATTACCAACAACATCAAGGATAATAATGTGAACTTATACCTAAAGAGTGTTCACTAGGTTAAATGTTTTTGTTTTGTNATATTACCAACAACATCAAGGATAATAATGTGAACTTATACCTAAAGAGTGTTCACTAGGTTAAATGTTTTTGTTTTGTTTTGTTTTGTTTTGTTTTGTTTTTTTAAAGATTTTATTTATTTATTTGACAGAGAGAGAGACAGCCAGTGAGAGAGGGAACACAAGCAGGGGGAGTGGGAGAGGAAGAAGCAGGCTCCCAGCGGAGGATCCTGATGCGGGGCTCGATCCCAGAACGCCGGGATCACGCCCTGAGCCGAAGGCAGACGCTTAACTGCTGGTGCCACCCAGGCGCCCCACTAGGTTAAATGTTTTACACTTTACCATATTTAATACCAATAGCACCTCTATTGTATCTCCGCTCTTATTATCTGTAACTTACAGGTGAGGAAACAGGCTTGAATGGCTAACCCAGAGCGACTCAGGGGAAGCTGTGGAGCTGGTCTTGAACTAAGGCCCACCTGACTCCAAAATCCGTGCTCTTAGCCCCTTTGCCCTCTTTCCATTTGGCATGTGCCTTCTGCATGGTGGCCCAGCATCTACTGTACATTCTTCCTGTTCGGGGAATTTCTCACACGATGAGTCCCACTCTCAAAGACAGAAGTCGGAGGCTTGCTTTCTCAGCCTCTCTGGCGACGAGGCACGGCTCTACTAATCAGATACATCCGGATGACAATTCAACTGGCAGAACAAGAGGAGGCAATAGGCAGTGTACTGAGCCCACGCTTCTGGGAAAGGTTCAGGGGCAGCAGCCAACCTCTGGAGGCAGCAGGGACAGATGTTCCAGGTGACAGCTGCAGACAGCACTCTAACAGGGCCTTCAGTGTAGACACCATGTCATTGGTTTCTGGCTGTGAGGCCACAAAGCCTGACTCTGACCCTCTCAGAGTTTCTCTGAGCTGTCGGTTAGACCTTAATGAATTCTGTTTTAGCTAAACCAGCTACTAAGCTCTGTTACATGGTCCTAAGAACCCAACTGGCACGATCCCTTCAGAACTCAACCAATATTTCAAAAAGAACCGCATACACCTGTTTCTTTTGTTTTTCACAAGCTACATTCAGTTTTATTACTAATCATTTATTTTAAATGCACGCAGTTTTGGGGGCACCTGGCTGGCCCAGTCGGTGGAGGATACAACTCTTGATCTCGGGGTCATGAGTTCAAGCCCCACACTGAGTGTGGAGCCTACTTAAAAAAAATAAAAAATTAAATGCACACAACTTTTTCTAAGTGGGTGAGTTCCCTAATAATTCATCAAAAGAGGTGGGACCAACTAACGTCCTCAGCTATGTAGAACAGACCACTGACTTTTTCACCAACTGAGAACCATTTCTTTCACGAGTGTAAATCCCAAAAACTTCAAACATACTTTTTTCCCTTCGGAAGTATTTTCTTTCTTAGCTTTTTTGCAATTAATATTAATGTGATATACCTGGTTCTACCTATGAATTTGATCAAATTTGTATTCCACTGTCTTAACTTTATTCCTAAAGCCAAACTCTAAAACTTTTGCTCATTCTGGTCAGTTATTTCATTCTTATGAAATCTCATCCTTATCCACTACCTCTGTTCTACGGACGGATTGATCACTGTACCTTAAACGATGCTACATAATTGTAAAGCATTTAAAACACTTTTTAAAAAAAGATTTATTTATTAACTTTAGAGAGAGAATGAACAGGGGTGGAGGGAGAGGGAGAGAATCTCAAGCGGACTCCCCTCTGAGCATAAAGCCTGACTCGGAGCTCAGTCTCACAATCCCGAGATCATGACCTGAGCTGAAATCAAGAGGCAGACAACCAACCAACCGAGTAAGCCTGGTGCCCTCAAAACACTTTTAATCTGATCTTGCCTACTGGTTGCCATCTAACTAATGGTCTTCAGGGTTCAGTGACATCACAGATACTGTACTGAAGTCAGGTGTATTAAATAACTGTGTTCACGGAATGCTGAGATCCTCAGCTCTCTTCCTTATTTGGCAACCAGATCTGAATCCTCCAGGTAGATAATTGAAACACTCTCTGAGTAATCTAAACAGCTCAAGAGGAAAGAACTAAAGATAGTCATGGGAATAGAGAATGGTCACTCAGGACACCTACACAGTGAGGTTCCCAAAGTGAATAAGATTTACCTGCGCTCTCAAAAGTGCAAATTGCCTTTTAGGCTCTCACTTATAATGAGGAGGCAACGCAAGGTTTCTAATCATCTGAGAAAAACCCGTAGTGTGTGTGTGCGTGTGTGTGTGTGTGTGTGTGTGTGTGTGTATAAGCATATATATGCCTGTAGCATATATATAACATATATATATTTAAACCCATAGCTCATATAGATATATCTATATATATGCTTATATAGCATATATAAGCATATACAGAAAAACCCTCTGACTGAGGGTCAGAGAGATGATTCTACCAGCCTGCAAGAGGAAAAAGGGATCACAAATAAAATCAAAGAATCAAAATTGCTTCAGATTTCCACACAGCAAAACAACTGTACAAGTTGTTGGAGGCAAAACAACTGTACAAGTCAGGGTTTGTCCAAGAAAACAGAAGTTACTCTAAGTAGATAAATAGGAAGGGTGTTAGCAGAGGGAATAGAGGCTTATACAACTAAGGGTTGAGGGTATGAAGGTCAGGGAGAAGCCAGTCAAAGCAGATGACTCACAGGACTTCACCTGCAAGCCTCTGAACATCTCAGCACTCTCAGACAAGCCACTGCCTTTGATCCCAACTGCTGAGCAAGGACTTGAGAGCCACCTCTAAAAGCTGAGAGAGGTCCCCGCTGATAGCCAGCAAGACAATAGGGGCTTTCATCCTAAAGCTGCAAGGAAATGAATTCTGCTAATAACCTGAAGTAGCATGGACACATAGCTTTCCCCAGTCAAGCCTCCAGATGAGACACAACCAATCGACACCCTGATTTCAGCCTTGCAATACCCTGGACAGAGGAGCCAGCTAAAATGTACTGGACTCCCAGCCTGTGGAAACTATGGCATAAAAAGTGGGTGTTGTTTTAAGCTTCTACATTTGTTACTTGGCAACAGCAAATGTACCCATGACAGCCTGCTGTCTGGGTGAGCTGAAGAACTTCTCTTCACCCTATAGAAGGTGTCAGCTTTGATTTCCTCTTGAGAATGGGAGAGAGGCCACAGAGAGCTAGAAAGCATCAGCTAGAGAGCTGCCCACACCGACTATATTTCAGCAGCTGGCCATTACCTCATACAAAACACACCTCTACCAGGTGTCCCAACTGTGGTATAGCCTGTGTTTCTCAGAACTCACTCTAGATCCTGACCCCTGACCTCCCAGAAGGAGCTTGTGGATTCTCTGAAGAACACTGGGGCTAAACTCATCTCGGAGAGCTGTTCAGCCTGTCTGAGAGCCTGTGACTACAGTAACAAAGCAAGGAATAATTACCAAAAAATCAGGATAGCGGTTACGTCTTGAGGAGGAGAGCGGAGAATATAATTAAAGGAGAGCACAGGAAGGAATTTCAGGTTACTGCCATGTTTCACTTGTGAACCTGGGTAACAGGCACACGAGTGTCATTTTACCATTATTCTTTATAATCGACATGTTTCATACAGTCTTCCGCGTGTATTACACTCAACACATAAGTACTTAGCAAAATGTAGTGCTAATTGTAAAATGGAGAAGTGGAAGACATGAAACTAAAGATTAAATTTTCATCCTGACTCCTCTGCCCTTGAATTTCTTTCCTTAGAACTTAATAGAGTATTAAAAGTACTAGTCATGAGAAATGGGGTCCTTGGGAGCACCTGGCTGGCTCAGTCAGTAGAGCATGCACCTCTTGATCTCAGGGTTGTGTGTTTGAGCCCTACATTGGGTGTAGAGATTACTTAAAAAAATAAAATCTTTAAAAAAAAAATGGAATCCCTGAAAATCAGGAACCTTTTAGAGTTTCCATTAGTAGGAAAAAGGTGGGATCTCTGATAAACAATAAGAGATTGAACTCATACCTCAAAACTTATTTGGAAATAAATTCCAGATGGATCAAGATTTATATGTGAAAAACTGAAAACCTGAAAGTACAGGCCTAAGATATGGAAGAATTATTTTATAATCTGGAAGTAGGGAAAGCCTTTGTGAGACAATACAAAACACAGAAGCTATAACAGGAAAGAAGCTATCTTTGAATCCTTAGGAAAAAAATACCATGAACAGACTCAAAAGACATTAAAAAAAAAAAAAAACTAGGAACAACAATTTACATTCCTACAAATCAATCAGAAAAAGACCAATAACTTAATTGAAAATGGGCAAAGGAAATGATAAAAAAAAGTTCCCAAAAAAGGAATTTCAAATGGCTTTTAAACATAGGAAAATATACTCTATCTTCTCCATAATAAGGGAAATGCAAATTAAAACTACCAGATTGTCAGATTAAAATTTTGATAACACCATGTAGATGAAGGTTAGAAAAACAGATGCTCTCGCATATTGCTGGTGGGAGTATAAACTGGCTCAACCCCTGTGGAGAACAATTTGACAGTATCTATCAAAATCTGAAATGCATATTTTGGCAGGCACCCTTAGTTGTAGACCCCAAAATCATTCCTCCCTATTCCTTGCTAACAGAATCCAGTTGCTCAGGTGGCAAAGTGCCAAACTCCAATTAATGAGTTTATTTATTGATTCATTCATATTTAAGCATTTTCTGTGTACTTCGCACTGTTCTAGGCTCTGGGGATACAACAGTGAAGGAAGCAGACCAAACCCTAGTCTTAATGATAATCCTGCACCAACGAATAGAGATTCCAGAGTAAAAAGCCAACTGTAGTATTTTGATGTATATTTCAAATAAGAGGGGACTATATGATTTTCATCCAAACTAAGACACTTTTGAGAGTGAATGGAGTGCTATTATTAAAATACACTGGGACAACAAGTTCTAACTGGGATTCTTCAAGGCAAACTGGGAAACGTGGTCATCTCTAGTAATCCTGAAATAAAGATGATACCACCACTGTCTCAGTTGCTGTTCTAAACAATGCCCTTCCATTCTCCACCTGGAGTCCTCCAGTCCACTCTGGAAGAAAATTAGAACCCAAACTAGCTTTAGAGAAAGTACAAATGACAGACAAATATGAAAAGATACTCAACCTCTTTAAAAATGAGGAAAAATGGAATTAAATCAACAGTAAGAAGCCTTGGAAGGATTTCAAAAAGAGAAAGGATGTGATCAGTATGCTTTCAAAACATGTGCCTTTGATTTAAATGTTAATGCAATTATATAATTTTCTGGGCATACCTCCAGACATAAAGTGATTAAAACATTAATGTTAAATTAAGGAAAAACAGTGTTATGCTAACAAATTTCAGTTCTTAAAAATAGCACAGAAGACTAGAATACTAAAAACTGAAACTGGAATCACTACTCACTTCCTTTTGCCAGATAGTCACTTTCCCAGTCTCCTTGTGATCCAGTAGTGGCTAAAGAAACATAGGAAAACAACCTCCAGAGTGCTTCTGGAATGGTTTTCTTCCTGTTAAGAGGGACAAATTCAAAAGGAGCATTTGCTCAAACTGCCTCCTCCCTCATGCTCCAACCTCAAAAGTGGCCATGAAGTCTGGAGCTGCAGCAGCTATCTTGAACCATGAAGTGACAATCATGAAAAGAAGTCAATTTGTGTCGGATTGCAGAGAAAAAACATCTGAGGAAAAAGAACACAGAGCTCTTGATGACCTTGGTGAGCTACTGAACCAACTTGGGATGGAAGAGAAACTTTCTTCTGTATACACTTTTGTACTTACTAAATTTCCTATTTTGTGCATGAATCTCCTATGAAAGGTAGCAGAATATGCCACTTTGTCAAAAGAATTATTTTGGAAAAAAAATTTGGAAAACAGCCCATTTGAGAGGGGAGCGCTGACCAACCTTTCCCTTCCTAAAAGCAGGAGATAAAACTCCCATGTGAAAGATATCCTTCTTACACCAAAAGAAAAGAAATATGCTTATCACCAGAGATGGGGGGTCAAGCTGAGAGAATTCTGTACAAACAGATCTTGTTAAAATAACTCTTATCTTCCTCTAGCCTCCCCATATATTTTGGTTCCTTGTCCACAATTGGCTCTCTTTGTTCAAACTGGTATATAAGCATTTAGGTTTTGCCACTTCTTTCAGCCTTCATTTTCCTATGGGGGGCTCCCACACACATGTAAAAGCTATATGTTTTTCTCCCATTAATCTGTTTTATGTCAGTTTAATTCTCAGATACAGTGGAGTTCCTTAAGAGAACAGAGGTAAAGTTTTGCCTTCCCAACACCCATTCAAATAAAACTTGAAGCCTGGGATCTTGTCAGTTCATAAATATTTAAACCAAAAATATCATTTGCCTATATTGGTTTGCTTTGTGGGGTTTTTTGCTGTTATTGTTTTATTTTTTCAGTGGAAATGTAATTTTTAAAAACACACAGTTTGATGAAAAATGCAATATGAATAAATTACAGACAAAAAGGACTTTCAGAGGTGCCTGGCTGGCTCAGTCAGAAGTGCATGAGCGTTGTGAGTTTGATTCCCATGTGAGGTGCAGGGATTAATTACATACATACATACATACATACATACATACATACATACATAAACAAACTTAAAAAAAAAAGGAGTTTCAGTATCAACTCTCAGAGTATAGTGATAAAGCTCAAAGTGGCATAAATCATTATCAGGAGTCAAGCTAATGTCTAAGTATCCAGACCTCTCTCACCTAATGTGTTGGCAATTACTCCAAAGTATCAACTTGCTATAATTATAGAACTAAATTTGTCTTTCTTAGTTTCAGAAGCCAGAAACCTATGCTGACTGCTTTCAGAATTGACTTACTATTAGATCTCTTTTAAATATGCAGATGCTGATTTTATGTGTTTTTTAAAAATCAATAACCAACCCTATAGTTTCAAGACTAAACCTGCCAAGCATTTTGGTGCGTGATTACTTCCTCAAAGATGCCAGACATTCTCGTCTCCAGGCATCATCATGTGGGGCGAGCGTTGCGTGAAAATGGCCGTGATCTTTGTGGGGTTTGTCTAGTTATACCTCACTGGGACACCAGAGGGCGCGCGGAGGGCAGGCGCTTGTTTTTCTTTAAATCCTGAATCAAAATTCTCGTCGAGAACAAAAGACTGGGAACGCAGGGGCCGGAAGACAAAGGGACAAGGAAAAAAGGCTGCACACCCAGTTTTACGACGTTGAAGTGTGCTTCCTCATCCCTTCACCTTCCTACCTTAAGGAAGTAAAACAATTTAAACTGCAAAATGAAATCTTCAACTAACAAGGAAAATCAGAGTAGAATAGATTAGTCACTATAGTTCTAGCGAAGACTATCACAAGTGTGCATTTACGCTATTTGCTTTGCTTGGTATTAAGGTTTTTTTAAAAGTTATTATTTTTCTGAATTCAAGAATAACATACGCACATAGTAGAAAATTTGAGAAATATAGAAAAGAAAAAGAACAGGGATCATCAACATGCTCTCACCCAGATAGAACTACTTTTAATATTTTCACATCTTTCTTTCCAGACTTCTTTCAATATTTATAAATGCAGGGGCGCCTGGCTGTCTCAGTCCACGGAGCACAAGTATCTTGATGGGGAGGGAGGGGCTCCTAAGTTTGAGCCCACCTTGGGTGTAATGATTACTTAAATAATTAAACTTTTTAAAAAAGCTTTTAAAATATTTATAAATGCACAGAAAAATAGTACTCTGCATACTATTTTGGGCTAGTTTTGTTCTCATTTACTGTAATATCAACTTCATTTTTATCAATAAATTGTGATAACCTTGCTAATGGATTATCACAAACAGAGAAATTTCACAAATGAGTGATTCACAAAGAGAAGTAATTTCAGAAGTGTTAACAGGCAGCTTTCCTAAGATGGCAACTTCAATGCCACACCTAAGTAGTGTGCATTTAAGTCAGGAATTTTTCTGTTGCTTTGCGTTCAGACCTTCTAAAACAGGTAAAGACTAAAGTAAAGAAGTAGACACTACTTCATCCCACCCGAAATAAGCCGAATGAATTTGTCCTTCCAGCTGAGAACTGACCCCAAAGGGCAAGGGAGAATGTGGGTGAACAGGACCCAGTAGTTCTCCCAGTGGGGCCAGTGCTTGCCTTCAGGCCTCACAGATCAGTGAGGACCATTACTAACACCAGCAAGCCAGCTGGTGGTCAGAAGGGCAGGAAAAAGTCAGGAACAGGAAGGTCAATGACCTTGAGGCTTGTGGCCAATGACAGCAGGTGCTTTCCTCAAAGGAAAAGAAGCTGAGACCAGCCCAGGAGGAGTTAGCCACAGGGAAGGTGACGCCCTGGATTCCCTCACATCACTGCAACAATTTAAGGGTAAAGTGGTGATATTCTTGGCCCTGAGAATTAGGGAAGTCACTGGAGCTCTCTGGGCCTCAGTTTCCTTACCTATTTAAAGGAGGGGGTCAAAAAGATCTGTAAGGTTCTTACCAGCTCCTCAAAGTCTGTGATTTTTAACTATCCCCAACTGTGCATTATAATGGACAGTGAGGACGTTTCCTGCCTCCTGCAATCCTATCCCACCAGGAGCAGGCCCTCTAATTTGGCATTTCGGAAATCCCCACACACTCTTTCACAAGCTTTGAGCCTTTGCATTAGTGCTTCCCTCTTCCAGAAGTGCTGGAAAATCTTTTCCCTTCTCTTTCAAACCTCATCATCATCTTTTGAAGGCTCAGCTGAAAGTGGTTTTCTTTGGCACCCCCCAGCCCCCCACAGACCCAGTCCTTCCTTCTCTGTAATCCCATAGTAGTTTACACTACTATGTGTAACTTTCTTTCTTTGTGACCTTAACCTTCTTGTGCCTCAGTTTCATCATCTGTAAAAGAGGAAGAATTACTGTACTAAATTTACAGGATTGTAACAAACATTAAATAGTTTTCTTATGTAAAACACTTAAAACAGAGAGTAGGCTCTCAGTAAGCACGGACAGTGCTGCCACCATAGCACTTAACAAACTATCAGTAAGAAGGGTCCACCTCCCCCATGAAAACTGAGTTCCTCGAGGGCAGGAAATAAATATTACTCATATCTTTGTCCCCAGTGTCTATCTCCATATCTTGCACAAAGAATAGATGAACAAAGTTGGGGTTTTTTTGTTGTCTTTTGTTTTTTGGGTTTTTTTAATGAGAAGGAGAAGAAAAGACTAAAGTGCTGATTGTACTGGAGGGGAAAAGATGTTTGCCTCTCAGTTTTGACGCTGGTTTATTTAGATAAATTCAGCTGGGAAACAGTGAAGTATGAGCATCCTCAATAGAAACCTTTGTCCTTTAATAATCTAAACTTGTACCCAGCTAGGTCTGTCTTCCAGGCCCAAATCATAAACATTCACCTTTGAATTTGAATTTTAATGTTTAAGTAGGGTTAGTTTAATATTTGCATAGGAAGTTTTGCATTTTAATAAATGTAAATCATGTTTCTGTGAATGAATGATTATAGAATCCAAAAACTACCCAGGAGCAATTTAGACTGTTCTTTAATTATGGAAGAAGAGGAAAGGGAAAAGAGAATGCTGACTAGTGAGCTGACCCAAGCTCTTGTTTACATTGTGTTCAAAGATTAAGTTGAGGAAGTGAAAATAATAGAGGAAAAAAGGGAAGAACACAAGAAACCAGGTCATGCATGCTCTGATAAAATCAAAAATTCTTTTAACTATTTTGTTGTTGTTATTGCTATTATTCTTTGATTAATGATATGGTCTCCTTTGCTCAAATGAAAGTTCCCTGAGGTCAGGGTCTTTGTTCATCACGCGCACCTCCAGCACTACGCACAATGCTTGGCTTATTTACAATGAGTACTCAACCATGACTCAATGTGTCAACCTTAACACATCCCAAACTGAATGCTGATTATCCCCCAAAATACCGCTCCACATGCAGAGCTGCCATGTTGCACACTTCCAAGGACTGCCAACCACAGAGCATCTCTGTGAATGGTGCCCTGCCTCCTCCCCAGTGTGCTCTTGTTGGGGGCCAATGGTAGGCTGCCCCAAAATGGGCCACTTCGGCATTAATGTTATTTTGAGTTAAAAAGCAATCCAAACCCAGCTGATTCAGAAAAAGCTCTTGAGCTAACCCACAACTGCCTAAAAGAATTGAGACAGAACTAAGTATGGTAGACAGGAAGGAACCTAGCAAGGCCTGTTTAATTAAAGTCCTCTCTTCATCCCATTGTTTCCGAGTGGCCCAGCAAACACTTGTTTACCAAATATTTACTCTTTTTCATTCTTCCTGAAGAATGCTTTCCTTCCCTTTGAAGACCAAGACCCCTACCCCCTTCTCTTCAGTTCCTAATGACATCATATATGCCTCATTTTGCCTGTCTTTGGAATTTCCATATCTGTATGGATTCCCTGTATGTATGCTATTAAATTTTATTTTTTCCTATTAACATGTCTCATGTCAATTTGTTGTTTTGTTTTGTTTTTTTAAGAGGGTCGGGGAAGAGCAGAGGGAGAGAGAGAAGCTTAAGCAGGCTCCATGCCCAGCACAGAGCCCAACGCAGGGCTTGATCTCACAATCCTGAAATCTGTCTTGTGTCAATTTGATTCTTAGTCTAGCTAGAAGGGCCTTAAAAGAAACAGGAATTCTTGCTCCCTTCACGCAGACTATCAATAACGATGGTGCCCTCTGAAGTTGTGCACTACTCTTTTCCACTTCAGTTGATAGGAACTCTATCCTTCCAGGTGCTCAAACCAAAAAGTTTGGAAGCATCTTTGATTCCTCTTTTACTCTTACACCTCACATTCATGCTATCAGGGAGTTCTGTCAGGAAGGCTCTACCTTCAAAATATGTCAGCACCTCTCACATTCTCCACAACTCCCAGGCTAGCCTGAACCACCTCACCTCCTACATGGGTTATTACAATAGACCTCATTGGTCCCCCTGCTTTCACTTTTGGCCCCCTACAGCCTATTCTCAACCCAATAGCCAAAAACTCTAAAGCATAAATTAGACCAGGTCACTTCCCTGTTCAAAACCCTACAGCAGTTCATTTCTCCTCAGAATAAAAGTCAAAGTCTTTACAATAGCCTCTAAGGCCCCACAGGTCTTCTAGATACCTATATGACCACACCCCTTACTTCAAGTCTGTTCAAATGCTACCTTATTAAAATGAGGCCTATTTGACCATTGTATTTAATTTGCCACTCTCTAAACTCCCTTATAATGCTATTTTTTTCTATTTCCACTCTTGTCACCATCTAGCATGTTCATTATTATATTCCTTGTTTATTGTCTACCTTCCTTCTCTTAGAACATAAGCTCCACAAGAACAAAACGTATCCACTAAAACCTCCCCATATGTCTGAAACAATGTCTGGCACATTGTAGGTTCAATAGTGAATGAATAACTACAGTGCCTAAGGAATTAGAGACGAGTAAATATTAATACAGGAACGAGTGTGACACATTATGTTGATACTAAAGATTTTCTCTCCCTAATGTATGATTTGTTAATATACAAGTATGTGGAACTATACAGCAGGGTGAATTTTGTACAAGATTTGCAGTCAAGGCTCGGGTGATTTCTGGCTTCTCACCACTTCCTATCTTGACTCTACAAAATTCTCTTTCTCCACCTGTAAAATAGGGATAAAACACCTCCCCTATTGACCTCACAGGACTGTGGAGAAGATGAAATGAATGTGAATGGTTCTGCGAGCTGTGATAAGCTAGACAACCAGTAATTTAGGTAGTGTAAGATTGGAAACTTTCAATAACATTGATTGTCATCATGCTATTCACCTCCAAAGAGAGTTCTGGGCCCTCTCTACTGCCAGTCAGATTTTAACCTTTACTTCACCCAGTGCTGACAGTGAGGAATCTCTGAGCTCCCTTACCCTGTTCAGGTTAATTATCCTCTCTTCCTTTCCATTTTAGGAAAATGGGCAGCAGGTGCTGTTTCCTGCTCCATGAGCTCTGCTGACTCAGGCTGCTTCTTCATTTCCCTAGGGAGGAAAAAAAAGCAAAAACACATGTATGAACACTGGCATAGCTTTACCACAGCTGAGGTGGAGAGGATGATGTCTCTTCTGAAGGGACAAGGATTAAGCTTCTTCTAGTGGGAGTGGGGGAGGGGGTGAAGACAGGCTGTTAATTAATCTGGGTTCCCGCTACCCTGCAGTGTTGCCAACAGAGAAGTTTTTTCACTCTTCCAAGGAAAAAGAAATCATCATAGTTATCACAGTGCCCTTTGGACTTCGTAAGAGTTACTAAGAGACTTAGAAGTAGAAGGAGGCCACAGGACATGGAGTTTGAGGCCTTTGGTGTTTTAAGAGTAAAAAAAAAAAAATGCCAAGACAGGCCTCAAAAATTTCCTTTTTTAAAAGTCTGCATTAAGTAATCCCTTTCATCAGATGGAAAACACCATGTAACCTATGATCCCCCAAAAATGTGTTAATTCATTACACTACAAGGAATGGATTCCATAAATTCAAGTTCTACAATGAAAACTTTCAGTCATGTCAGTTTGTGACTCTACGAATTTGCTTTTTTAATGTCAAAAGTTTATGTGGGAGGTCCTCCTTGGAACAGGTTTGATCCTGTTTATGAAAAGGCTAAGGATGGTACAAATTATTCTATTAGCATACGTTCCTAACCCTATGTTTAATTAATGGCACATCCTTGTTTTGAGTTACTTAAATGTATTATTATTTTGCCACTTACATGTTTATCACTTTCAAGCAAACTGCAGACGCCTCAGGAAAGGACCGAAATACAGAAGAAAAAAAAAAAAAATCAGCTAACAGAATTTCATTTGGCCACAGCTGGTCCAATGCATGAGTCCTTTTGTGTCACAAAAGCTTACAAATTGTTTGAAGAGGCACTGTACTGTGGGACCACACTGACTGCTCTGGACATCTGGCGACCATATGATATCCTTGAACTTCGACTTCAGAATGAGAATATAAATTTGTGAAGGAAGTTCTGCTTCAAGTCACATCCTCTTGGTCACTATTAAATTAAAAACCACCCGCCACAAACCTAAATCATCCGGAAAGCATAAAGAG
Source organism: Ailuropoda melanoleuca (assembly GCF_002007445.2). Taxonomy (NCBI): domain Eukaryota; kingdom Metazoa; phylum Chordata; class Mammalia; order Carnivora; family Ursidae; genus Ailuropoda; species Ailuropoda melanoleuca. Next base: position 68,178,360 of record NC_048232.1, read on the forward strand.
CTCCGGAAAACAATTTTCATCAACTCATCACTACTCAAACTGGAAGCGCATTTTGTTTCATTATTCTAAATAATTTACTCTTTCCACCAACGACGAGTCTAAGGTGCGCAGAGCGGACAGTAAGAGGGGAAGCGGTCCAAATGTTCCGATTTTCACACTTCCGGGAGGTAAGCGGAAGGGAAACGAGCCTGGAAATCTTTCCTACTTTTGAAGAGAAAGTTGGAAGGACCGTCCTAGCAGCTCCTCGTTAGTATAGTGGTTAGTATCCCCGCCTGTCACGCGGGAGACCGGGGTTCAATTCCCCGACGGGGAGGTTGGTAGCCTTTTATTAGTCCAACCGCTTTTTCTGGATAACAACTACGAGGCGCTAAACCTGCTGACAAATACAATATGCAGATCTTTTATGAGTGTGTCTTTTAAAGTGGGTGAAATTTAAGCTCCACGGTCACTTTGGAATAAAAGCCTACCCTGACAGTTAAAGCTTTATGTTGTTGGTTAAAGAGAAAGGGAACCACAGGCGCCTCCGCGTTAGCTACCAGCAGCTAGCTGGCCCAAGCATGCGCCTGCGCAACGACACCCGCCAAATTCCAACTTGAGGTCACGAACTCGGCGCGGAACCCGAGTGGGGGAGGGGAAAGAGAAGGCGGAGTTTCCGCCCCTAAAGGGGCGTAAGAACGGAAATTGCTTGCTGTAGAAGAGGAAGGAACAGTTTCCCTTGACCCTGGGGACCAGACTGAAAGGATAATTCAGTTCTCCCGTCTCCACTGGTCCCGTCCCAAGATAGGTGGAGGGTTAGCGATCAGTAAAATTTGCGCGCTAAAGTGCTCAGTTTCCAGCTTCAACGTGTATCGGGTGGAGGGGCAAGGAGAGAATTGAAAAAAGGTGCGTGTCCGGAAGAAACGCCATGTTACTTGAGTCCTAAGAAACTGCATAAGGCACAGCCCAGCAGGACCTCGTGGCGCAACGGTAGCGCGTCTGACTCCAGATCAGAAGGCTGCGTGTTCGAATCACGTCGGGGTCATGGGCTTTTGTAAACTTTTTTAGAACTCTAGCTTCTAAAGATGTAGTATTCTGCCATTTTTTTGAAAATACCCTTAATTTTAGGATTAAATCTTCTTTTTTCAAATGTAATCCTAGCAATCCTTAGTGTGTGAAAAGACAAGGCTGATTTTAGATGTGGAGTCTTTTTTTTTTTTTAATATTATGTTAATCACCATACAGTACATCCCCAGATTCCGATGTAAAGTTTGATGCTTCATTAGTTGCGTATAACACCCAGTGCACCATGCAATACGTGCCCTCCTTACTACCCATCACCAGTCTATCCCATTCCCCCACCCCCTCCCCTCTGAAGTCTTCAGTTTGTTTCTCATAGTCCATAGTCTCTCATGTTTCATTCCCCCTTCTGATTACCCCCCNCCCCCTTTCTTTATCCCTTTCTTCCCCTACCGATCTTCCTAGTTCTTATGTTCCCATAGATGAGAGAAATCATATGATAATTGTCTTTCTCTGCTTGACTTATTTCACTTAGCATTATCTCCTCCAGTGCTAGATCGTGGAGTCTTAACGCTGATCTTTCTGTTTGGCTTTGTAAAGTGAGTTTGTCATTTAATTAAAGTGCATAATACACAGAAATGTGGACTGTTACTACTGTACACTAGTGGGCATATCAGTCCAACCGTCCTTAAGAAATGTACAAGCTGTTTTCCCAAAAATGGTTTTAGACCCTTTTGAAAGCAAGGACAATAAAGTAAAATTTCTAACTTTGAATATTGTTGCAGTTCACACATCTTAGCCTGTGTGCTATTAAACAATCTTACAACGTGTGATTAGTGCCCCATTTTTACAGTCCCTATTCCTCTGTGTGACCTGACAAGGGTCACCCAAATTTCCACACAAGGTAACTTACTACATATCCTTGTCTTTACTGAATGTTTTATGATAAAGGTGGGAAAATGAAAGAACGTGCCAGAAGCCATTGGACCTAAGTGATATATCGATGCCCCCTTTATATTTTCACCAATTCATGTGAGTGAGGACAAGTCAGATACCATTTTCAATTAATCTCTTTAATAGAGAGCAAAGCTTAGTCACCTTTGTGAGCTCCAGGACTCTTAGTACTGTATAGTGCCTGACAGGCATGTGTCAAACATTTGTTGTACAAAAAACGAATAGCTAGATGATGAGAAATATTTTTAGATGTTTGTTGGCTATGTTCCATAAAAGTCCCTGAGGTTTTTTTTTTGCTCAGTGTTTTCAAAATATGAAGTACAAACTTCTTATGATTTAACCTAGTACGTCAGTATAGTTGGACATTATATTTTCACTTTGTGTAGTTTGTTCTTTCTCCTATCTGGATGGATTGAAATTAGACCATCCATTTCAACAGATATGAACCACCAATTATGATGAGACTAATACCGTGCTCAGCACTGAGGGATACACTGAGTAATCAAATACCATAATATGTTGGGCTAAATGCCATCAAAGTAACATGAACAGAGTGGTATGTAGATGCTAAAATTAACTCTTCCTTGGGTAGCTCAAGAAGGCCTCATAAAGGAGAATCTTCAAGAATAAAAGTTTGCTATGTTACTTTAAGGCATTTATTTATCCAGTAGACATATATGAATGCCTTCCATGAGTCAAGCACTGTCACTTAATATCCCTGGGGTCTGATTTCTTCAATTATAAAAGTAGTGGTTTTCTTTCTTTCTTTTTTTTTTTTCTATTTTTTTATTTCTATTTGCTAGGGCTGCCAATTATAAAAGTAGTGGTTTTCTTTTTTTTCTCTATTTTTTATTTCTATTTGCTAGGGCTGCCACAAGCAAAAGACCACAGACTGGGAGGCTTAAACAAGAAATTTATTTTCTCATAGTTCTGGAACCTAGAAGCTCAAGATCCAAGTGACAGCAGGGTTGGTTTCTTCTGAGACCTGTCCTTGGCTTATAGGTGGCCACCTTCTCACTGTATCCTCACATGATGTATGTGCACACCCCTGCTGATGTCCAAGTTTCCTCTTATAAAGACACCAGTCAGTTTGGATTAAGGCCCACTCTAATGGCCTCATTTTAACTTAATTCCGTCTTAAAGGTCCTTATCCCCAAATATAGTCACATTTTGAAGTATTCGGGGTTAGGGCTTCAACATATGAATTGTGAGGGGCCACAATTCTGCCCATCACAGAAGTTATGTTCCTTCTCCCCTTGCAACCTTTGGATGTATAGCATTTATCTGTAAAAATACTCACTTGATCTTAGCTTGGACCAAGCATGTTATCTCATTTGTACAAAATCATACTCTTATGAGGCAGAGCAGGTAATGTTACCCTGTTAATCATTTTGTGATAGCAGCTCTAGCAAACTAATGCAGCTTCTTTGGAGAATTGCTAGTTCTCCAGCATGGTTGGAAAGGAAGAGAGAGGGAAAGGTTACAGAGGTAAAACAGGAGTCAGATCAGTCAGGACCTTCTAACTAATTTGGATCTTATTCTGAGGGCAATGCAAAGCTATTATTCAAGACTATAAGACTATGACAAGGTCAGCTCTGGCTTTACAAAGAATGTAAAAAAAACAAAACAAAACAAAAACCCTAGAGCTATCGTTTCCAGATCAGTACCCTATAAACAAGTTAGAAATGCAAATGTTCAGGTCCCACCCCATACCTACAGACTCAGAAGTCTGGGGATGGGGCCTAACAATCAGAGTTTTAACCAGGCCTTCCAAGTGATTTTGATGCCAGCTAAAGTTTGAGAACCACGGGCCCATAGAGCAAGGCCAGAATGGAGGTCCCACTTACCTGACAGGGTTGTTAAGACAATCAAATAAGGCACAGCATAGGGAATATTGTCAGTGATACTATAACAGCATTGTATGGTGACAGATGTTAGCTACACTTGTGGTGAGCACAACATAACATATAAGAGAAGTTGAGTTACTATGTTGTACACCTGAAACTAATGTAACATTGTGTGTCAACCATACTCAAAAAAACTTTAAAAAAAAGAATGAGATATACATAAAAATGTTGTAAAGCAGTATATATATACATGTCATTATTTATACTGCTGTAGCTCTAAAACTGTTATTTCACAGGTTCCAGCTTCTTTCCAAGTTTGGACATCTGTACTTTCCTAGAATAGCCCATTTGCTGACTTGCTATAACTTTGAAACAACTTGAAATCCAACACTTCATTTTAACTTTAACTTCTACAACCATTACATAGGAATGATGTCAGGAAAGAAGCTCTGACATACAGATCCATATCTGAATTCCCACTTGATAGATCTGTGATTTTGTTCTTTTCCTCTAAAAGCTTTCCAGGCATTTATTCTTCCGAGTGGATTTATCCACTACTACTGAATGCTCTCAGCATTTATTTCACCTGTTTAATAAACGAGGTTTCTCTTTTGAGATTATTTTTAATCAGTTTCGTAAGACTGCTGAACTGATAAAATGGAGCCTTTGGAAATATAAAACTGAGAGACTGAATTCTAATAAGCCAAGTAATTTCCCAATTTCTCACACTAATTCCAAAAGAAAAGTAGTTATGTTTATAAAAGCATGTTAGGGGTGCCTGGGTGGCTCAGTCAGTTAAGCATCTGCCTTTTGCTCCAGTCATGATCCCAGGGTCCTGGGATTGAGCCCCACATGAGCCTCCCTGCTGGGGTGGGGAGTCTGCTTCTCCCTTTCCCTCTACCCCTCCCCCACTTGTGCTAGCTCGCTCTCTCAAATAAAATGTTTAAGGAAAAAAAGGTTAAAAAAAAAGCATGTGTTCATCGTAGAAATCTTGATAAATACAGAAAAAATAAGAAAATAAAAATTACTTGTTCCCCACAACCTAAACAAAATTACTACAAACATTTTGGTCTATATCCATTTAGTCTTTTTTCTTTGTATATATTTTTAAATAAACACATATCCATACACACTGTTCTTTACAGAACTGAGATCTTACTCTAATATGGTTCTCTATTTTTTTCTACTTATTTTTTTACTTAATGCTGTATTGTGAAAATCCTTTCATTTTTTTTTAAAAAAAAAGTCAAGAACATGATTTTTTTATGACCATGTAGTATTTGGTCATCTGCTTTTGACTGAGGTGACAGTCACAACCAAGCTCTATGCAAAACAGAATAATGAAAAACAAAAAAGTTGGCTGTATGTTAATAACATTAGAAACTTCAAAAAGGAAAATGAAGGCAGTTATCCAAGTGATTTATGGAAAAAAAAATTTCAGAACAGTTTTCTGACAAAGTCATTCCATTGATTTATTTTTTTAATGTGTAGCTTCACATAGGACTATCTTTCCACTGTTTCACAAGGTTTTATGTATCAGTGTTGTAACATTTTTTTAAACCTAAAACCTAAATAAATAAAACCTGTTTAAACATAAAAGATAATTTTAAAAAAATTTTATGAATATAACAAAATAAGTCTTTTTTTTTTTTTTCCAATTAAGAAATTTCACAGCACAGCAGAGCATGCGACTTTTGATCTCAGGGTCATGAGTTCAAGCGCTATGTTGGGCATGGAGCCTACTTAATACTAAAAAAAAAAAAGATTTAAGAAATTTCACAGGCGATGACTCAAAGAATCAAGTACTTGAGCAGGAGAGAAGGATGAGATCAGAGTACAAGGGGTGGAGTTCTTTCTGATAGAAGTTCTCTCTTTTCCATTGAAACAAGAAAGATGCAAAAGCAAATGAACACGGATATGACCTTCCGAAGTTGGGGCATTCCCTGCAGATGGTTTCCAGTTCCTCAAGTATGATTCAACTTCACTACCTGAATGTGGGGGAATAGGTGGGGGGAATGAATGTAAAAGACTTGAGTAGAGAAGCCAAGGTATGAATGGTTAATCCAGAGAATAGTTTTGCCAGCCAGCATGAAGTGCTCCCATGAAGTCTGAGGTCATGAACCAAAACAAGTCAGCCCTGTAGTATGATTTTTCATGGCAATCTTTGCTACTTGGATGCCAGCAATGGAATGGAAATGTTTGTTTCAGTAGGGTTCAGTCCAAACAAGACTAAGATTCTACCTTGAGGTTCCTCCAAGTAAGAACAATAGAGACATTGAGGTAAAAGAGTTGAAAATGTCTGCAAACGCAATTACAAGGATTGATCGAGGTATCTAAGTTGGGTGAGTTGGAAGTGTTCATGATGTCAGAAGTATAGTAATAGTTTTTTTTTTAAGTGTTGGGCTTAATGGATTGAAGGTGTTAATAGGTCAGTGAGAGTATAATAAATGAGCTGAGGAAAAAGGCTAGTGATTGGCAACTGGGATGCTTGAAATTGAAATTTAGAAGGCAAAACAGTTATTGATGACAAGGTTCAAATCCACTTGGAGTGGATGGATGATATGGAATAGAGGAACAAGTTGTTGGAGATGAAGAGGTTACAAATCTAAAAGGCCAAGGGCTGAGGGTGCCTGGCTGGCTCAGTTGGAAAAACATGACTTTTGATCTCAGGGGTCATGAGTTTGAGCCCCACGTTGGGTGTAGAGATTACTTAAACTTTTTTTTTTTTTAAAGATTTTATTTATTTATTCGACACAGAGAGAGAGACAGCCAGTGAGAGAGGGAACACAAGCAGGGGGAGTGGGAGAGGGAAGCAGGCTCACAGCGGAGGAGCCTTGATGTGGGGCTCGATCCCATAACGCCGGGATCACGCCCTGAGCCGAAGGCAGACACTTAACCGCTGTGCCACCCAGGTGCCCCAGCTTAAATAAACTTTAAAAAAAAATAAATATAAAAGGCCAAGTGCTGGTGTTGCATGGCCCATCTATGAGAATACTAAATTCACAGGGCACCTGGGTGATTCAGTGGTTGGGCATCTGCCTTTGGCTGAGGTCACGATCCCAGCCTGAAAGGAGCTCCCTGCTCAGCGGGAAGCCTACTTCTCCCTCTCCCACTCCCCCTGCTTGTATTCCCTTTTGCTGTCTCTTTGTCAAATAAATAAATTAAATCTTTAAAAAAATGTTAAATTCACAGAGAATATAGACAGGGATGGTGAGGAAAACTAGAGCAAGGAAAAACAGCCTATAATATCTGAGTGAGAGTGGCCAGAAGGTTGATAAATGATAAAGATGATAAAAGGTAATTTAGCCAATGATATGAACTTCAAATGTTTCCGAAGGAGGAAAGAGGAGAAATAGTTTTGAAGCAGTAATCAGGAACAAAGAAGCCACCCAAACTCTGTAGCCCAACATCTTGGCCTTAAGGTACACAGAGTACGAGGAAAAAAATAACTCCTACTTAGGAGCTCTACAGCAGAGTTAAAACCAAAAATTACCTTCATCACTAAAAATTAATAGTGCTGGGGATATAGCTGGATGCATCTAGGACACTTCCAAGTCTGAATTTGATAAGTCATGACTTTGTAGGTGATGCAGAAAGGCCATCTCACTCTCTGATAGCTTATATCATCAACCATGTCTCCTGAAAAATGTAGAATCTGCAAGTAACCTCCAGTTGATAGTGTCTAAGGATAAGAAAAGGAGAGGTAATTAAAGAGAATGAAAATGTTTTTGCTCAAGGAATATTCAAGCATCTAGAATGCAGTTCTTTGTGAATTATACTACCTTTACTGTTGGCCTGTGGGACATAGTACTTATCTANAAAATGTAGAATCTGCAAGTAACCTCCAGTTGATAGTGTCTAAGGATAAGAAAGGAGAGGTAATTAAAGAGAATGAAAATGTTTTTGCTCAAGGAATATTCAAGCATCTAGAATGCAGTTCTTTGTGAATTATACTACCTTTACTGTTGGCCTGTGGGACATAGTACTTATCTATTTATTTTAAAGATTTTATTTATTTGACAGAGAGAGAGTGGGGATGGGGAGAAGTAGAGGAAGAGGGACAAGCAGACACCACACTGAGCTCAGAGCCCCACTTGGGGCTCGATCTCAAAGCCATGAATCATGACCTGAAGTGAAATCAAAAGTTGGACACTTAACCAACTGAGCCACCCAGGTGCCCCATATTATGTCGATTTAAAACAACTTGCAAAAAACAAACACCTTACAAACTCAATAGGTGATTTTTTTTTTTTTTTTTTTTTTTTTTTTTTTTTTGGGTTAAAANTTGAAGTGGGGCGCCTGGGTGGCACAGCGGTTAAGCGTCTGCCTTCGGCTCAGGGAGTGATCCCGGCGTTATGGGATCGAGCCCCACATCAGGCTCCTCTGCTATGAGCCTGCTTCTTCCTCTCCCACTCCCCCTGCTTGTGTTCCCTCTCTCGCTGGCTGTCTCTCTGTCGAATAAATAAATAAAATCTTCAAAAAAAAAAAAAAAGTAGGTTGAAGTATTGTCTCTAAGGATTAAATGGCCTGGAAACTGGAAAACTCTCTGGTGCAAGGGCCCTATGAGAAAAGTCATTGCGCTATCCTTGGGTGGTTCTGTGACTTCATCATCGTATCTACTCACATCAAATTTAGGTAGAATATTATCCTCAGGTATCAGTGATGCCTCCCTCTCTGTATGCCTCCCTCTCTATGGATCCATTTCAGGGACCAAGATGCTCACATATCCTTAGACCACAGGGCAGCTGTCAGAACCCGGAGACACTTCTATGTACCCAACCTGGTCAGATCATATATAACCTTGGTAACTCTGACCCTTTTCAGATACAGCAGCAAAACCTACCTCTTAAAAATTGTTAGTATAATCAGGCTGGTGCCAAATTCTTCAACTAACAAGTTAACAATTTAGCAGGATAATTTGCTAACTCAAATAGGGTAGATAGACCCATCAAGTCTTGCCAAGATTATGCAGACTGGGACTATCCCACATGCAGTAATTACATTTGCGGTGCAAAATCATGATCCTTTGCCTCTCAGCTCAGTCACCTGTATAAACATAAAAGCAATTGCCTATGTGCCCAGGGAAGCTGTGGGGAGAAAAATGAGGTAAATTTCACAAGGCATCCTAAAAATGTACAAAACAATTTGCCACTTAAAACACAATTTTGGGGGGCGCCTGGGTGGCACAGCGGTTAAGCGTCTGCCTTCGGCTCAGGGCGTGATCCCATCGTTATGGGATCGAGCCCCACATCAGGGTCCTTCTCTATGAGCCTGCTTCTTCCTCTCCCACTCCCCCTGCTTGTGTTCCCTCTCTCGCTGGCTGTCTCTATCTATGTCAAATAAATAAATAAAATCTTTAAAAAAAATAATAAAATAAAACACAATTTTTAATGTGCATTACTACCTTATTACTATTGCTGAATATTTTTAATGTGCATTACTACCTTATTACTATTGCTGAATATGTGTGACACTGAGAGTTTTAGAAAATAATTTAAATATAAAATTGCCCCTAGGAAAAGAATCCATCATTAAAGTGTCTCCTCAATTTGAACAAAATAAAATGACTTAACTCATAGGGAACATTTTTAGTGACGGCATTTTTTAAAAATTTCCTAAACTTAAACAACCATGCAGAAATCAGATAAACATTTTTAAAAATTTTAAGCAGCTTATAAACAACAGTTTGGAGGTCAGAATTTTGGGGAAATGATTCAAGTACCCCACATGCAAGCTCAGTTTCTTCTCTTTCTCGGAGGAAAAAGCATGTTGGAACATATATATTCATGGGAAACGCAAATATTTGTCATCAGGGGTATTTTTCAGGAAGGCATTTTAATCTTATGAAATTTCTGAGACTTTTTAATTTGGGTCAGTAATATGGATTTGATTAGGGTTCCCAGTCTGATTATAGGTCACCAGGCTCTTCTATGATTGAAATCTAGGTATGCACCATCTCAGTTATCTTAAGTTGCCCAATAAGGCATTCCTAAATCTTTTGTGGCATCCTGTTGTATTACTAAACATAACGTTTGATTAAGTTTATGGTAAGATACTTATGGGTGTAAGAATCTAACCCAGAGGTGTTCTCAACGAAAATGCAGTTGTGCCCCAATGTTCAAAATGAAATAATTTAGAAACCTCCCGACCTCTAGGGTAAAATACGAATGGAATATTTGACGATACAATTTTGTCACAAATTCAGGTGCATTTTAAAGTGCCCAGTCGTTGAGGTCTAGCTTTTCCTGAATTTCAGGAACAAAAGAAGCATTCGCAAGGAGAGGGATTTAACTGCTTGCCCTCCCCTTTCCTCCCCCCAGGTAAACCAAATGAAGGAAGATGCGTGCCAACAAGCATGTCTTGCTCCTTTTCTTTCCCTTCAGGGGTAGCGTTTGGGGAAGGAAAGGCTGCGGTCATTCTTCGGTAAATCAGTGCCTTATGATTAAGAAAGGCCCAGCCCAGGGTCCTCGCAGCTGGCGTGAAATTCGGCCCATTCGAAGGCGATCGACCCCGGAGAGGAAAGCTTCTTCTCAAGCAGAGCGGAGGAAAAGAAACTGCACACACAAGTACTACGACCTGTCCCTTATCAGCGTCTTAGGGGAAGGGTGGAGAAAAGGGAAATAGAAACGGACCAGACGCCGGGGCTCCCGCCCGATCGGCTTTTAAACTGCGTTTCTACAACCTCTCGCACCGTGCCGCGGCTAATGGAACCCGCGCGAGGGCTCCTACCAATCACCGCCCGGCTTCCTCCCACCGCGGACCAATGGTGGCGCGCGTTCTTGGGGCGTGGGCGAAACAGGCTGCTCTCTCCTTGCTTGTGTAGTGTGTGGGCTGGGGTTGGTGGAGGCTCGTATCTTGGCCGCACTTGGTTCGCACTTGTGCTCGGGGGGCTTTTGTGTCGGCTTTTGCTTTGCTTTGTGTGTGCGAGTTTTTGCTTTGCTCTGCGGCGCTCTTCCCGGGTGGGAGCCGTGAGGCTCGAAGGCGGCAGCGCGGTCCCCCCCCCCCCCCGGGCAAAGAGCGAGCGCGCCGGCGTGAGCTGCGGGTGTGAGGTCTGCGGGAAGGGGATTCGCCGCGGAGATGCCGGAGTTCCTGGAAGACCCCTCGGTCCTGACGAAAGAGAAGTTGAAGAGTGAGTTGGTCGCCAACAATGTGACGCTCCCGGTCGGGGAGCAGCGCAAAGACGTATACGTGCAGCTCTACCTGCAGCACCTCACGGCGCGCAACCGGCCGCCACTCGCCGCCGGCGCCAACAGCAAGGGGCCCCCGGACTTCTCCAGCGACGAGGAGCGCGAGCCCACCCCGGTCCTCGGCTCCGGGGCCGCCGTTTCAGGCCGCAGCCGGGCCGCCGTCGGCAGGGTAAGGAACGCCCGGCCGGGGCCACAAAGGCGGGCGGTGGGCGGTTGGCGGTTGTCGCCCCTACCGCCCCCGCCCCGCGCGCGCTCGCAGCCCTCCCTCCTTGGCGCCCCCTCGGGCCTCCTCGGCGGCAGGGCTGTCCCCGCGCAGGACCGGCAGGCTGGCCTGTGGGTCTGCGGACGCAGGATTCGGCTCCCTCGCCGCGGGCTTGCAGGGTCTGGAAGGGGAGGCCGCTGGAGGGGAGCGTCGCGAAGTTGGGGCCGCAGGACTAGCGGTTGTGTGTCTGGAAGGTGTGAAGTTGGCGTTTGCTCTTCTGTGGCGCGCGAATAGCTTGGTGTTCCTTGACCGTCGGGAGTGGGGAATTCGGTGCCGGATTCGAAAGCCTTCTATGGGGGGTCAGCCTGAAATTGCTGTAGGTTACATTCGACCGTTTTCCCGCTTTATTAACTGAAATGACTGGTAACCGAGTCTCAGAGCGCTCCCTGGAGGGCAATTTGTGACATACTAATTTCTAACCAAAATTTGAAATAAAGAAATTCCCGCCTTTTTATGGTTTTGCATATGGAGGGCTTTTCGAACCGTTTATGTTTTTCTTGTTTGTGTTAAGTTTTCCAGCAACAAGCCATCTTTTGGTGGGGTAGTGTTGTTCTAAATTAAAATGAGCACTTAAAAATGACATCTTTAAGCGGTTATATCCTGTAGGCTCAAATATTTGGGGTTGTGTTTTAGTGTTTTTTTTTTCTTTTTGGTAAATTTTGCATAAGAAAAGGAAAGATTTCGGAACCAGGAGATGCTCATTGCTTGACGTTCTGACATATCAGTGATTGCAATTTGGAATATCTAATCTCGGTTAAATCTCAGATTGGTTCTACCAGATGCATATTCTGTTTGAGAATAGTTGGGGCTTTGTTCTGCGGGTTTTTATATACTGTTTTGTTGGCGTGAACTGTCTACTTCTCAGATTTCAAGTCATGACAGACTGTAGTAAAAATTAGTGTTTGATGTAATATACATTGCTTTTTAAGACTTTGTGGAGTTTAAAGTTGTTGAGTTTTGATAACTCAAAAGTATTCCGTCTTTCAAAGTTGTGTTGTTTAGTTTTTAAGAAATCTGTCTGATGTGTTCTGGACTGCCGGGTGGAAATGAAAGAAAGATGTAATGTAGATTTAACTGAAAATCTTTAACCTGAGCTTTAGAGAAATTGAAAATCTTAATGTCTCTTTTATAAGTCAGTGCCTGCCAAATAGGAGTGTCAAATATTTGTTCGTTGAATGAAAGACCAACTGCATCTTACTGCTTCTGATGTCTTTGTGGATTTGACGAAAGCCAATTTACTTCTCCATAATAAGGAGAAATTTAAGAGATTTCTTAAAGAGAAAATAAAGCATATTCGTTATTTGCTTTCCCAACCCCTATGAAAAAAATATGCAAAGGATTTTAGTAAAGATTTTGGTGGAAATGAAATCTTTTAATCCATTTAAATCAGCACACTTAAAAAAAAAGTCTTCTGTAGAACCCTGTATTTTCTTTTGTGTAAATGTATTATTCTTGAGCCATGGAAGTACTTGGTTGTGTTTATAATAGGATTGTTCGTTATTATTTTTATGGTTCGTTTTCAACAGAAACTTCCACCTTGGTTTTGATGTTTTTCCTTCAGAAACTTTTTAAGAGTATGTCCCAACTAATATAACATTGTATGTGAATTGTACTTCAATTTTTTTTTTAAAGTATGTCACTATCTACTCTGTATTCTTGGAGGTGTAAAAATTTCAGTTATCCAACATTTTTTAATTCCTACCAAGTTCTCTTAACTACTGGAGATTGATTTCTGCAGACCCTGCCCACTACCATAATTACATAATTGTTGGATTTTTTTGTATGTTAATTGATCGTGTTACTCACACATTTCATCTCAAATTTCCCATGTTATCACAGTTGGTCAGCACCACGCAAATAAGTTTTGGGTGAAGGAATTAATATTTTAAGAGAATCTACAATGTCCAGTGTTATGCTAAGCCCTTTATATCTCATTTAGTGTTTTAATCCATATAAAGAAAAGCTATTTCATAGCCATAGATTCAAGTCTTACCTGCCTTGAGTGTTTAAAACTCAAATGCCAGACTCAATGGTGTCAAAAACTTGAAAAAGTTAATAGTGGTAGCTGGGCAGTAGCATCATTTTCTGTTTTAAAGCTCATGAAGTAGAATTGACTTACAATTGAACTTAGGAATCTGATAGGCTTTATCAAGCATAGGAAAAATAATCTTGAATTTACAGGAAAAGAGCCTTAAGGCATTTATAATAATTGGTAAAATTATTCTCCATGGCACATTACTCTTACATGTACAAAATTTTATGTTGTGGCCATTGTTAATCCCCATATGTAAAATAATGTAGTCACATTTCTTAAAGAATATAATCTAGCAGAAAGTAAAATTATGTTTGAGAGTTGTAGATAAGGCAGATTTTTTCTACGTGGTAAATTTTTAGCATTTTAAAACAAATGAAACATTACTGTGGATTTGGCCAAGGACAGAGCATATACCTTCTATTTAAACATGGGTTTATGAGGAGTGTTTTTAATTAAAGAAGAAACTTTACATTTAGCCATGGCCACGGTCTCTTAGATTGATTTGGTGTGATCCGACAAAAATATTTGCATATTCAAAATTCGGTTTTGGTTTTCAGTTTTCTTGATTCTGCTTTTTTTTTTTTTTAAAAGATTTTATTTATTCATTTGACAGAGAGAGACAGCCAGCGAGAGAGGGAACACAAGCATGGGGAGTGGGAGAGAAAGAAGCAGGCTCCTAGCGGAGGAGCCTGTTGTGGGGCTCGATCCCATAATGCCGGGATCACGCCCTGAGCCGAAGGCAGACGCCCAACAACTGTGCCACCCAGGCGCCCCTCTTGACTCTGAGCTTTTTATTTTATGCATCTTGATGACACCAGTGTTTTTAGGTGTTGAAATTATCTATATTGTTGACACAAAAACAATCACAAAGTTGGCAATCTGCCTTATCATTCCAAGGTGCAAAGAGCAGGTATAGCTATTTGGAATCCAGTGGAGCATAGCATTCTTGAATGGTCTGATCCAGTGGATCATGAATTTTTAACAGGAAATATTTAAAGATATGTAACAGAACAATAAAAAGTATGTTAACAATGGTGTTAATTAAATCACACATCGACTGCCATACTCTACAGTAAGGTGTTGAATGTGGATACTTTTGAATCAGAGTGTTATACAGTAGGGATTAAAATTCCAGGTCTGCCGCTTATTCAAATGACCTTGAACAATGAACATTGTCTATCAGATGCTCAGTTTTCATCTGGAAAATAGGAATAATCTAGTAACTAGTAGCTACTTAATGAGAATTATAAGAGGTTGCATTTGTTACCGCGTCTAGTGCTCAGCAGTTGATACCTGTTACAACATATGCTTTCTGAAATTTTTGTGTTTACTTAGCTCCAGAGCAATACAATGTTACCATAATATTTTTTTCAGAAATGGATGAGGTAAGTTTGTGAAAGGCTTAAAGTCTGTTCAAATGTTACTGTATTGTTGCAGTTAGCTGTGCAACTTCGGACTTCAGTTTCCTCTCCTAAAATGGGGATGTTAGTATCTGTCTCATAGGAATCCGTAAATTAATACATGTAGGAAGTAATCCAGAACACAACTTGGTATATACTAAGTGCTCAGTGTATGTTATAATAATAATAATCATCATCTTGCTACTAATGGTGGAAATTTAAAAATAAGAGTAGCTGGGGGCGCTTGGCTGGCTCAGTCAGTAGAACATACAGCTCTTATTATAAATCTCAGGGTCGTGAGTTTAAACCCTATGTTGGTTGTGGGGCCTACTTAAAGTTTTAAAAAATAATAAATGATAGTAGCTCATACGTGATATTATCAAAGAACTCTTGGATTTTAAAGTTGAAAAAGACATTAGAGATCATCTGGTAGTTGGGAAGAAACTAGAGAATGGTGCCTGGCACGGAGTGGCTACCTGGTATTTTTGACAGAATGAAACTGAGGTTATGTGATTTACTCAAAGGAACAAAACTCTGGATGCAGAAATCAGTACAAATAATGGTTCCGTCTTCCTGATTGAAACTGCTGGCTTGATAATTATGTAGAAGACTACCTGTCTCCCAGTTTGTGTTCCTGTTATTTTTATTTCATAAAAATGGCATTACATTTCCGAAACATTTCTCCTTGCAAATTAAAGATAAAAATCAGGTAGCTTGTTACGAATTTCTGCTTTGACTTACCTTACGCTAGTTTATTGACCTCATACTTAAGATTTCTTTGTGCGGCTGTAATCTTTCATTATGTTTTAAGAAAATATAAGACTGTTGGGTACTGCTTTGATTTGCTAAGCCTTTGTTATTTTTTTTTAATATTATTTTTTATTTATTTATTTGCGAGAGAGTGGGGGTGGGCAGAGGGAGAGAATCTGAGGCAACAGCCCACTGAGCGCGGAGCTGATGCTGGTCTCAATCCCACAACCCTTGAGATCATGACCTGAGCCGAAATCAAGAGTCACTTAACCCACTGAGCCACCCGCGCCCCAAGTCTTTTGTTATTTCCTAATAAGAAATGGGTTTTTAAAAGTAAGTGACTCATTTCTCCCTCCCTAGATGGCACTTTCATTCATTCACTCAACAAAACATCTGTCAGATACCTACTCTTGTGTCAGGCAGTCTTTTTTTTATTTTAGATGCTTGGGATACAATATGAATATGACAGTGCCTCTTCTTTCTGCTACCCTCTTAAATGCTGCATCCAAAACGCTTGAGATACACGTTAAAATACAGATTCTCAGGCCCAAGATTAGGACTCAGACTGGGGTAAGACTTTTTAAAATAGGGGTTAACTTTTCCAAGTTTTGAAGTTTTAATAACAAACCTGACTTAGGGACTGTTGCTCAAGTAATTCACCATCTGGAGAAGATAAAGTATGTTTACAAATAGGTGGAATGTAGTGAGTGCCAAAGAAAGAGATTTCTTGAAAACCTCGGGCTGTCTAAGAAATTAAGATTCTTGGATGTTTTCTTGATAATAAAAAGTCTTAGGTCGGAGGGATTATCTACCAGTAATCTGTATTTGATTGATTTTCTTTTATTTAAAGTATTTATGTTATACAAGGGAGTTTTTCTTCCCAACCTTCCCACAATTTTTGGAAAATTCAAGTAGGTTATTAACACAGGATTTGGTCCGTTTGATTTTAAAAGTCTTTTTCTTTAAAGAATTCAAGGCTATGATATATAGAGCTCTTAGACTCTTGGCAACTACTTTGACATTAATGTGTAAGTTGCTTAAAGATTTGAGCCTGATCCTTTGTCAGTGCAATATGTGTATTAAAGCCTTCTGAAAGTACCCTCACTAACTTTCATGGCCATTTTTTAGTTATATTAAAGAATTCTCTTGAATTGATGTCATTGTTCTTATTAGCAGTTATCTTTAAAAAATAATTTCTCAGTCTTTATATAAAATATTTCAAAATTTTATTTGGCTAAAAAATAAGAAATTCTAATACATGGCCAAATCACGTCTGATTTTTCTTTCCCCTCATCAGAGTCATTGAAAGTAAGCAGTCCATTCAACTATGGTTTTCACCATTTCACATAAAATATTTCTGAATGCTTAGGACTCATTTGCTTTAAATAGCAATTCGGGCCTAAATTGATTTTGATGTTTGTGGCCATTATTTAAAGAGCCATTTTTTTTGTTCAGTTCTGTGATGCTTTCTGGGGTTACTGAAGCATTTTGTAAGGTGCTCTGTCACAACCCTAGAAGGCACCCATACTCTTCTGCTTTCTTCTCTTGTTTAGCCTTGGAAGTTTATATAGTTCAGATTGTTTTTTCAGTAAATACTGCCATTGCTTAAGTTAATTTTAAAAATTCCTTTGAAATTTCTCTCAAAGCTTATTCCGTGTTCTTTCACCTTTTCTAAGTAAAGCGGCCATATAGAACTAAGCGTGGTGACAAAGCTGTGTCACAAAGGTGATAGCCATGAAGTTTGACTTCCTTCATGGGTCAAAAACTGGCCACTAAAGTCACTGTATTTCAGTATTCATTTGGGCTTCTTAAATCTGATACGCTTGTTTAAAGGAAATCATTTTTCAATATACCTAAGAAATATCTTTATGGTAAAGTCTTAAACTTTCATAGAATAATTTAAACTTACAAGGATTTTTAAAAGAGATCAGTAGTAAATTGTATTTCTGATTATCTGGGTGAAAATGTTTAATACCAGTCTGGTTACTCTTGAATTTTTTATGCTATCACCTCCTCTTTAGATAGGTTAGCCAAAACTGACAATTTTGATATTAATATCTTTAAAATATGAGTTGTTATATATTTTCAAATAATGAGTTGCATTTAATTTAATTAAATTGCTATGGCCTAATAAAGCTATAAATCGACGGAGGGTGACTTTGCATGTTTATTGTATACAGTCTTACTTATATAGTAGGTGAACATTTTTTTACTCATGTGGAAATAAAAACTGGACTTTGTTTACAGAAAGCCACAAAGAAAACTGATAAACCCAGACTAGAAGATAAAGATGATCTAGATGTTACAGAGCTCACTAATGAAGATCTTCTGGATCAGCTTGTGAAATATGGAGTGAATCCTGGTCCTATTGTGGGTAAGTTGGTAAAATTTCCTTTTCTGTGAGTGCCCCACGTTACTTTCTTGTCTTGTCTAGCAGTTAGACTTTGAGTTCTAAGGAAAAGTGTGTCATTAATTATTTATATGACCGGACACAGTTTCCTTAACTACAAATGAGGAAAATAAAATGAGAGAAATGAACTTGGATAATCTCCAAGATTATTTCTGTTGTTAAAATTATTTCTTATAATGTTCATGTCACAATTACCTGGTGAGACAGGGATCTTACATGACAATTGAGGAAAATCTGAGGTGACACAGTTGGCCAGATTCATCCAAGTCAGTAAATTGGTGACAGACTTACTAATATACTCAAGATAATCAATTTCTAGCATAGTACCCATTTTCAGTTATCATTGAAAGTATCGTTTTTAAAGTCTTGTTTTGATTGGAATTCAAGAATGATCCCTTAAAGAACAAACTAAAAGAAGAAAACTTGGAACTAAATACACTGGATTTCCATCATTTGGTTCCTACCATTGATTTTTGCCTTAATTTTTAGGGTCTTGAGAGTAAGCTCAAGATGAGAAACGTCTGTTTTGGTCTTCTAAGTTATGTAAAATTTTGAACACTGGACAAACCATAAAAGACTCAACCATAGGAAGCAAACAGGGTTGCTGGAGGACGGGGAGATGGGGTAACTGGGTCAGGGGCATTAAGGGGGCTACGTGATTTAATGAGCACTGAGTGTTACATACAACTGATGAATCACTATAATTCTCCCTCTGAAACTAGTACTACTCTATACGTTAATTGATTGAATTTAAATAAAACAAATTTTTTAAAAAATTGAACATTGGAGATTTGAGGATTTTTTTTTTTTCCTATAGGGTGAAGTTGCAAACAAAAACTTAGAATGTTATCTTTTGTTTAGCACACTACTTCCAAATAGCCAGTAATAAGCCCGTGAATATAATTATCAACAGACATTTTATACCCTTTTTAATTTTTCATTTAAAATTCCAAAAGGGAGATGCTGCAAAAATATGTATTATATATCAATATAATATTAAGTTACATGTTGGGATACCAGCTGTTCATTTTTTCCCAGCTTTTTTGAGGTATAATTGATAAGTGATATATATTTAGTGTGTATAACTTGATGTTTTCATATTATATATTGTGAAGTGATCACTGTGATCAAGCCAGTTAATATATCCATCACCTCACAGTTTTATTTGTGTATGAATGTATGTTGAGAGAGCACTTACGATCCACTTTTGCAGATTTCAAGTGTATTGTTAAGTATAGGTCATTCTATATGTTAGATTTCCAGAACTTACTCATCTTGCAGAAATTTTGTACCCTTTGACCAACATCTTCTACTTCCCCCTTACTAGCTGTTCATCTTACCACTACTTATATAACATTTTGAGATGTGTTGATTCTGAAAAAGGTATATTTATTATTTTATTCATCTTATAGAAACCAGGGAGACATACAGCTAGTGTAAAATAGAAAATAAAAGCTATTTTTGGCTTGAAATTGTCATTCATGCTGAAATATGTTAAAAATGTGTTTATAATCCATTTTACTTTGCTATCTAATTGGTATATAATTTCTATTTGTGGCACACATTTTCCATAAAAGGTCATTTTAGTCACAAAGTAGTTTTATTTGAATGTGATTTAACACCTTAAATTTATACAGAATTTTCTTTTTTAAGATTTTATATATTTATTTGAAAGAGAGAGCACGAGCAGGGGTGGAGGGAGGGCAGAAGGAGAGGGAGAAGCAGGCTCTCCACTGAGCAGGGAGCCCAATGCAGGGCTCAATTCCAGAGCCCCAGGATCATGACCCAAGCCAAAGGCAGACACCCAACCCACTGAGCCACCCAGGTGCCCCCCAAAATTTATACAATATTATATGAAAATGTATTCAACTAAAAAAATTATTTATGACTTTTCTTTTTCCATAACTGAGCAGCTCTTTTTAGGCATATTAATCTCTGAGAGTCGTGGGGTTTTAATCATAGTATTCAGAGGAATACAGTCTTTATAAAAATGATTTTTTTCTACAAGGCAAATACTGTAACATTGTACTAGGAAAAAATAAACTCTAAGACTTTTCAGTCAAAAATACTTGGTCGTACACACAGCTCTTTAGTAGGTGATCTGTGGTAAGATTTATATCAGTATACTATGTATTCCATGTTACTAAAAGAAACGTTGTAATCATGTATAAAATCTCCGCAAAACACCTATTTTAGAAAAGAATCCTTTATTTAGTTTTTAAAGCACTTAACTGTAGAAAAAGAAAGAGTGAGTGTAACATTTTAATGTTGCTAAAGACAGTGAGCAGGATCTTAAATAAGACATTACAAATGCTAAAGCAAGTTCTGCCTTAATACAGGAACGACCAGGAAGCTATATGAGAAAAAACTGTTGAAATTGAGGGAACAGGGCACAGAGTCAAGATCATCTACTCCTCTGCCAACAATTTCTTCATCAGCAGAAAATACAAGACAGAATGGAAGTAATGACTCTGACAGATACAGTGACAACGAAGAAGGTAAAAATTTTAAATGATATTAGTCAAATAATATGTAATTTTTTTCAGACTCATAAGATACAGTAACCATGAAGAAGATAAAATTTTAAATATTACCAAGTTATTTGTAATTTTTGTTCATAACATCAGTAATCCTCAAAGTAATTTGATTTAAATACCTTTTGTTGAGAATTCTAAGAAATGGAAATATACAAATGTCTGATTTTTTTTGTTACTTAAAATTGCCAGGTACCTTTATCTTTTTTACTTCAAATTTCATATTTCTAAAAGAATAAAGTATTAAAAATAAAGATGAAGTTCCCCCACTTACCCTTTCCAAGTATTATTAACACAGAAGCAACCGCTATCATTAATTTGTTGCTAATCTTTCCAGTCCATTTTTAAATACTTTTTTTTGGAGCCCATTGTGGGCTTGAATTCACAACCCTGAGATCAACACCTGAGCTGAGATCAAGAGTCGGACAGGGGCGCCTGGGTGGCAGAGCGGTTAAGCGTCTGCCTTCGGCTCAGGGCGTGATCCCGACATTGTGGGATCGAGCCCCACATCGGGCTCCTCTGCTGTGAGCCTGCTTCTTCCTCTCCCACTCCCCCTGCTTGTGTTCCCTCTCTCGCTGGCTGTCTCTATCTCTGTCAAATAAATAAATAAAATCTTTAAAAAAAAAAAAAAAGAGTCGGACAATTAATCAGCTGAGCCACCCAGGCGCCCCTAAATACTTTTTCATATGTATCTAAAACATAATATTATTTTGAACTTTAAAAAAATCTGTATAAATACCATGCCAAATCTTATCACTTGCTTTTCTTTATTCTTTTATCCTTTTGAGACCTCATTCTACTGATAAATTACATGTGTCCAGTTTATTATTATAATTAATATATAGTGGTAGTATTTATAATATGGCATATATTCTCTGTTCTGTATTGATATTTAAATTTATAGTTTTTGCTAGGTAATGTGATTTCAAGGCAGCTATGAAGCAAATATTTTGACATATTTTTAGTAGACTTATTTTAAGAAAATTTGACCATAATATTTTAAGTATTTTTTGAAACTAGTACATGAAATTAAGGACCTTTCTGTAATAAGAACAACTTGATGTTTATAAAGTTTTAATTTATATGACTTGTTTGTCAGTTTCATGATTATTTAATTTGACCCAAATTGCTTATATCTTCGTAAGCATTGCCTGCCAGGGCACAGTGTGTCGAATTGGTTGTTCAGAATACAAAATGTAGTGTTTTCCTTCAACAGCACTATGTTAGCAAGGAGGCAAAGAATAAAATCAGCTTAAACACAAGTAATGCTTAAACTTCCTGCCTCTTTTGCCTCTACAGGAAAGAAGAAAGAACACGAGAAAGTGAAGTCCACTAGGGATTTTGTTCCTTTTTCTGAACTTCCAACTACTCCCTCTGGTGGATTTTTTCAGGGTATTTCTTTTCCTGAAATCTCCACCCGTCCTCCTTTGGGCAGGACTGAACTACAGGCAGCTAAGAAAGTTCATACTTCTAAGGGAGACCCACCTAGGGAACCTCTAATTGCCACAACCTTGCCTGGCAGGGAACAGTTGCAGAAGTTAGCCTCTGGAGGGAATTTGTTTACTTCCTCCAAGTCTAGCCATGATAGATGTTTAGAGAAAAGTTCTTCGGCATCTTCTCAGCATGAACTCGCTGCCATGTTGGTCTCTGCTGCAGCTTCTCCTTCACTGATTAAAGAAACCACCACTACTTGCTATAAAGATATAGTAGAAAATATTTATCGTGGAGAGAAAAGTGGAATTCAACCATTGTGTACTGAGAGGTCCCGTGTTTCAGATCAGTCAGTTCTCTCCAGTGAAAGGAAAGCACTAGAAGAGTTTGAGAGATCACAAGTAATTTCTCCACCACTTGCTCAGGCGATCAGAGATTATGTCAATTCTTTGTTGGTCCAGGGTGGAGTAGGTAGTTTGCCTGGGACTTCAAACTCTACACCCCCACTGGATGTAGAAAACAGATGGAAGAGAATTGATCAATCTGATTATCAAGACACTGAATCCCTGTCTCCTCCACGAAAATTCCCTAGGCTCAGTGAAAAGTCAGTAGAGGAAAAGGATTCAGGTTCCTTTGTGACATTACAAAATACACCTGGATCTGAACTGATGTCATCTTTTGCCAAAACTGTTGTCTCTCACTCACTCACTACCTTAGGCATAGAAATGTCTAAGCAATCACAACATGAGAAAATAGATGCCTCAGAACTATCTTTTCCCTTCCATGAATCTATTTTAAAAGTAATTGAAGAGGAGTGGCAGCAGATTGACAGGCAGCTGCCTTCACTGGCATGCAAGTATCCAATTTCCTCCAGAGAGGCAACACAGATATTATCAGTTCCAAAAGTAGATGATGAAATACTGGAGTTTATTTCTGAAGCCACTCCACCAGTAGGTATTCAGGCAGCTTCCACAGAGTCCTGTGATAAACAGTTAGACTTAGTACTTTGTAGAACGTATGAAGCTGCAGCATCAGCATTGCAAATTGCAACCCATACTGCCTTTGTAGTTAAGGCTCTGCAGGCAGACATTAGTCAGGTTGCACAAATTCTTAGCTCAGACCCTAGTCATATGCACCAGGCACTTGGGATTCTGAGCAAAACATATGATGCAGCCTCATTTCTTTGTGAAGCTGCATTTGATGAAGTAAAGATGGCTGCCCATAGCATGGGATCTTCCACTTTAGGTCGCCGCTATCTCTGGCTGAAGGATTGTAAAATTAATCCAGCTTCTAAGAATAAGCTGGTGGTTACTCCCTTTAAAGGTGGAACATTATTTGGAGGAGAAGTGTGCAAAGTAACTAAAAAGCGTGGAAATAAACGCTAATGAAGTTAAGAATAAAGACACCTATTTGATCTTCAATATGGGGAGCTTAGCAGCTTCCCTAAGAATTTCAAGTGCTTTTATGCCAGAATTTTCTTTGTAGATCTTTTTAGTCTCCAGATAGTGCTATTTTCACAGTCAAGCTTCTACCCATCAAATTATAGTATAAAAGTAATTGACTACATAGAACTGCCTTTTTTTATTTTTTAAGTTGCACAGATAGAAAAGGCCTGATAGAAATAATTTAAAGATTTCTAGGTCACATTTTTGCCTCATACAGTTCACTCTCTCCTATTAAGATTTTATAATTCTCTAAAACTAAGAAAATGTTATTAACTAGAATATAAGTGGAGTCTTCACTGATTGAAATATTACTAAATATCTTTTCACTTTCTAGAACTTGTCTACATTGTTTTCTTTTATTCTCACTTTTGTTTTTTACTTCTATATTCCTTCATAATATTCTAGATCAATGCAATTCAAAGTGCCAGTCTACAGACAGTTAACTGATCCACAGACAAGATAAGTATGCACCAGAATTTGGATCTAGAGATTTTAGATCAATGACAGGGTTTATTTTTGTGGCAAAATTTTATTGATAAAACCATGTGCCAATTTACATTCTGGTGCAAGTGTCTCATTTCTTCAAGGACTAGTAGCAAACAGTTCATGGACCACACCTTACAGAATCTGCTCTAAACCATATAATTCTGGAATAATGCATTCTCACTATCACTGTAGTTTGTCAGATGAACTAGACACTGGAAAAGTGGGGCTTTTTTTTTTTTTAATACTTTCAAGTTATGCTGTGGTTTATGGATGATTAGGTTTAATCTAAATTCTAAAAGCAAATTTAAGTTACTAGTTTTTTAAAAATTCATAAGAAATCATACTATATTCCTTTGTATAAAGCAGTATATTATTCTGTGTTTTCATTTCTATGATTGTAAGATGAGTCTATTTGTAGATTGTAAGATGAGTCTATTGTAGTAATACTCCTATTATGGAAAACAGTAGTATTAAGTATCAGCAAAATACAGTCCCTTTGGTCCTCCTGGCCATTATTATATTCTTACTATACATGTTCATCTTTGCAGCTTCCTGGGAGTAATTTTATTTGTTATTTGTCTTCTGGAATGTACATGTATACATGTACCTACTAAGTGCTGTGTGACTTTTTTTAATGTATTACTGTAGAATGCTTCTGCAAATTCAATAAAGTTGTAATTTGAACAGTTTTGTGTGGTCTCCAGAAACATGTTTTATGTGTGTTTTATTCTTGGAGTTGCAACAAGTTAGGTATTTGTGCATAAACATCCCTTTTCCATTTCTTTATTGAAACTTGCTTAGATTCCAGTGGTATATTTGAAAATATTCTAATTATCACTGTATAGTTTTTCTTCTGTTAAAGACTATGTTTTTATTGGCTGTTGGAATTTAAATTTGAGAGGAATTAATGTATAACCAGATACCTTATTTGTTTAGTCAATTTCTGCTCAATTACTACTGGGTTCCTTACTTTGTGATTTCTTATTCTTAGATTTTGAGTTAATAAAACATAAGGTTTATATATAATGCTAAGGATTGTCCGAAGCATAAGTATATCAATACATTTATTAATAGACATTTCAGGAGTTGGGGGTGGAGGTGATACCTTAATCCTAAGTAAAATTGAGCTATTTGAACTAACATGGTAAAAATCACTGTTTGGGGAAAATTGCAAGTAGACTCTGGACTGACTAGTACTAGACTAGATAGTTAGCAAAACCTAACTGTCCTGACTACTTTTTAGCACCAGTGCATCAATTTCACGAAAAACTAAGCTTTTTAAGAATTGACTCCATTTCTATCTCTGGTAGGAAAGTAATCTAACTTGAATTTTTGGTAATACGAGTTTTAGTAGTCACAACAGACATTCATTTTGTTATACTATGATAAATGTCCACAAAAATTAAAACTTTTACAAGTCTTTAAAAATCTGGCTCTTCAGGGGCGTCTGGCTGGCTCAGTCAGTAGAGCATGCGACTCTTGGGGTCATGAGTTCAATCCCCACGTTGGGTATAGATTACTTAAATAAAAAAAAAAAGCTAGCTCTTCAAATGGTGATAAAAATCAAGGCTAGGAGAATGTGGAATATTGAAGACAATAAAAAGATATATTTGAGTTGTTTGGCATCATGGTGATACACTAATTAATATATATGCACTAGCTTCTCTTCAAAGAAATGCTATTTTTATTATGGAGAGGAGGAAGGCAAGTGACCTGTGAGTGTTATTTTCTGTGAACAGGATTCTTCCTTACCTCCTCAGTTGTACCAAGGGTTTTTTTTTTTTTTATAATCCTGTCAAAACAGAAGTGAGGACTTTTAAACTGCACTAAAGTATCAAAGTCACTGCACTTGTTACTAGAGGCTTGATACCATACAGGTGTTTTCAGTCTTAAAATTCCCTATAGCTTTTTTTCTTCCATATTTCGAATTTTAATAACTAACCTTTGTTTATATAGTAGTAATGCACTGTATGGACAAAAGAATATTAACAACGTTTTAATGTCCTTTTCCCACATCCAAGTAGTTTTGTGAAAAGCCCCCATGGGCAATTTGAATTCACTTTATGTTTTAGGCTATTAGTTCCAGAAAAAGGAAAGAATAAATGGAAAGAAGCAGTGATCAGATTAAGGAGTGGGGGAGATAAAAATGGAATAAAATAAGAATGGGAAAGTAAAGTTTTTAAAAGACAGAAATTACAGTTGAAGAGTCATGGTCTATTGAGGTAATAACCGATAGACAAACTTGTTTTACGTAAGAATGTGCCTAAAACCAAGGTTCCAGGGTAACGTTAAAATGACATTGTAGTTTATTCTGTATTTCAAATAGTAATGTTTCTCCGATGTTATTTCCAGACTCTAAAATAGAGCTCAAGCTTGAGAAGAGAGAACCACTAAAGGGCAGAGCAAAGACTCCAGTAACACTCAAGCAAAGAAGAGTTGAACACAATCAGGTATCTTTAGTTTTATGATCACTGNGCACAATCAGAGCTATTCTCAAGCTGGAATAACTGAGACTGAATGGACAAGTGGATCTTCAAAAGGCGGACCTCTGCAGGCATTAACTAGGGAATCTACAAGAGGGTCAAGAAGAACTCCAAGGAAAAGGGTGGAAACTTCAGAACATTTTCGTATAGATGGTCCAGTAATTTCAGAGAGTACTCCCATAGCTGAAACTATAATGGCTTCAAGCAACGAAACCTTAGTAAATATGTTTCATAAACTATACAAGTGGTGTTCTTTGTAAATTACCCTTTAACTAGAATTGGGGAGGTGGTAAATTTTGGCAGATCTCAAACTTACGTTTTAAACATTATATTTTAAACTCATTTTCCCCATATAANAACACAATCAGGTATCTTTAGTTTTATGATCACTGTGTTCAGGTATAAGTAATCTGACAACACTAATTTGCTTGTGTCCTAGCCTTTGGTTAAATTCCAGCGTACTCAGTCAAGTGTTCATTCCATTGTTCATTAAATGGCATTAGGAATCTAAACTTCATGTTTTTTGTCAGTAGTGTAACCTGTGCTTACTGCAAAAGCAAGTGTTTAATGTCTCATATGTGTTTGATTCTGTGCTAAGCATGGTTCAAAGCCAGTCATACTGCCTTTTAAGGGAAATATTTTAAAAGGTTGAAATAAATGCCTAAGCATATTTTTTCTTAAAGGAAGGAGAGGATTTCATATTTAATCTTTGTCTAGATTTCTAACTTCGCTTTTACTTTTGCTTATCTTCTGTGGCTTTTCCTCAACTCTGAAGCTAGTCTGTTCCTAAGACCACACTTTTATTTCCTTATCTGAGGTGAAAATTTATCTTTTTCATTGTGGGTGAGGCAGGATACAGTTTTTCGAAAGGAAAATGTAGGAAACTAAGGGAGAACTAATAAGCACAGGTATAAATTAACTAATTCACAGAGAACAAATTATTGACTAATGTAGCATTGATTAGCTGACCTTTACAAGATAGCTACCCCTGGAGTCATTTTCCTTACCCTTATTTTGTCTAGCTGGAAAGGTTTGTCTTTTTGGTTATTTATCTTTTCCATCTTCTCTTTGTCATTTTAACATCCTTAGAGGAAGTTCCTGATTTCTTAAGCCATGTCTGTCTTGGTTTGATGTACTTAATAAGTTGAATTTCAGAATTATTTGTTAGAAATAAACTTGATGATTATGGAGAATGTATAGAGCACTCAGTGAAAGATTTTGTTTGATATAGAACCAAATACTGGAATAAAGATATTGCCCTTTAATCTAGTATTACTAGGGAAGAGCTACAGGGTCATACTGAAGAATAAGGAAATAATAGAGCAAGAGAAACTAGGAAAATCCTGCGAAGGACAATGAAATAGACAAGTATGGAGAATTTTAGTCCACAGTATGAAAGCAGGATGGTATAGTGCCATCAAGAATGCTGGACTGGTCAGATAATGGGCTAAAGATGGGATGAAGGATGATATTAAAGATGTTATTAATTGAGTTGGGGAATCCAAACTGAGGGACAAAATAAATGGTAGATTTTGGAGATGATGATGGCCTTACACAAAATTTAAAACATCAAGAAAATCAGAGGGAAGAGTTTAGTGACCCTTAGTCACAGAGCCTCACAAGTTTAAACATTTTACTAGTTTTGTTTCATCTTCACCCATACCCTCCAGCTTTTTAAGTTCCTTTTGGTTTTGTTATTTTGCTTTTTGCTGGGGAATATATTAAAGTGAATCTTTGACATCATTTCACGCATTAAAATGTCAGTATTTCAGTTATATCTGTAAAAGATAGGAGCTGTTTCATATAAACATATATAATAATAGTGCTACTATCACACCTAATAAAATTAATAATTCTATCATGTCTAATCTGTTCAAATTTCTCCAGTTTCAGAAATACCTCTTTTATGATTAAAGTACTCAAATCAGGATCTAAGCAAACTATACATACTGTTTGGTATTTTTTTTGTTTTTATCTCATAAGCCCGTAGCTATCTCCACTGTAAGTTTCCCCTCCATTAATTTGGTGAAGAAACCAGGTCACTTCTCTCCAGAATTTCCCACATTCTGGATTTGGCAGATTGCTTCTTCAAGCGTCATTTAAATCTGTATTTTCTGTAGACTGGAGTTAGACCTG
Organism: Ailuropoda melanoleuca; assembly: GCF_002007445.2. NCBI lineage: Eukaryota > Metazoa > Chordata > Mammalia > Carnivora > Ursidae > Ailuropoda > Ailuropoda melanoleuca. The sequence goes on from NC_048232.1 coordinate 68,206,716, forward strand.
TGGTAGAACTATGTAGTAGACCTTTCTGTGACGATGGAAATGTTTTTTATATCTCCTGTCCATTGTGGTAGCCATTAGCCACATGTGGCTATTGAATACTTAGAATGTGGCTTGTGTGGTAGAGAAACTAAAATTTTAATGTTACTTAAATTTAAATAGCCACATGTGGCTAGTAGTTACCATATTGAACAGCATAGACCTAGAGGAAGGTTAGATCTATGGTTAGATTCAGGTTCAGTTTCTTTGACACGAATACTTCATAAATGGTGTCCTGGCTTTCATATTGCATCATTTCAGGAGGCAAATGATGCTAAATTAGTAATAGGTTCAGATATCGAAAGCATGATCCATCCGTTTTAAAGTTCCGCATCACCCTTTCATTTAATGGTGATGTAAATGACCGCCATTTATGATTATTGCTTAGATCCACTATTTTGTTTGAGGTCGTAAGGTAGTGATTTTTCTCATTCTCTCATTCCGTTACAACTGGAATTCTTTTATAAAGAACTTTTCCCTCATGACCTGCATAGTTACCTTGAAATAAAATTCACACGGGAGAGCCAGCATAATTTGCCCACTTTCAAGTTAAAGCCTAGTGACTTTGAAAGGTGATCAATAAAATCTTTTTTAACTAATATGGTTTTTATATATTTAATTTATGATCAGTTACACTCATCATTCTTCTTCCATTTTTCAAATTGTGCCATCTTTAGCCATTGGGTTCCTGTGTCATTCTGTGTTGGTTCCTGTGTCGTTTTATTGACCTGTTTGTCTTTGATAGTTTCTTGTTTTCTGCCACAGTAAGATGTCCCAGGCCTGTGTATATTGCCTGCCTTTTACCACATCAGCCATTTTCCCAGAACCCTAATCCTTTGCATTGAAAATATTATTTGGAGGCTACCTACAGTCAGAGTCCTGGGTTATGCATTTCTGCTAGGTTGTCATTGCTTCTAGGCATTTTTACTAAGTAGAGCTAGGAGTACTTATTTTTTAGAAAGGGAAAATCATGAGTTCATCAAATTTATGAATGCAAGCTACTTAACTTCTGGGTGTCCTACCTTTATCTCTTTTATGCTGAATATCTTGGTTCTTAAAGTAATGTGACTTTTATAGTTATCACTATATAGATGTTTCTAAATAATACAGTACTCCTAATCGTAAGGCTGCTAAATGGCAGTTTGGGGGGTTTTTTGCAGTTTTTCTTGTCTTTTGAGCACAAAATCAAAATACTGTGCTTAAAATCACTTCAGTGAATTTTTTTCCTTTCATAACTTTTTTAATTATTGAGAATATGTATATAGTTTTATTTAGGCAAAATAAGATGGAGTCAGAAATCTGCTTTTTATCTTTGTTCCTTCCATTTATAGTAACTGTTTGTATTAAGTTTGGGTTAATATTTTCTTTTTGAAAACAATAAGTAAATACATAGATTTGTACACTTATTTTTGCTCCCCTCCTTACATAAAAGGCAGTGAACTTTGTACATTTCTCCCTTTCTGGTAATCTAAACAAGGAGGTCACTCCATATCAGAATACAGTATAGCCATCTTCCTCATTTCTCTGTACCACCTCGTGTCATTGCATTTTATGGATGTACTGTGTTTTATTCAGCTACTTTCCTTTTGGTGGATAGTTTGATTATTTTCAGTTATACTGTTTAGATAATGCAAAGATGAATTGATGAACAGCCCTTTACATGTATCATTTCATATTTTAGCCGATTTATCTTGGGGAAATCTAGAACTGAAATTACTGGGTAATTTTGCTAGATGTTATCCAATCCCCTGCATTAGAGTTGAAGCATTTTGCATTCCCACCAGCAATGTATGAAAGTACATTTCTCTAATGGAGGAATAGGACACTTTTTGGCGGGAAAAAATTAATATGAGTTAACCAGATTACTAAATTGGTAGTTCTTCAGAGTGAGGTGGCTTTTAATTATACTATTTTTTTTTATAACTTAGTTTTGTGTAAACTTTTTGTTTAGAACTTGTGTTTTTACTGACAGGTCTATAGCCTCCTTTAATAGGGCAGTTCCTGCATTCTCTTATGCCTCAACTGCCTACTGTCTTTTTTTGCCTGATAGCTTATTGAAAGGCAATGCGAGAAGGTTTTTGTTTCTTCTGTTGGCTTCCTAATAAATTAAGGAGTTGCTGCAGAACATCTTGCTGAAAATAGATGGCGCTGTGATTAGAATTTTGGACACAGAGTAGATAGCAATCACATTAATTACTAATTTTACATAGCAAGGAATTTCTTTCAGTCAATAATTTTCACTTGTTTATAGTGGAGTCTGGTAGAAAAAAATCTTCAAAATATCTTTTCTGGTGTGTGAAGAGTTGTCAGTTTTCTGTGAAGATGATTATTTCTGAATTAGATAATTGTGAAAGAACTAATGAAACTAGTCGACAGTTCTTAATCAGAGAATTTAGTAAACCTGGACAAAAGGAAGTATAAATGATTTATAGTGAAAAGTTTCTTTCCTGCCCCTTCCCAGCTATTCCCACAGGCACCCAGTGTGTTTTTTGTATTTCCTTCCACAGAAGAAAATAAAAGAATCTTTAAATGGAACTTGACTTTAATGTCGAACATGACTAATAGAAATGTTAATGTTATTTTTTTATTAACCATAATAGTTTCAGTAGATGTTGGTAAAATTTTTGATGATTATTTCAGTTCAAAATACAACAAATGGAAAATCCTGGAATTTGGTAGATAACCAGTTTTAAGGAAGAGCAATATTTCCCCTCACCCCCACCTTCATGGACAGAGATAAAATATCTGGTCTTTATATTATATCAGTTTTATTCCCCTTTCAAGAAATATAGGGGTGTCTGGGTGGCTCAGCCGGTTAAGTGTCTGCCTTCAACTCAGGTCATGATCCTAGGGTCCTGGGATCAAGCCCCTCATTGGGCTCCCTGCTCAGTGGGGAGCCTGGTTCCCCCTGTCCCTCTGCTGCTCCCCCTGCTTGTGCTCTCTCTTGCTCGTGTTCTCTCTCTCAAATAAATAACATCTTTAAAAAAAAGAAAGAAAGAAATGTAGTTTTTAGGAATGCCTGGGTGGCTCGGTTTGGCGTGTGTCTTCAGCTCAAGTCATGATCCCAGGGTCTTCCTCAGCAGGGAGTCTGCTTCTCCCTCTCGTTCTGCCCCCTTCTTGCGCACACTCTCTCTCTCTCTCAAATAAGTAAAATCTTTTTAAAAAAAGAAATGTAGTTTTTAATTCTTTGAAGTGTTTTAAAATACTTAGTATACACTAAAAATACCAGATATACTGTCAAACCAGAATATTTTTAAAATACTGTTTCTAATTAATTTTACTGGCTGAGCAATTAACTATGAAAGAGGAAGCAGAATTGAAAGTAGTTTTAAGAAAATACTTGACTTTGGGGCGCCTGGGTGGCACAGCGGTTAAGCGTCTGCCTTCGGCTCAGGGCGTGATCCCGGCGTTATGGGTTCGCCCCACATCAGGCTCCTCTGCTATGAGCCTGCTTCTTCCTCTCCCACTCCCCCTGGCTTGTGTTCCCTCTCTCACTGGCTGTCTCTATCTCTGTCAAATAAATAAATAAAATCTTTAAAAAAAAAGAAAAGAAAATACTTGACTTTGAGATGCATCACAATTCAGTTATAATATCTTAAACCAGGTGTTCTCAACCCTGACTGCACTTTAGAATCCCCTCAGGAATTGTAAAAATTAACTATGCCCAAGGCCCTTCTAGAAGAGATTCTGACTTAATTGGACTAAGGTAGGGTTGCAGGCATTTGATATTTCTCAGAAGCTCCCCAGTTGCTGTTGTGCTGCCAGGATTGAGAACCTCAGATTAAAACTGTTGTTCCTTTCTATTCAAATAATCAGGAATTTAATTATTAATGAACATTTGTCATATTTGTATGTAGCTTAACAGATTTGTCTTTTGACTAACCTTAAATTTGCATTCAGCAAATATTTCTTAATAGATAGAAGGAAAAGGAACCCAGAGTTTCCAATTGTGAGTTGAAGAGAAACTCTTATAGTGTTAATCCCAGATATAGGTAAATACAAAATTAGATATGAGACCATGTTTGTACCTTGTGGGGTTCTGGTAGTAATGTTTCCTGTGAAATAAGCATTCTTATTGGATAAGCACTCTTGTCCCAGGGTAAGAGTAAAATAAATATGTATTAAAATTAATAGGCACTCACTTGAATACAAAAAGATCAGTTATTTAGATAAAATATTAGCTTGAAAGCAGAAGTGACAATATATGCACACTCTAGTATAATACTAATCATTGGTGGATAGTCTCTGGCTAATTTTTCTGGTGATAACTTGCTACTTGGAATGGAGAATCTCAGGCCCTACCCCAGAGCTGCTGAATCAGAATCTGTATTTTAACAAAAGCTCCAGGTGATTGATAATGCATATTACAGTTTGAGAAGTACTAGTCTAGTGGTTTTCAAACAATTATGTAAGAGCTACTAAATTTTTTTTTTTTTAAATGAGGAAAAATCAGTTGCCTTTTCAGGGAGACAGGAATCTGGGACTGGAAGATACCAGTGACCCATCACTATTTCTATCCTTTTGTAGTGAGGAGTGGGTAAGCACTTGGCTTTGGCATTGACGTTATAGGCTCACCTGTTTGTGAGAGAGGTGACCATCAGGTTTTTGTTGCTCAATGTTTATTTCTAAGAAAAGGTTGACACCTGGGAACTTTTAAGTTCAGATAGCTGTGTGTAGATTATAATTTAAACTGAACCTATTTAAATAATCATAACTACTTGAAAAGGATAACATTTAATTTGTGCTAACAATCATAAAATTTTGTTTTTAAAGGAAACTGACTTGTTATAATAAATGACTTTCTTATAAGTCATGATCAGCCTGCTTTTTGTTTAGACAGCCAAAGAGATGCAGTTGTGATACGAGAGCCAAATAGCAAACAGCAAGTCACAGAAGGAGCTGGTGATAAATTATGTCCTTTTTTTCTTCTTGCTTTTATTACAATTTGTGAGCTCCTGTGTATTTTACCATAGTTTAAGTGTTTTCCGATGCCTGCCTACTGGTTCAGTCAATACATTTAAGAAATACTTTGAGGGCATGGCATTGTTTGCAAATGCTGGCATTTGGAGATTTTTCGTGACTTCTGGTGTGCTAGCTAATGGCCATTATTAAGGTGTTTAATGTTAGAATATGACTTTTTTAATGTGTCGATGCTTGAATAGAGCTATTCTCAAGCTGGAATAACTGAGACTGAATGGACCAGTGGATCTTCAAAAGGCGGACCTCTGCAGGCATTAACTAGGGAATCCACAAGAGGGTCAAGAAGAACTCCAAGGAAAAGGGTGATGCAAGGCTTATTGCTTAGAATTGGGTTTTCAGATTGGTAGGGTTTTAGTGGTTATTTTATATTTATTGTTTTTGTTTTGTTTTCAAACTAACAGGTGGAAACTTCAGAACATTTTCGTATAGATGGTGCAATAATTTCAGAGAGTACTCCCATAGCTGAAACTATAATGGCTTCAAGCAACGAAACCTTAGTAAATATGTTTCATAAACTATACAAGTGGTGTTCTTTGTAAATTACCCTTTAACTAGAATTGGGGAGGTGGTAAATTTTGGCAGATCTCAAACTTACGTTTTAAACATTATATTTTAAACTCATTTTCCCCATATAATTCTGAATTTTAGAATTTTTCAATGTAGCCAATTTACATATATAAATTTGTACAAGAATCCTACTTCTGAGTATTCTAAGGAAACTTTTTTGCTAAAATATTTAAAGAGTTGCTAAGGCTTCACATGAGAAGCACTGAATATGTTCATTTCCAGGTTCTTTTGCCTATATTTTTATTAAGGGAAAGTTTTCAAATATTATAGAAATAGAGTATCTTTTTTTCTTTTTACATGTCTTTGTTATGTTTGGATAATTCTGAGTCTGAATAATTTGAATCTTGGCAGGTTGTCAATAGGGTGACTGGAAATTTCAAGCATGCAGCTCCTATTCTGCCAATCACTGAATTCTCAGACATACCCAGAAGAACACCAAAGAAACCATTGACAAGAGCTGAAGTAAATGCATAAAATTTAGATCGATGCTATCATTGATCTTTTAAAGAGGAAATTTTTTATATTTGTTTTTTGCAGTGGGAGGGAGCAGAGCTTTCTTAACTGGGTGGGGTGTGTGTGTGTATGTGTATTATTTTAAAGACATACTTTTATTAGTGACAGTTGAAAGTAACTAATGTAGTATGTGATATGCTAATACTATCTGCTTGCTACTGTGTGCCTCTTAAGTTCCGCTTTTCAAGGGAGTATTTATTTGTGTGCTGCTTCTAATATGTTCTCTTTGTGGGTTGAAAGTGTTACTGGGCTTTTGGGGAGGCTGTACAGTCTTTGACCAAAAGGTCAAATAATGGGACTTTAATGTGACTTTGTATGATGCTTGACTTAACTCCTGTATAATTAAGCTTTAAAGTACTAACTGCATGATGCATTATAATTTTAATGAATTTTTACCAAAGGTTGTTTTGATCTGAGCATAATGGTAAACAGCAAAACAATCAGAGTTGTTTAAAAAATCATTTTTTGGTTTTTTAAGTTAGGAAGATTGAATTAACTCTGTAGTTAAAAGATAAACTAAAATTTGTTAAAGATCCATGTTAATTTGATATCTTCCATATTTCATCATTTTATTGACAAAATTCTTAACAGAAGAAACAGTGTATTCTTGATATTAATGAAAAGCATGGGAAAATCCAGTGGGGGAACTTTTTCTGCCATATTTGCTGTACTGAATTTTAGTTTTGGGAGGGGTTTCTTAAACTTGCTTGAATGTGTGGCAATCCCCCTGACCCCATTACCACATTAACGTATCTCCACATTGAGGAAATTGGAAGAGAGCTTTGGAAGTGTATGGATACTTTTTGGTAATGATGAATTTAGAAAGGGCAGTGGTAAAAGTTGGGGCAGATTCTTTTTAAAATTATGTTTTAATTGCACATTTATACTAAATGTTAACTTGTGGTTGTTTGTTTCTTATTAGGTGGGAGAAAAAACAGAAGAAAGAAGAATAGAAAGGGATATTCTTAAGGAAATGTTTCCCTTTGAAGCATCTACACCAACAGGAATTAGGTATTCAGATACATTAAAACGAGAATTAGTGTATTCTACTAGGGCTTTTTATTTATTTACTTATTTATTCCCACTTTTATTAAGGTGTAATTGACACGTGAAAATTGTATCTGTTTAGTATGTACAACATGATTAGTCAATAGGCGTATACAGGAATTTTAATTTTTTAATTTTTAATTGAAGTGTACTTAGCATATAATAAGAATTTTAATGTGTTCTCAGAATTAAACTGTTCTTTTGAGAGCAGTTTAATTCTTCTAAGTCACTAGTTCATATTCTTGAAAGTTGAGTCAGATTCAGAGTTAACTTTGATAAGTTGAAATGTTATAAATAAATAATTTGCCTGCTATCTAATTCTTATTTTTCTCTAAACAAAAACATAATGAGAAGGAAATACTTGTTTTCCCTGAAGGGTTCCCTTTTCTAATTGAAAAGACTGTTTAGGTGACAGCTGAATTGTTTCCTGACTGAAAGAGTCATGACCAAACTACCTTATTTTTTTCATCCTGTTTCCTAAATATACTGGCCCTGAAAAGAAGACAAGTTTAGTGAATATTTATCAATGTTCTGAATATTATTTTCTAATAGAATGAGCATCCAACATTTTAAATGACAAATGTGTAGAGATTTTAAATAGGCTGGCTGACCTTACTATTTACATGTGACAATTTTCTACTATTATCTCAAGGAATGTGTTTGAAATTAGGAGTGGTAATGACATGTTATATTTTACATTATATATTGAAATCATAACTTTTATCTAAATTTTTTTTCCCCGTTTTCACTCCCAACAGTGCTAGTTGCCGCAGACCAATCAAAGGGGCTGCAGGCCGGCCATTAGAACTCAGTGATTTCAGGATGGAGGAATCTTTTTCATCTAAATATATTCCTAAGTATGTTCCCTTGGCAGATGTCAAGTCAGAAAAGACGAAAAAGGGACGCTCTATTCCCATGTGGATAAAAATTTTGCTGTTTGTTGTTGTGGCCATTTTTTTGTTTTTGGTCTATCAAGCTATGGAAACCAACCAAGGAAATCCATTCATTCATTTTCTTCTTAATGACTCTGGAAAATCCGTCTGAATGAAATCTCTTTGGCACACTCAATTTGGTCTCCTATTTTTTCTAATAATGTATAAAAAACATGTACACTTGTTGACTCAAGAACTAAAAATAATGTGATTTCACCTCAGTAAATGTAGTATTCCATTCTAAAGCAAACCGGTTATATAAATGGACTTCATTTAAATGTTTTGGGCTTTGGACTAATAGGAGATCACTTCGTGCCATATGAATAATCTTTTTTAGCTATGGAACTTTTTTGTAGGCTTTATTTTTTTAATGTGGACATCTTATTTCACTTTTGAGAAAAATGTATATTGTTTTTGTGTATTTGGAAAACAAGGGCGAAACATGGTAGTATAATGTGAAGCTACATGTTTAAATACTTTGAATTCTTACAGAAAAGATTTTAAGAATTATTCTCTGCTGTATAAAAACTTTAGAGATATGTGAAACATGAAATCTGGTAAGGAAAAAAATAACTTGGGTTGTACTTTTTGTAACTGCCACTGGTGGTTTGATGTGTTTATGGGGGAACATACAGCAATAATCTCTTCTGTAACTTTTATTAATAGTAATATTATTGTAGTCCTATTGTACTGACTTTTTAAAAGATTTCTAGTATCATGAATGTCCTACTTCAGTAAGACCCATTTAAATGCTATTGGTATTTTAGCAGGGATCTTCAGTGCGACATATACATGTTTTAGAGAATCGTTAGCTGGCTGTACATGTTTTTAGAAACTTTCGCTAGCTATAAGGCTGTAATTGGAAACTTGTACTTTTTATTTACAACAAAACATTTATTCTGTCAATCCAGTTTGCTACCAAAATATTTTTTCAATGAGTATGTGTCTGTTTTAGAAGTTAGAAACTTTAAACACTGGTCTGAGGTTCCATTTGGATTCATTTTTTCATTGTCTTCTGTTACCAAAATTTGCCAGGTTTTTTTTGGGGGGGGGGCTATATTTTCCAACAGAATTTGATTTAAAAGTACAAAAAGTATTTACTTTAAAATTACATAAACTTTTCTTAGATACCAAGTAGTGATTACATAAATTTATAAACTCTGAATATGAAGTGGGCATTATGATTTTTGTATACTCTTGAAATGGTTAACTTATCTTTGTGGTTGATTTATTTTATTTTTTAGCTAAAACTTACCTCATGTATAACTTGGTTAAGTAAAGTAGTAGGTAATTGAAATTTTAGTAGAATCAAGTAAAACAAAAATTTAAACTTACACATTTGAATTTCAGCTTTACAGTCCTTGACCATAAAGCACACTAAAAATATGTTATTTTAAATATCATCTGAAATAAAAAGATACTTTTTAAAAAGCAAAAACTTAATATGTATATTTAGACCAGCACGCAATTTTGATTTCATTAGCTGTATTCTGATGTTTAGCTTTGAAATATTTTGTAGACATTATTCACTTACTTTGCAATTGATCAGAAACTTTTGTAGGTCTCGTCCCATGGGGGAGTGGGAAACTTACTCCTAGATCAGAAATGCTTGCCTGAGTAAAAGTGTTTCTTTGAGATGAGCCACAGAGGGGGCACGTTTTACTCTTTTCTGCAGTACGGTAATAGCAGTCTACTTTTTCCTTGTTTTTAAACTTTGCTTCCCATATAGTTTTCAGTCTTGTCTTTTTTATTAGAAATTATAAGAAGCTACATTTAATGTTTAAAAATATGGGAAGATAAATTGAACTTATATGTATGTAAGATCAATTTTCTAATAGAAAGGTATGGTCCAAAATTGTAAAAAAAAAAAAAAAGGACCAGTTGAAACATGTATTCTTTTTTTTTTCTTTTAATGTGTACTTTGTCTTTTGTCTGTGTCTGTTTTATTCCACTAGAATAAATGTGTCCTTGATGTAAATGCAAAGCATTTCTTCCTGATTAAATTGTAGATGTAGACTTTACAATATAATTCAATAATAAAAATGTAATTAACCTCTAGTTTTGTCATTGTAATAAATACTTTCAAAATAGCACAAATCATAAGACACCCAGTGACATTTCTTAGGTGATTTGTATGGATTGTTGAGTTTTAGTTCTCATGTCAGTCTACTCCTTTATGTTTTGCTTCTAATCATTTCATAATCAGTTCCTCGTTTGTTCATGGATAAGCAGTGTACAGCCATTATACTCATAATGATAGAGGAAAGCTTTCAAAGGCACCTCTCCCATTCTACAATACAGTAATATAGTACAATATAATATACTTTTTTCAGTCTCCCTTTCCTTTTTTCCCCAGTTTTACTGTCTTAGTACTTATCTCTGACACTCATTGTTAGTCTTGCTTTGAGATTAAGCAAAGATGTTGCCAAGGTATATTATCATGGAACGGTGTTCGTAAGATGAATGTGCTTTCTCTTTCCATCATTCATGTGTTCCCCAAAGGTGAGTTTATTTAAATTAGTGGTTCTTAAAGTAATACGTATCCTGTAATTAATTAGAAGCACATAGCAGCAAAGGCTTACCATGCTTATTGCATGCTTACCATGTGTTAGATGCTGCTCTGGGCCCTTGACATGTATTGACTGACTTAATCCTTGAGAAAATCCTATGAAGTAGGTATTTTCTTACTGTCTTATTACAAATAAGGAAATTAATGCTCAGAGGGGTTAAGAAACTTGTTGAAGTTTGCACAGCTGGGAAATGATGGGTCTGGTTATATATGTGTGATACGGCAGAAGGGACATGAAAGACCAGTGTCCCACATGTGTACTCTATACCCGTTCTCTTGTTCAGCCTTTCTCCGTCCAGTGTTGGTGCCTCCAGGTTCCAATTTCATTAGGGGTTCTTTAAGATCCGCTTCTAGTTTTAATCTTTCTCTGTAGCCATTTAAGGTTTTTTTTTTTTAATAAATTTGACATAATACATTGTATAAATTTAATGTGTACGTGTTATTTTGATACATTCATTTATTGTAATATGATTGCTGTTGTAGTGATGTATCACATAATTATGGTGTAATATTGTTTATACTAAAGACCAAGTATTCTTTATAAATAATAGGATCTCTGTTCAAAATCCAGATTTTGCTGAAAGTTCTATTTAGTTTGGCGGCATAATCATAGTACATTAAAATACCTTGATCAGTATCACCCCGTCCTATCTTGAATTATGTACCAACTTTTAAATGCATAAATACTATCACTTTTTCTCCTTAAATTTAAAAATTTAAAACAGTGATTTCAGGGGCGTCTGGCTGGTTCACCTGGTGGAACATGGGACTCTTTGATACTGAGGTTGTGAACTAGAGCCCCATGTTGGGTGTAGAGATTACAATAAATAAATAAATAAATAAACACAAACTTTAAAAATAATAAATGAAACAAAGATTTCAAAATAATTCTTGTGATTATATTAATTTTCTCAAATACGTTATTTCCTGATTTTTATTTGCACACCCTAATTTTCCTCTTTAATAAAGTTTCGTTTTCTTTTTTTTAATTCCAGTATAGTTAACATACAGTGTTATATTAGTTTCAGTTGTACAATGTAGTGATTCAACAATTCTATACATTATTCAGTGTTCATTAAGATAAGTGTACTCTTGGGGCGCCTGGGTGGCTCAGTCGTTGGGCATCTGCCGTCGGCTCAGGGCATGATCCTGGTGTTATGGGATCAAGCCCCACATCAGGCTCTTCCGCTGCCTGCTTCTTCCTCTTCCACTCCCCCTGCTTGTGTTCCCTCTCTCTCTGGCTGTCTCTCTCTCCATCAANGTCCTCCGTCGGCTCAGGGCATGATCCCGGTGTTATGGGATCAAGCCCCACATCAGGCTCTTCCGCTGGGAGCCTGCTTCTTCCTCTTCCACTCCCCCTGCTTGTGTTCCCTCTCTCTCTGGCTGTCTCTCTCTCCATCAAATAAATAAAATCTGAAGAAAAAAAAAAGATAATTGTACTCTTAATCTGTTCTCCATAGGTAAGAGTCTAATTTTTGGTTTGTCTTTGTTCACTTGTTTTTTTCCTCAAATTCCACATATAAATGAAATCATATGGTATTTGTCTTTTTTTTTTTTTTTTTAAGTAGGCTCCACACCTAGCGTGGAGCGCTGTGCTGTTCTCAAACTCACAACCGTGAGATCAAGACCTAAGCCAAGATCAAGAGTTGGACGTATAACTGACTGAGCCACCCAGGCACCTACATGTGGTATTTGTCTTTGATTGACTTATTTCACTTAGCATTATACTCTAGATCCATCCATATTGTCACAAATGGCAAGATTTCATTCTTTCCTATAATTGGAGTAATATTCCCCTGTGTATATGTATACACCACATCTTTATCCATTCATCTATCGACAGACACTTGGATTGTTTCCATAATGCTTCAATAAACATGGGGTGCATATATCCTTTCAAATTAGTGTTTTCCTATTCTTTGGGTAAATGCCCAGTAGTGGAATTACTGGATCATAGTGTAGTTCTATTTTTAAATTTTGGAAGAATTTCCATACTTTTCTCCACAGTGGCTATACCAGTTGCATTCCCACCAGCAGTGCATGAGGGTTCCTTTTCCTCCACATCCTTGCCAATACTTAAATGAATTTTTAATTTAACCATTCTGGCAGGTGTGCAGTGATATCTCATTGTGGTTTTGATTTGCATTTGCATTTTGATGAGTGATTAATTTCCTCTTTTTAAACATTTTCATGCATCTGTTGGCTGTCTAGGTCTCCTTTGGAGAGATGTCTGTTCATGTCTTCTGCCCATTTTTAATTGGATTTTCTTTAATTTTTGGTATTTAGTTGCATAAGTTCTTTATTTTGGATACTAACCCGTTATTGGATATGTCATTGGCAAATATCTTCTTCCATTCAGTAGGTTGTCTTTTAGTTTTGTTGATTGTTTCCTTTGCTATGCAGAAGCCTTTTTTTTTTGTACTCCCAATAGTTTATTTTTGCTTTTGTTTCCCCTGCCTCAAGAGACATTCTAGAAAAAATGTTGCTATGGCTGATGTCAGATAATAATAATAATCCTCTTCTAGGATTTTTATGGTTTCAGGTTTCACATTTAGGTTCTTAATCCATTTTGAGTTTATTTTGTATACAATGTAAGAAAGTGGTCCAGTTTTATTCTTTTCTATGTAGCTATCCAGTTTCCCAGCACCATTTGTTGAAGAGACTGTCTTTTTCCCATTGCATATTCTTACCTTTTTTGTTAAGGATTTTCTGTTTCTTAATCTCTTTTCCATCTTCATACTGTTTTTTGAAATACATTGTCTTTGACATCTCACTTCTCTCCCATTCTGTCATTGTGGTAAACATATTCCCTTTTCAGTAATAGAGTCTCAACAGGAAGAGGCTATGTGGTCAGGCTGTCACCTTGAATTAGCAGTCACTGACTGCTTTTCAGAATTGATCTTCCATCCTCCCACCAAAGATTTGGGAAGGAAGCAGAGGAGACCCCGAGTCTTAAGTACAGGGTGACTCCAACGGATTGATTCCATTGTGTTCTGGTATAGAATCATTAGTTGACGTTTGGTGGCATTTATGCTATATTCACGATGTTTTGAAATTGCTTGTAAAATTTTACCACCCACTTGAACAAATATTATTTGATGATGTCTGTGGCCAGGAATAATTTGCGGCAGTGCAGGATGCAGTTTTAGAAATATCTTTGAACTTGTCTTGGGCATTCTTACGAGAAGTAGTTTTAAAAAAAAATTGTTCCATTAACAGCGATATAGGTTTTTCAGCAATTTAAATATTGTTGCCAATTTTCTTTACCTTATTGAGACAAATTAATAATGTTTAACCCTCTAAGTCAAAGAACCAAAAATTTGTCAGAGCTTGTTGGGAATAAATTATGAAAATACAATTCTAATCAAACACTAATATCCTAGACCACTATGGACTTTATAGCTGAGAATTTAACATACTGATCTTGTGATTGTCATAATTTGAAATTGTGAGGCAGTGTAAAGTATACCTGTTTTATTTGTCCTAGTAACAGAAATGATAGTTTATCACAGCTATGGTTTAATTAGAAGAAATAAGTTATCTGTTGGTATGTAATCAAGACTTAGCAACTTAATTATTGCTGTTTCTATGGGTCAGAAATCGGGGAGTGACTTGGCTGTGTGTGTGGTTGTGACTCTAGGTCTCTTGACTTTGTAGATAAACTGTCAGCCAGGGCTGCAGTATCGTCTAAAAGCTTGACTAGGGCAGAATCTTATTCAAGCCCCCAGTATAGTTGGTAGGCCTTTGAGGTTCCTTACTGAGTTCCTGCAGCTATTGGGGAGAGACGTCATAGGTTACCTGAGTCCCCTCATGACGTGGCAGCTGGCTTCTCCCAGAGCAGTCCAAGAGAGAAAGTTCACCCATGGTTGAAGACAGAGCATTTTTTTTTTTAAAGATTTTATTTATTTATTTGACAGAGATAGACACAGCCAGCGAGAGAGGGAACACAAGCAGGGGGAGTAGGAGAGGAAGAAGCAGGCTCATAGCGGAGGAGCCTGATGTGGGGGCTCGATCCCATAACACCGGGATCACGCCCTGAGCCGAAGGCAGACGCTCAACCGCTGTGCCACCCAGGCGCCCCTGAAGACACAGCATTTACATAACCTAATCTTGGAAGTGACACACTATCACTTTGCTTTATGTATTGGTCTTACAGATACTGGTAACTATTAAAATGGAGAAGGTTCTATAAAAGATTGGGTACCAGGAGGAAGGGATGATTGGGGTTCATGTGAACATTATTTGCTTTCATCTGTTCATCATTCCAAAAATTCATTACAAAATTAAATGTAAATGAACAGCAATGAGACTGGGGAGATAAGTAGATTTATCCTTCAGAGATAAGTTCAACAGACTGATTAATAAGATGGTCAGAGAGGGATAACTACAAAATTACATAAAAGTCTTCATTGGCCTAGTGGAAGGTAGTGCCAGTCACTGAAAGAATTCTAAAGGAAGACTAAATATGGGAGAAAGAAGATAGACTTTGGGTTTGAATACATTGAATTCGATATCCCTATGAGAAATTCTAGCACCTAACACAATACTTAGCACATAGTAAGCACTCAGATACTATGTGAATAAATCCAAATGGAGATCATCTGTTGGCAGTTAGGATCTGAAGCTTAGGAGAGAAACTGGGAATAGTTGGGAGTCCATAAGAAATCTATAAATTCCAAGTGATGGGAATATATAATACCATCCACAGATTTGGAAATGGGAAAGAGCTAAGGATGAATGTCCGTATTTAAGGAATGGATGAGGTAGAGACCAGGGGAATGCAGTGTCACTGAAGAGAGCATTTTAAGAAGAGTGCTCCCTAGTTCTGCTGCGTAAATGTGGAGAGAGAAATGATGTCTACTAAATTTACCATCAGATGACTTTGGTGAGAATTTCAGTGTTATGGCAGGGACAGAAGTATAGACAGCTCTAAGAATAGGGCAGTGGTTTGAAGAGTTGGCGGTGTGTTAAGGAAGGATTTTGATTTGTGCCTAAAATGAGACTATATAGCCCCACCGTTTGAGAGACAGTATTACCAATCTCCCAGACTCCTTTCTAGTTTCTACCCCTCCACAACTCCCCACCTGCAGTAACCACTGCATTAATAGCACATGGGTTTTTTTCTTTTGTTGCTTTGTAAATAAAGTCATACATTTTATATACTCCTTTGAGTGGCTTTCACTTGTAGTGGTAGATTGTTTATTGTCATTGCTATGTTGTATTTTTAGTATATTTTATTTTTATGTTTAACTTTTCTTATGTAGAGAGATTTATATATTTGAGAGTGAGAGCATGTAAAAGGGGAGGGGTAGAGGGAGGAAGAAGCAGACTCCCCGCTGAAGAGGGAACCCAATGCGGAACTCGATCCCAGGACTCTGGGATCATGACTCGAGCCAAAGGCAGACACTTAACTAACTGAGCCATCTGGGTGTCCCTATTTCCTTTTAACTTTTAATGGGCATTTGTGTTGTTCCAAGGTTTTGGCTATTAACAAAAAAATGCTACGAACATCTTTTTGTGTCTTTTGGTGTGTATATATGTATTTCTGTCTGTTGGGTTATAGGGTCTGCTTATGTACTGGTGACAACTTTTGTATTAATTCATCATTCTTAAATGTTCTGGATACTAGCCCTTTGTCAGTCTGCCAGATTCTAACCAGGAGGCAGAGATGACACCAGTTATTTGAACAGAAATAATTTAAAGAATTAATTAATCGGATGCTTGGCTGACTCATTCGGTAGAGCATGACTCTTGCTCTTGGGGTCGTGACTTTGAGCCCCACGTTGGGGAGAGAGATTACTTTAAAAAAAATTATTAACCAGTCAAAGTTATTAACTAGGGAACTGAAAGAGTAACATAATTTTGAGTAACATGATAATTATGCTGTAATACAGATATAGCAATTGAAGCAGAAATATATGAGTTAATTCATAATTTGTTCATGCAGTTCCGTCCATGAAGGGATGATTTTTTAAAAACAAATATAGGGAATATAGTGATATTGTAATAGTGTTGTATGATAACAGATGGTAGCTACACTTGAGTTAGCATGGCATACGTACAGACTTGGGTTGGACACCTGAAACTAATGTAACATTGTGTGTCAACTACAAAAAAATCCCTAGAAGGAAGTTTCCCAGTGGAATTTGAGATACAGAAAAAACTTTTCTCACCCAAGCATCAACAGAACCACATGGTATTATGTTTAGCACATCGCAAAACCTTTTAACACTTCTGTTAGAGCAGTTGTAAATATTCATAAGTACAGACCCAGAAATGCGGTGTATTTTTGTTTCTGAATTTCATATGGCTGATCCTACACCCCCATTATGCTAGTTCAGTAAAAACAAACTAAGCATTGCCAAGTTAAAAAAATAAAAAGTAGTGCCAGAGAAAGATTTCTATATAATAGGAAAAAATTAACCCCTAACTCCTCCTATGCACAAAAAATAATTTGTGATGGATCATTGACCTAAATGTGAAAGCTAAATCAAGCTTCTAGAAGAAAATGGAAATAATCTTCTTTTTTTAAATTTTATTAACTTGAGAGAGAGCACAAGCAGGGCCGGGGGGCAGAAGGAGAGGGACAAGCAGACTCCCTGCTGAGCAGGGAGCCCAATGTGAGACTCGATCCCAGGACCCCGGGATCACAACCTGAGCTGAAGGCAGATGTTTAACCAACTGAGCCACCCAGGCACCCCTGGATGTAGAGATTATTTTGAAAAAAATAGCCATTTATTATTTCACAGTTTCCATGAGTCAGAAGTCTGGGCACAGCTGAGTTCGCTGCTTAGGGTCTCAGAACACCAAAATCAAAGATTCAGTAGGAGAGGCTCTCGAGAAGAATCCACATCCAAATGCCTTCGAGATTGTGGAGGAATTCAATTTCTTACACGTTGCACCTGGCCCCTATCTTCAAGCCGACAAAGGCTGAAGAGTCCTCACATTTTGACTTTCTGCCTTGCTCTTCTGCTTTTAAGGGCTCATGTGATGATAGTAGGCCCATTTGGATAATTGAGGATAATCTATTTTAATAATTACATCTTCAAAGTCCCTTTGTCATATAATGTAACATATCCACAAGTCAACACCAGGAAGATGAAGGTGTTTGTAGGCAAAATTCTGCCTATCACATGTTCAACTGGAACTGGAACATTAATCAAAATTGACCATATGCTGGGCCATAAAGCAAAACCTCCAAATATATTTTTTTAAGATTATTTATTTATTTGAGACAGCACGAGGCAAGGGGCAGAGGGAGAGTAGAAGTACACTCCCTGCTGAGCAAGGAGCCCAATGCGTCAATCCTAGGACCCTGAGATCATGACCTGAGCTGACAGCTTAACCAACTGAGCCACCCAGGTGCTCTCAAACCTCCAATATAAATAGACTGAAATATTTTACAGCATGTTCTCTGACGACAGTGCATTTGAGCTAGAAATCAATAAAGAACAGTATTAAGAAAACCTGTTATTGGGAATTAAACACTGCACCTTCAAATAACTGAATCAAAGAAGGATACAATACATGCTAGAAAAAAAATTTTTTTTTAAAGATTTTTTTTTTTTTTTTTTTTTTTTTTTTTTTTAANAGAGATAGAGACAGCCAGCGAGAGAGGGAACACAAGCAGGGGGAGTGGGAGAGGAAGAAGCAGGCTCATAGCGGAGGAGCCTGACGTGGGGCCCGATCCCATAACGCCGGGATCATGCCCTGAGCCGAAGGCAGACGCTTAACTGCTGTGCCACCCAGGCGCCCCTGCTAGAAAATTTTTTGACCTGAATGATACTA
Organism: Ailuropoda melanoleuca; assembly: GCF_002007445.2. Lineage (NCBI taxonomy): Eukaryota > Metazoa > Chordata > Mammalia > Carnivora > Ursidae > Ailuropoda > Ailuropoda melanoleuca. Next base: position 68,225,148 of record NC_048232.1, read on the forward strand.
AAGATACAACTGAACATTCGTGAGGTATCGTCAGTGATTAGAGCAAACATACCCTGCTACTATTTTAAAAGCTTTACATTTAAAATCAAGAGTAAGGCAGTCTACACCATCAGCATTTTTATTCAGCGTGGTACTGGAGTGCTTAAATAACAAGAAGGCAGAATAAATAAAAAGGAAAAGCTGGAAAGGAATAAAACTATCAGTATTCACAGATGACATGATTGTATATGTAGAAAAACCAAAAGAACCTACAGATAAATAATTAGAATTAATAGGTTTATTTACCAAGGCCTCCAAATATAAGGGTATTGCACTGAGATCAGTTGTGTATGGTGTACATAAACAACCAAAAAAAATAGAAAATGAAATTTTGAAAAAATGCCACTTATTACGATACAAAAAGCATCAAAGAGACGGAAGTAAATCTAACAAATAATGCGAAAGACCTTTCATTGGAAACTACTAATTTTAAGAGAAGTTAAAGGAAATCAAATAAATATCATGCTCATAGATCAAAAGTTAACATAGAGATGTTAATTCTTCCCCAACTCACAGATTCGATGTAATCCCAATCAAAACCCCAGCAGATTTTTGATACAAAAATTGACACACAATTTTGATTTAGCCAATTCTAATTTAGATGACAAAATAGCTATGGCAATTTTATAGAAGAACAAAGCTGAACAATAACACTGCTAAATAACATGACCTGATACAAAGCTGTGAAAATTTAGACTCTGGTTTTGTACCAACAATGGACAAATAAGCCAAGAGAGCTCACAGACAGGTTGAACAGAGTCACCTGGTAGATGATGAAGACTGTATTGCTGTGTAGTGCAGAAAGGATGGTCTTGGTGTGGGTCAACTGAATATCACATGAAAAAAAATTAAGCTTAATCCCTGCCTCACAATCATATAAAAATTCCAGATGGATTATCCTTAAAATTGGAAAGAAAAAGCAATAAAGATTTTTTTTAAATACAGGAAATAAAATATAGGAGAATAATATCTTTATGAACTCTGAGTAGGTAAAGCTTTCTTAAATAAGACACAAAAAGCACCAACCATAAAATAATTGATGAACTGAACTCTAGTAAAATTAAAAACTTCTATTCACCAAAAGACATCATTTAAAGAGGTGCAAAGGCAAGCCAAAGAGTGAGAGAAGATATTTGCTATATGTGTGTCTGACAAAGGGCTCGTATTTGGAATATGTGAAGAATTTGTAAAAATCTATATTTAAAAAAAAAAAAAGCAACCAGGGCACATGTGTGACTCAGTGAGTTAAGCAGCTGACTCTCGATTTCGGCTCAGGTCATGATCTCAGGGTCCTGAAATCGAGCCCCTTGTCAGACACCGTGCTGGGCATGGAGCCTGCTTAAGATTCTCTCTCTCTCTCAAAAACAAAACAAAACCAAAAAAAAAAAAAAAAAGCAACCAATAGAAAAATGGGCAAAAGTCATTTCACAAAGCAATATGCCCAAATTTCCTATATATATGTGGACTTTAACCATAAACAAAAAAACATAATTTTGACTACATTAAAATCAAGACCTTCATTTCATCAAAAGACCTCAAAAAGAGAGAAAACAGAACATGAGAGAAAATATTTATGACATATATAGGTGACAAAAGACAATCCAGAACATAAAGAATTCCTACAAATAAATAAAAAGACAATCTTTTGCCAAAAATTTGGAGCAAAAGACTTTAACAGGGAGTGCACATATCACTAATAAACATAAAATGGTATTTGGCCTCATTGGTAAGTAATTAGGCTCATGTAAAGCAAAACCACAGAAGCTATTACACATTCACCAACCTGCCAAAAATTGGCATTACACCAAAACAGCATATGGAGTATAATGGGAATATCCATGGGCTACTAGTGAGACTAGGTTGGTACAACTTTGAGAAACAAGCTGACGTACATGACTTACATGAATACAAGTGCACCCAAAGAATGAGCAGTACTACTCAATGCAACCTAGAGAATGGGAGAGAATATTTGCAAATCATACATCTAATAAGTTAGTATCCAAAATATATGTTTTTAAAAACTCCTACAACTCGACAGCAACAAAAAACCCCCAAGTAGCCCAATTAAAAAATGAGCAGGGGCGCCTGGGTGGCTCAGTCGGTTAAGCAACTGCCTTCTGCTCAGGTCATGATCCCAGAGTCCTGGGATCGAGCCCTGCATCAGGCTCCCTGCTCAGAGTGGTGTCTGCTTCTCCCTCTCCCTCTGCTGCTCCCCCTGCTTGTGCTCTCTCTGTCAAAGAAAGAAATAAAATTTTAAAAAATGAACAAAGGGCTTGAATAGATAGTTCTCCGAAGAAGATGTACAAATGGCCGGGAAGCCTATGAAAAGCAGCTCAGTATCACTACTCATTACAGAAAATGCAAATCTAATGAGATAATAGCTCATACCCATCAGAATGACCACTATCAAACAAACACTATGCAAAACAAGTGTTGGTGCAGATGTGGAGAAAAAGGAACCCTCATGCACTGTTGCTGGGAATGCAAACTGGTACAGCCACTGTGGAAGACAGTACGGAGGTTCCTCAAAAAGTTCAAAATAGAGCTAGCATATGATCCCATATCACACTAGTGGGTATTTACCTGAAGAATACAAAAACTAATTTGAAAGGATTTGTGCTATGTTTATAGCAGCATTATTTACAATAGCCAGGATACGGAAGCAGCCCAAGTGTCCATAGATTAATGGATAAAGAAGATGAGGTATATATACACACAAAAATTGGAATATTGTTCAGCCATAAAAAAGACTGAAATCTTGCCATTTTCAACAACATGGATGGATCTAGAGAGTACAATGCTAAATGAAATAATCAGAAAGACAACAAATGATTTCACACGTGTGGAATTTAAGAAACAAAACGAACAAAGGAAAAAGACAAACCAAGAAACAGACTCTAGAACAAACTGATGGTTACAGGAGGGGAGGTGGGAACAGGGATGGGATTAAAGAGTACACTTAACGAGGAACACTGAGTAAAGTTTAGAATTGTTGAATCACTATATTGTACACCTGAAACAAACACAACACTGTGTTAACGATACTGGAATTAAAATTAAAAACTTAATAATTTTAAAACCCAGATGTCCACTGACAGATGAATAAACAAAATGTGATGTTCACACAATGGAATATTATTTCACCTTGAAAAGTCCAGAAATCCTGTTACATGGATGAAACCTGAGGACATGGTGCAAAGTGAAGTAAGCCAGTCACAAAAAGACAAATACTGTGTAATTCCACTTATATGAGGTATCTGAAGTAGCCAAATTTCATAGAAACAGAAAGTGGATGTCTGCGGGGAGGGAGTAATGAGGAATTGTTTAACGGGAATAGAGCTTTACAGGATAAGACAGTTTTGAAGCTGTATTGCACAACAAGGTGAATATACTTAACATTACTGAACTGTATGCTTAAAAATGGTTAAGTCGGCAAATATTCTGTTTATTTTTAAGAATTCTAAAAAAAACTAAGTCAGTTGTGTCTGAGTCTATGAATTTCGAAATTGTGTCCTGAGTAAAATGAATGGGGCAAACATAGAAAATGTTATTTAAATATTCTCATAGTTATTTTGTATTAATTATGCAGTTTTTTTTCTAATCGCAAATGACACACTCTGTTTTCAAGCTTCATCTGGTTTTGTGAGTTATTTTTATTATGGTCAAAAAATCATGTACTCATAATCCTGTGTCTTTTTTAACATATTGCTCCTTATAATTTCAACTATGTAATCATCTCAAAAGATGCAGGACAACCATTCAATAAAATTCAGTGCCCACTCACCAATAATACATTATATGTTAATTAATTAAATTTAAACTTTAAAAAAATTCAGGGCCCACTCATTATTTAAAAAAACAAAAACTTTGCAACCTAACAATAGAAGGGACGGTTTTTAATTGATAAAGGTTAGCTATCAAAAACCTACAGTGATATATTCCACTTAACAACAAAACAAAAGACTATCGCTATGAGGCGCCTGGGTGGTGCAGTCATTAAGCGTCTGCCTTCGGCTCAGGGCGTGATCCCAGCGTTCTGGGATTGAGTCCCACATCAGGCTCCTCCGCTGGGAGCCTCCTTCTTCCTCTCCCACTCCCCTGCTGTGTTCCTCTCTCGCTGGCTGTCTCTCACATAAATAAATAAAAAATCTTAAAAAAAAAAAAAAAGACAATCGCTTTATTCAAAAAACAAAAACAATAAAACAAAGGGAATTTTTAAATAGTTGCTAAATAGTTATTTTAGGAACTAAATAAGAATGCTTACTATCATCACTACTTGCTCATCTCTAGGAAGCAGATTAAATTCTCATTTTGCGGGGCGCCTGGGTGGCACAGCGGTTAAGCGTCTGCCTTCGACTAAGGGCGTGATCCTGGTGTTGTGGGATTGAGCCCCACATCAGGCTCCTCCGCTAGGAGCCTGCTTCTTCCTCTCCCACTCCCCCCTGCTTGTGTTCCCTCTCTTGCTGGCTGTCTCTATCTCTGTCAAGTAAATAAATAAAATCTTAAAAAAAAAAATTCTCATTTTGCCACTAAGAAAACTAAAGTGCAAATGGATTAAGTAATTTCCAAGAGGCCACAGAGCTACTAATCAAAACGGAAGTTTTGAACCCAAAGCTGACCAAAGGGTTATCTTTTTACTTGTGATAGCAACAAAGGAATGTCAAACCAGGCACAATCAAGTAACTGCAAACACTCAGTTTGCAGTTAGTTAAGTGAGGATTTGGTGGATAGCTTTGATTAATAAAATGAGGGCTGTCATAATCAGAGAACAGAGTAAATTCAAGTTTTTCTTTGGTGAAGCGGCCAGAAGGGCTTCAAGGGCGTTTTGTTCAGTTTAATTGGTTTGGCGACATAACACTAAAGTATTTGTTTCTAGGGTATCATAGTAGTAGTGACACTTTTCTTAAGACTATTCCAAATCAGTGTAACAGGAAAAAGTTATATGACATTATCAGTAAAGAGTCACTTCATGGATTGTTTTGTTTTTGTAAATGAGTCATTTTGAAGCTATTTGGATCTTTTAATCATACTAAATAGATAAGTACCTTGAGAACCCCAAACAATACCACATTTTATACCGTAATCTAAGTATCAGTAAGCAGACTTTGGTTAAACTGTTTACCTAAGAATTTTAAAAAATAGTGACGAGTCATATGTCCGCAGCCTACTATCAGAAATACCGAGTCTAAGCAATTTTACAAAAAGGGTCCACTAGATGTCGCTGTGGAACTCACTGTAGTTTGTAATCTAGCTTCCCCCTCCCCCGACAACCACCCCATCCAAAAGTACAGTATTCCTATGAAACCTTTCATAAGCCAATATGGCATAAAATAAAGAAGCACTCAGCATTTCGTAAAAACAAAAATCCTCTTTTGATTTCTTTTGGTTAGTGAAAAACAGGTACTAATGTAGTTCTTTTGTAGAAGTGAAGTGACCTAAGGGGAATTTTCAGGTAGCAGGGAAAATGTGTATTTCTTACTATTGGAGAACTTTACTAAGAGAGTCTGTCACTTGTAAATAACACTTAAAATGTTGAATCACTAGGGGTTCTTGGCCAACTCAGTTGGTAGAGCATGCAACTCAGCGTTTCTGGGTTGTAACTTTGAGCCCCGTGTTGAGTATAGAGATTACTTAAAAATAAGATCTTTTAAAAAAATGTTAAGTTGCTATTATTGCATGCTGGATCAAAAATGCTATTAGAGGATTCCTGGCTGGCTCAGTCGGTAGCGTGTGCATGTCTTGATCTTGGGGTCGTGAGTTCGAGCCCCACATGTGGCCTGCAATTTATTTATTTTTTTTTTGTTCGTTTTTGTTTTTGTTTTTAAGCTATTAGGCTCCAGTAGTGCCTGGGTGGCTCAGTCAGTTGGGTGTCCAGCCCTTGATCTCAGCTCAGGTCTTGATCTCACGGTCGTGAATTCGAGCCCCATATTGGGCTCCACGCTGGGCCAGGAGTCTACTTTAAAAAAAGAAAAAAGCTATTAGAGTCCAATCATTATGTTCATGTCATTACACTAAAATTAGCATAAAGGTAGAGTAATAGAAAGTCAGTAAATAGGAAATAAGCAACCTTAATTTTGACTTATAATTTCCAATATAATATAACTTGACTATCAAGGTTTTTAAATCAGTTTAGGTTAATTTACCCTCCACTGACAAGATAATTTTTTTTAAAGATTTTATTTATTTTACTTGAGAGAGAGGGAGAGAGCACAAGCAGGGGGAACAGCAGAGGGAGGGAGAAATCGGCTCCCCACAGAGCAGGGAGCCCGACACGGGACTTGATCCCAGGACCCCAAGATCATGACCTAGGCCGAAGGCAGACCCTTAACTGACTGAGCCACCCAGGTGCCCCAATATTTTATTTATTTATTTATTTGAGAGAGAGAGCGCACACACAGAGGAGAGTGAGAGGGAGAAGATGACTCCCCGCTGAGCAGGGAGCCCCATGTAGGGCTTGGTCCCGGGATCCTGAAATCATGACTTCAGCCAAAATCAAGAGTCAGATGCTTAACTGACTGAGTCACCCAGGCTTCTCCAATGATATAAATCTTGACATAACTTTAACAAACATTGAACACAAAGAATTGAGTTTAAAAATACATCAAATTGAGGGGCGCCTGGGTGGTTCAGTCATATACATGTATATGTAAAATCCATCAAATATACATTCAAATGTTCTGTCTATAGCGTAGTATTTCAGAGTCCAAGTGTATCGACATAACAGATTGCTTTAAAAACAGAGCTTCTGTAATTGCTATGCTGGTTTTAAGTGATTTGTCTCTTGGCTCCAAATCCCCTTCTCTATTCTCTACGGTAATAGGGCTGAGACAAGCAACAAACTCGTTTAGGTTCCACCAATAGGGAGTGCTAGAACAGAATGGAATCCTTCACATCTTCACTCCTTCACTCTGACAGCAACAGTTATTTCCTAGCATTTCCCGAACGAGCCTCACTGAGTCCCCTCAGGGACACCAGCAACAGCCAGGCCCGAGCCTTCTCAGAAGTTTGGCTCCCAGTTCCAGAAGGCCCCTCCTCCTCGCTACTAAGTTCCGATAACCCCTCCCTCTTCCATGTGTTTCTCCAGCACTAGGGGTAGTTACTGCTTTCTGTAATTCTTATCTGTGTGACTTCAGCGTTCTCTCTGTGCCTTTCCAGTTCTCCAGCACCTGTTTACCCAATTTCCATATTAAACATTCGGTTAAAATAAATAGTGTGTTTTTTTTTTTCCTTAAAGAATGACTGTAATTTCAGTTTATCAATGAACACCTCAGTCTTTTTTTTTTTTTTTGAGAGAGAGAGAGAGAGAGAGAGAGAGAGAATGTGAGTGGGTGGGGGTGTGGGGGAAGAGAGAGAGGGAGAGAGAGAATCTCAAGTATGCTCCACACCCAGCATGGAGCCCAATGCAGGGCTTGATCTCAAGACCCTGAGATGATGACCAGAGCTGAAATCAAGAGTCAGAAGCTCAACCAACAGAGCCACCCAGGCACCCCAACACCTCAGTCTTTATAGAATGTCCATACTGCCTCACTCTCCGTAAAAAGAAGGACATTTACTGAAATCACTCCTAGCTATCTAGAAAATCTTAAACATAGGACTGTGTTGAAAAAGGGACAGTGAAAGTTTTTATAGATTTAACTGCTGCCTTCTAAAAAATTATAATACAATATAAAAACATCAAGGTAAATGGTAGGACACATAGTCTATTTTAAGCTATGAATCTGTAGCATGACAAGCAGCCATAACAAATGAATGCAAAGAACATAACTACTTTGAGGTGATCCTTGAACTTAAAATTGAAACCGTATCTCCAATAAATTTCTCTCAGCAGGCTTGGCAGCGTGTAAACTGTTCAGCAAATATTCATGGAACGTTTCATATGCACAGCTGACACCAGGTGCTGAGAATGCACTGATGAGCAAAACAGACCCTTCCTTGTGTGAGCTTCTAGATAATGTAAGGGAGGGGGATCCCCCCCAAGCCTTAGTGAATGGGACTAACTCAGTTCTGCAGTTCAGAATGCCCAAAATAAGTAGGATGCAAGGAGAAATGACTAATTCCAGGACCAGGGTATGGAAAGAACAGGTGAGCCAGGAATATCTTGCATCAGAAAGTAAGGATGTGCTCAAAAAGCGATGGGACGTGTTAAAAGAACACAAAAGCCAGCTTGGAGGGGTTGTCCCAGCTAAAGTGAACATCAAAATAACAGTGACATATTATAACCAGAGCCCACTGCAATAGAATCCAGAGACTACACTGCTAATAAAATAAATAAATAAATAAATAAATAAATAAATAAATAAATAAATAATGGAAAGCTTGTTCTTAGAGTAGAATGGTCAACTAGAAAAAAAAAATGTTAAGGGGCGCCTGGGTGGCTGTCAGTTAAGCGCCAACTCTTGATTTCCATGCAGGTCATTGTCTCAGGGTCATGAGATCAAGCCCTGCGTCAGGCTCCATGCTCAGCATGGAGTCTGCTTGAGATTCTCTTCCCCTCTACTCCTCCTCCCACTCACATGTGCACTCTCCCTCTCTCTCTCTTTCATAAATAAATAAAATATTTAAGAAAATGTTAAGAGGGGCACCTGGGTGGCTCAGTCCATTAAGCATCTGCCTTCGGCTCAGGTCATGATCCCAGGGTCCCAGGATTGAGCCCTCTGTTGGGCTCTTTGCACGGCCTGGAGTCTGCTTCTCTCTCTGCCTGCTGCTCCCCCTGATTGTTCTCTTTCTCTCTCTCTCTCTGGCAAATAAATAAATAAAATCCGAATGAAAGAAAGGAAGGAAGGGGAGGGAGAGAACAAGAAAGAAAGGAAGAAAGAAAGACATTCTGAAGTATTTAGGGGTAAAACATAAGTCTGCAACTTACTCTCAAATGGTTCAAATTATATAGATGAATGGATGACAGGTGCACTGATCGATAGGTGGATGGATAGATTTCAAAGAAACTTAAAGTGGTTGCAGCAAAATGTTAAAAACTGGTAAATCTGGACGAAGTATATATGAGAATTCTTTATTCTTACATCTTTTAAATTTGAAATTATTTTAGAATTTTATATTTTTAAGATTTTATTTGAGAGAGTGAGCGAGAGAGAAAGAGAGAGAAAGCACGAGCAGAGGGAGGGAAAGGGAGAAGTAGACTCCCCCTGTTGAGCAGGGAGCCCGATGTGGACCACCATCCCAGGACCTGGAGATCATGACCTGAGCCTAAGGCAGACCCTTTAACCCCCTGAGCCGCCCAGGTGCCCCTTATCTCAGAATTTAAAAAAAGTGATTATAATTAAAGGAGGAAGCACAGAGCTGTACCTTGGACTACTGTTTGTTTGTTTTAAGATTTTATTTGTCAGAGAGAGAGAGCACAAGCAGGGGGAACAGCAGGCAGAGGGAGAAGCAGGCTCCCCGCAGAGCAGGGAGCCCCATGTGGGACTCGACCCCAGGACCCTGGGATCATGACCTGAGCCGAAGGCAGACGCTTAACCAGCTGAGCCACCCAGGCATCCCAAAAGTGGCTTTAAATAAACTAATCCAACACCTAGTCATTTTTCATAGATGACAACTGCATTTTACTAGTGTATATCTAAGGGCTGTACATAATAGGTCTACTCATTGTTTCCTGGTCAACCTCCTTGTTACCTTCCTAGAATGTTTATCAGGAAGCTACACTGTCATCTAGATAAAAACAGAATCTATTCAAATGTGTCTACATTGGTTAAGAACGAGACTGTTACTGGTCCATCCATATGTTCCTCTCCCTTTCTCAGTCCTATGCATCTGGGTGGTGTCATGAGATTAATTCTCACTCAAGGAACACGAGCAGAAGGGATGTGTCGCTTTCACTCTGAGGCAGGTGAATGTGGGTGTGCCTTCCCCAATCATCTCTTCCCCTTTGGCCAAACCTAGAGTGGTCACGTGTTGAGATGGCAGAACCATACGATGAAAGCAGCTTGGATCCCTGAGTCACCCCTGGGAGGAGAACTCTCTGGAGAACCACCTGATCAGCACTAAACTTTATAGGAGCAAGAGGCAAACTTTTATTGTGTTGTACTGATAAGACGTTAATCTGCTATGTTGAAATAGCAAGAGCTACTTTCGATTCCTTTTTCTCTTCTCCTTCTCTTTCTTTTCTGCAAAAAATATTGATTGGTTTCTCTCCTCTGGTTTATTGGTTTCTTTTCTTCACGTCAGGTAGCCAGGGCCAGTAGGATCTGTAAGGTTGATGCCAAGGGGGCAGCGGGCAGTATATCGAAGATAATGAAAACCAATTTTATCTCTGTCAGAGAAAGGAGTTACAAACGTGGACAGGAAAAAAAGCTAGAATGAGTCCTGCGGTATTCTAATTTGGAATTGGAGGTGTTAGTTGAACTCATGGTTTTAAAAGAAGAGAGAGAGATAGATGTGTATGTGTATGTATGTATCTATGCTGGGAGAGCCTAGAAGCAATAATACCCCAGAGCAATAAGCACCTTTTGCTCTCAGATCAAATGCTATTCTCCCCTAAAGAGAACCAGAGCTCTTCTGAGAAATGGCTGATTCCAGAGCTGGCGGAGAGAAAGTAGATGAGTCTGGGGGAACTTGGGGGGGGGGATGGATGAAATAGGTGATGGGCATTAAAGTGTGTACTTGTGATGAGCACAAGGTGTTGTATGGAAGTGCTGAATCACTCTATTGTACACCTGAAACTAATATTACACTGTATTTTAACTAACTGGAATTCAAATAAAAACTTAAAAAAATAGGGGCACCTGGGTGGCACAGCGGTTGAGCGTCTGCCTTTGGCTCAGGGCGTGATCCCGGCGTTACGGGATCGAGCCCCACATCGGGCTCCTCTGCTATGAGCCTGCTTCTTCCTCTCCCACTCCCCCTGCTTGTGTTCCCTCTCTCGCTGGCTGTCTCTATCTCTGTCAAATAAATAAATAAAATCTTTAAAAAAAAAAAAACTAAAAAAAATAGTAAAAAACATTATAAATAAATAAATAAATAAATAAGATGAGTCTGAAACATCTGCTGTACCAGAAAGTTACAAAGTGCTCAAAAACTGATGGGGACTTATCAAAAGAATGCAGGATCAGTTTAAAGAGGTTTCTACTGGCCAAATCTGTGTTAAAATAAGAATCAAAAGAAAGAATGTTTGTATTAGATTATAACTCATTGAATAAAGTAGGAATCCATTAGTCCGAAGGAAGAATGAACTAAATAAATGAAGAGAAAGTAAAGCACTTCCTTACTGTAGAATAATAAATGTAGGACCCATGGAGTTAGAAAATTGCCATTTGGCAATTATCTCAATAATAATTGATTCAGGCAACAATCAACGATAGATGCTAATTACTTATTAGTTACAGCTAAAAAGAGTAACTTTACAATGAAAAAACGTGACAAACACCACCTTGACCAAGTGATCAAAGTTCACCTCCCCAGGGGCACCTGACCCGCTCAGTCGATGGAACACACAACTCTTAATCTCAGGGTTGTGAGTTCAAGCCCTATGTTGGGTGTAGAGATTACTTAAGGAATAAAATCTTTTAAAAAAATACTTATTTATTTATTTGAGAGAGAGAGAAAAAGAGAGTGCGTGAGTGGGGGGAGGGGCAGAGGGAGGAGAGAGAATCTCCAGTAGACTCCCTGCCGAGTACGGAGCCTGAGGCACGGCTGGATCCCACAGCCCAAGACCGTGACCTGAGCTGAAATTAAGAGTCGGATGCTTATGGGGCGCCTGGGTGGCTCAGTCGTTAGACATCTGCCTTCGGCTCAGGGCGTGATCCCAGAGTCCTGGGATCGAGCCCCACATCAGGCTCCTCTGCTGGGAGCCTGCTTCTTCCTCTCCCACTCCCCTGCTTGCGTTCCCTCTCTCGCTGGCTGTCTCTCTCTCTGTCAAATAAATAAATAAAATCTTAAAAAAAAAAAAAGGGTCGGATGCTTAAATGACTGAGCCATCAAGGCACCCCAGAATAACATATTTAATTTCATCTCACCAGTAATTAGACAAATCAACATTATGTGCCTTCTGGTATGATACTCTGAAAAAAACAAAGGACCACATCCATGATATTCCTGCCCTAAATGCATACTCTAGATCTAATCATGAGAAAACACCAGAGAAATCCAAATTGTCTGTCTTGTACTTCAAAATAAGTGTCTTATACTCTTCAAAAATGCCCAGGTTATAAATGATGGAAGATGCTTAAAGAGACCTGAAAATTACATAGAATGTGCTCTTGGACTGGATACTGGACTAGAAGAAAAAATATTTTTGGTTTGTTTTGATTTCTTTTTTATAAGCTATAAATGATGTTATTGGGAAATTTGGATATAGGACCTATGGATTGGATGATAGTATTATACCAATGCTCATATCCTGATTTCAATGGCTGTGCTTTGTCTTTTAGGAAATGAACACTGAAGTATTTAGGAGTAATGAGGGATCATGTATTTAACCTAACTCTCAATTGGTTCAGGAAAAATATGTCTTTGCATGTGCATACATGTATGCATGTATATTTATGTGCATATTCATGATCTATATATCTATACATATAAGTGTATTATATATGTGTATGTAGCAAAATGTTAACAATTGGGGAAACTGAGTGAAGGGTATATAGAAGTTCTTTGTACTAGTCATGCATCTTTTCTGTAAAATTACTTCAAAATTTAAAAAAGTGAACAAGTACACAAAGCCAGAAAGTATGAAGAATAAAATATTGAGAATTTTCCCATAAATAATGAAAGCTAATCCCATGGGAGTAAAGGAGAGTCTTGGGAAGAGAATGTAAAAGAAGAGAGGCCAAAGACAGAACTTTGGAAATACTCACAGTACCCTAGATATTAGATAATTTTAAAAGATAGCCTAGGGGCACCTAGGTGGCTCAGAAGAATCTGCCTCTGGCTCAGGTCATGATCTCAAGGTCGTGGCGTGGAGCCTGAGTCAGAACCCCTGCTCAGCTTCTGCTTCTCCCTCTCTCCCTCCCCACCCCTCCCCCCTCCTGCCACCACCCTGTGCTCTCTCACCCTCTCTCTCAACTAAAGAAATAAAATCTTATTAGAAAAAAAAGATAGCCTAGACTAATCTAGCCATTGTATCATTTTTCAAAATTAGTGTACTAAGATACTTCTATTTTTCCTAGACATATTTATGGTTGTTTTTTTCTTTTGTTCTTTGTTTTGTTTGAAGTAGGCTCTGTGCTCAATGTGGGGCTTGAACTCACCACCCTGAGATCAAGAGTAACATGCTCTATCAGCTGAGCCAGCCAGGTGCCCTATATTTACATATTATAACAATCATGCTACCTTACATATTTTAACAGTCAAAACATGCCTATGACTTTTTAAAATTACCCTTGAATCCATTATGTTAAGGCAAAATCTCAAATGTTTCAACAATTCTTTAATATAGGTGATGTTACCTTTCTTTGTTTTTATTTTTTTTTTTTAGTTATATTTCTTAGAGTAAATGGTATTCCAAAAACCTTTAAGTTGTCTAGATTATTGTTACATTGAGCAGTTTCAATATAGATTGACAAATGGGCAAGAAGGGAGGATTCTTAGATATTTCTGAAAGATTGGACCTAACTAGGAGATTGTCTTAACAGAAAAACAATATCTACAAGTAGCCAACAAATTGGGACATAGCAAAATAGGGTATAAGAAGTTCTTAATGTTTAAGACTGAAGCTTGTTGACATAACTCAGAAGGAGATGTGTTCATGTAATGAAAATTATGAAAGCAGTAATATATAAAGAAAATTCGGGTTGGGTACAATTTGTTTGAGAGACAGTAGTAAAGGGTTCCTGGGTGGCTCAGTCAGTTAAGTGTCTGCCTTCCACTCAGGTCATGATCCTGGGGTCCTGGGATGGAGCCCCGCATGGTAGGGCTCCCTGCTCAGCAATGAGTCTGTTTGTCCTTCTCCCTCTGGCCATCCCCCTCCCCACCTTGTGCTCCTGCGCGCGCGCACTCTCTCTCTAATAAATAAATAAATAAAAATCTTTAAAAAAAAAAAGACACTAGTGATATTGGAGCAAATAATATTGTTCATGTGCAAGAACACAGTGTAAGGAATCCTGGACTCCACGAATGTCCAAAGAATGTATAGCAGTTTCGTTCTAAGATAATCACATTTCCAGGGCCCCTGGCTGGCTCAGTCAGAAGAACAATCAGCTCTTGATCTCAGGGTCATTAGTTTGAGCCACACATTGGGTGTAGAGATTACTAAAAAAAATAAGTTAAAAAAAATTTTTTTAAGAGTAATTACATTTCCATTTACACAGACTTAAGGTGTTTTATCATATTTTTTTAAAAAATAAAAAATTGGTCCCAAGCTTCAGCCATACCACTTAAATAATGAAGTAAATAATATTGATTATTTTTTTAAGACTTTTATTTATTTATTTGAGAGAGCATGTAAGCAAGTGTGTGAGCGGGGCGGAAGGGTAGGGAGGAGGGCACAGAGATAGAGACAAGCGGACTCCGCCTTGAGCACAGAGACCCATGCAGGGCTGGGTCTCAAAAACCTGAGATCATGACCAGAGCTGAAATCAAGAGCTGGCCGCTTAACCAACAGAACCACCCAGGCACCCCTATTTATTTATTTTTAATAATACTGATTATTTAATTCAGACAGCTAGTCTGATCATTCAAACGCCCAGGAACAAGTTATTCTGACCTATAAATTTCCTTGGGCGAGTAAATTAAATAGTTGACAAAACACTATTTTGATTTTTTCCTACTTTGTAATTTAAATTATAGATGCTTTAAATATTTTTCTTTTTCTTTTTTAGAAGAATATTAAAAAAAAGAAGAATATTTTTTTAAAGATTTTATTTATTCGGGATGCCTGGGTGGCTCGGTCAGTTAAGCGTCTGCCCTCAGCTCAGGTCAAGGTCCCAGGATTCTGAGATCAAGTCCCACATCGGGCTCCCTGCTCAGCAGGGAGTCTGCTTCGCCCTCTCCTTCTGCCTGCCACTCCTTCTGTTTGTACACACTCTCTCTTTCTCTCTCTCTGACAAATAAATAAAGTCTTGGGGGGGAGATTTTATTTATTTACTTATTTGACAGAGAGGAAGAGAGAGAGCTAGCACAAGCAGGGGGAGTGGAAGGCAGAGGGAGAGGGAGAAGCAGACTCCCCACTGAGCAGGCAGCCGGAGGCAGGGCTCTATCCCAGAACCCCGGGATCATGACCCGAGCCCAACGCAGATTCTTAACCAATTGAGCCTCCCAGGTGCCCCTAAATATTTTTCAAATTGGCATTCTTAAAATCAAAAGAAAAATATGTTTCTTTTCCACCTGTTTTAAAACAGCACAAATTATAGAAAATTGGAGAAATTGCTAGTGTTAGTAGGTTACTTGTAATTGTGTAGCAATCAGCAACATTCAGTTCCTTTCATAAGAATAAAGTCAGTTAATTCTACTAACATTTGAAGTTACTGCTCTCTAAAGAATGCTTTTGATTCCCTAAAGCTATTCCTTCCCAAATGACTACCTTCCAAGTTTAGAGATATAATAGCAGAATTCAAGAATTTTCTCTGAAGTTTCATTATGTATGCAAGTTTTAATTTCATTCAGGGTTGACTGCAATTGCACTGTATTCATTTGTGAGTAGGCCCCTTAGTCAGGTACAACAAAATATCATAAGTGACATGAGGTTTGAATTACAACAAATTACATTTTAGTTCATAATGACCCAGGGCATAAACAGAAACTTAGGTATATACTCTGTCCTACATCTCTAAGGCTGAATGGAACTATTTCTACTCCTTTTAGTAAAACCTAATCCCTTCATTTTATATTCATTACTTCTCATACTTGCTGTTTTCTGGGTGTATATATTTCTCCCTAAAATTGCCTGTATTGTGGGCGCCTGGGTGGCTCAGTTGTTAAGCGTCTGCCTTTAGCTCAGGTCAGGATCCCAGTGTTCTGGGAGCCCCACGTCGGGCTCCCTGCTCGGCAAGAAGCCTGCTTCTCCCTCTCCCACTCCCCCTGCTTGTGTTCCCTCTCTCACTGCCCCTCTCTCTGTCAAATAAATAAACAAAATCTTTTTAAAAATTGCCTGTATTGTTACCAAATCTGTGACTATGTCCATCTTTGAGTGGCTGATCTTCCCCTGTCCCCTTTCATACTCAAGCAGTTGCCCTGTTTCGTATGGCGTACCGACGGTACACACCACAGCCTTGCACCTTATTCTTGCAGGTGCAATAACAATGTGAATTGTCAGCTGGAAGCAAACCAGATCAGCCAGGATTCCGTTCTAGTAACTGAGCACTTCACATCCATGGCAAACCAGGTAAGTCAGGATGTTGTCTCAATTTACAGATAGGAAACTTGTGTCAGACTTGTTCTATGGGCTCATGCTTTGAATTCCTTTACAGGAATCACCCAGGGATCTTTAAAAAATGGCAGATTCCAGGAGTCCTCATCAAACTTAGTAAGCAGAATCTTTTGAGGCCTGAGAACATCTGTGTCTAAAAAGCTCCCCAGGTGCTTTGATGAGAAACCATATTTGGGAACTTCTAACTTGTGATGACCGGGCCTCCCTTAAAAGCTGTCCAAGCGGTGGATTATAGCCAAGGAGTGACCAAAGTTGCCATCTATGTGTGCACCTTCTATGTGGACTATCTTAGGGTCTGCCACATCTAGGTATGCCTCTCCTCTGAGCCAAACCATATTTTATGCTTTTAATTGCAGAAAGAAGGAAATTCCAAAATATCAAGAGATAAGGCTGGGTAAAAGTACTCACCTGACTTTATTTCCTATAAAATACACTATCCCTGAATATGCAGATTTAACTTAGACAGTTTTCATCCCCCTGCACAAAGATGCGTGACTTCAAGAGTTTGAACCTGGGTTCCAGAGCTCTTGGGGTGCACTTTGGTAAAGGGATTGCCCCTAGTCTTACAGCCAAGGTGCTCTAGGCTCCACCTAGGATACCCTTCCAAAGAAGGATGGGGATGGTTTGACCTTTTAAAACTTTTTCAGAATGGAAATTACAGCCCCATGGTGAAGTCCATTTTATTTTATTTCAGACAGAAAGAGACAAATTTCTCCCTACTCTCTTTACAGAGAAAACAAATAAGATTTCTAATCAAGAAAGACAATAACTAAGGTGCTAGAGGGTGCTACCTTTTTTTTTCTCAAGGGAGATATGAAAAGGGACTTTAGTCTACCTTGCATAATTTGTTATATCCCTCTATTAGATGGCTGTAGTAGGAATTACTTAAGGGTTTTCTGTGATTCCCCCACAACAGGCATGATCCTCAAATCTATCAGTGCTACCTTGACCTCTGGCTCTAGGTGTACAAGGGCCTGTAGGAAAGTTCCACTAGAATATCCTATCTCTACCTAACATCTTAAATTCTCTTTATCTCTCAGATATGCTTCTGTGTTAAGACTGGCCACAAGGGAAATTTGTGCAAGATTTCAAAGGCAGAAGGGAAGCCCTTACACTCTGAAGGTCAGTGTGAGATGTGAGGCGCTGTGGCAGCTCAGGCACTTGGATGCTGATCTGTTGGCTTACCTGGGAGTGGGGCAGCAGCCATGTGTGGAGCTCTTTCAGCAATTCCAGGACCTCCTTCAGTTTCTCTGAGTGCTGGGCCAGAGTCATGAGCAGTGCCTTGGCTCCTATGAGCACTTGCAGCATGGCTCCTGCGGGGACCTGCGTTACTGAGATTGTAGGTGTCAAGAGACAGAGGCACAGTCTAGTTTATCCTCGTGGGATCCAGTTGCTCTTTGTGGATTCCACTTTGTCCCTCCTTATCCTCACTTCACGTTCAACTTTCCTGACTGACTCTAAGCTCTATCGATTTACAGAAATTTCAGGTCCAACCCCAGACACAGAGGCAGCCTCTTCTCCAGCTCTCATAATTGTTTAAGACCTGGTCCCTAAAATAAGCCTCTTCTTTCATATGACTCATAGTACTTATGCTTCTCTGGTCAAATTCTGATCCAGACAATGGTATTGGAAGTAATTCCAGAAGAACTAAAACTTAAGAATGCGTTCTATGAATTTGTTCTGGGCTATCTGATCTGATTAGATTTAAAGGCACTGATGACCAGTTGTCAATGACAAAAGTGACACTGGTTGTCCATGGTATGCATTAGCAAAAACAGTTTCTTAAATCATCACCTACGGATACCTTCAATCAAGTGCCTAAAGAAGGCAAGGCTTTGGGTAACCATGTGGATACTTCCATAAATTATTTAAAAGAAAATAAGTAGTATAATGGAGTTGGTTGGTTTATCCTAATTTTGTTGGATAACTGGGGGAAAGGAAATGATGAGCTTAGGGCTTTAAACATTCAGTTCAAGATAAAGGATCAGAAATCTTATGTGAAAAAAAAAGGAAGAAGAAGAAGAAGAAGAAGAAGAAGAAGAAGAAAGAAAAAAGAAAAGAGAAAAGAAGAGAAGAGAAAAAGAAAAAGAAAAAAAGAGAAAGAAAAAGAAAATCTTATGTGACTGTCTTCCTGTATCTCTGTAAGGCTGTACTTTCTAAAAGCCAAATCCAAAATCTAATCCTGATTTACAATGCAACTGAATTTCCAATCTCGAGGGTCTCATGTTAAAATTAATTTGTGTTTTTGTTTTTGAGCAGCAGTGAGATCCTGAATATTGGCATGGGAATGTGAACCTATGGGCAGGCTGAAGAAACTGGAATCATGAACTTCTAAATTCTGCTGAGGCCTCTTCTGCCAGTATTGATGGCCTTTCCTCCCTTGCCTGAAGAGCGTAGTCTCTCCTTACCTGTAAAATCTGTATTGGCCTCTCCTGGGGTAGTTCGTTGCCTTGTAGGGTCTGCTGATCCTCCTCAAGACCTATCATCAACACCTTCCACAGCTTCTCTACCCCTTGCAGGAGATCCTAGAAGGTAAGATAGTGTGCAAGATTTATATTGACAGAAACCTGGGCAACATGTATGGGGATGGAGACAGAATGTGGGGTGGGGTGCATGGTAGTCACCTTCTAGGATGGCCCAGTGATCCCTAGGGCCTTACCCACATTGTATCAGGATTGGTTTGTGTGATCAGTAAAATACAGAAGTGATGGCTTCTGCAATGAGGTTATAAAGGGCACTGAGCTTCTCTCTTGGTTGCTATCTGTCTTTCCTGAATTACTCATGCTGGGAAAGCTTGCCATGAGCAGCTCTATGGAAAGATCCATTTGACAAGGAACTGGAGTGTCCTGCCAATGGCCAAATTAGTGGGCTTGGAAGCATATCTTCCACCCCCGGAGACCACAGTCCCAACCAGCGGCTTGACCACAACCTTATGATACACCCTGACCCAGGCCATCCAACTGAGCCTCTCCCAGATTTCTGACCCTCAGAAAATGTGAGATGATAATTGTTTGTTGTTTTATGCTCTTAAATTTTAGGATAATTTGATAAGTAGTGATAACTAAAATAGAACAGAAGGAATATAATGGTAGACCAAACCAAATTTATTGCTATGGTTAGAGTTAACAGTGTCTCAATCCATTGTTTTAGCTCAAATTTCTGAGAGGGTCTCTTAAAAGTTTGGCTGAAATTTAAATTCAGTAGTGGCTCAATTTAATGAAATTAAAATGCAAGACTTGGTATACTGAATAGGAAAGTATTTTTAATTGTTTTTTTAAGTAGGCTCCTTGCCCAAGGTGGGGTTCAGACTCATAGCCCTAACATTAAGAGTCACATGCTCTACCAATTGAGCCAGCCAGGTACCCCTTGAATAGAAAAGTATTGACAGAGACACTCTCCTTTTTTTTTCTAAGATTTTATTTTTAAGTCATCTCCATACCCAATGTGGGGCTGGAACTCACAACCGCGAGATCAAGATTGACATGCTTCACTGACTGAGCCAAGCGGTGTGCAACAAAGACTCCCTCCTTGACCAAACCTTAGTTAGCCTCTTCTAAGCCATTTTCTTTCTTTCTTTTTTTTTTTTAAGATTTTATTTATTTATTTGAGAGAGAGAGCAAGAGAGGGAACACAAGCAAGGGGAGTGTGAGAGGGAGAAGCAGGCTTCCCGCCACGCAGGGAGCCCAATGCGGGGCTCGATCCCAGGACCCTGGGATCATGACCTGAGCCGAAGGCAGACGCTTAACAGCTGAGCCACCCAGGCACCCCTCTAAGCCCTTTTCAACTAGGCACGGCCTTGGACATGTCCTCCAAGAGCCTACCTGTAGCAAGAATTCTGTCAAAAAGAATGAAATCTTGCTATTTGCAACAACATGGTTGGAGCTGGAGAGAATAATCCCAAGCAAAATAAGTCAGTCATAGAAAGTTGTCTTTCCATATGATCTCACTCATACGTGGAATTTAAGAAACAAACAAATGAGCTAAGAAAAAAAAAAGAGAGAGACAAACCAAGAAACAGACTCTTAACATCAGAGAACAAACTGATAGTTACCAGAGGGGAGGTGGGTGGTGGGGATGGGTGAAATAGGAGATGGGGATTAAAGGGTACACTTATCATGATGAAAAAAAAAAACCCAATAAAATGGTAAAAAGAAGAATTCTATCAACTTAGCTTAACAAAAAAACCTCCCCACCTTGATATCTATTTTATTTACTATTCCTTTAGTAATCTCTACACGCAACATGGGGATTGAACTCACAACCGCGAGATCAAGAGTCACACGCTCCACCAAGTGAGCCAGCCGGGCACCCTAACCAGCCTTGATATCTGATTACCCTCAATACCTTATCAAATTCCTCATTCCCCAGGTAATACCTGATTACCTTGGACTGCCTTCAGCAAGAATCCTGTTAGGTCAATTTAGCAAGAATTACCCTACCCTCTTAATAACTTACTAACAGCTGACCCTCTCCCCAACTCTGCCTGTTGACTCAAACCCCCACATTTAGACATTGTCTCATTGAGTTCTTATAAACTTGCAAGATAGATGTTACTCTCATCCAGGACCAGCTTTGTAATTTGTAATTTCTGTGCAAAAATGAAAAATGCAGGACCTCTTGTTCATAAATTATTAAAAATTACAAAATGGATGGGGCACCCTGGGTGACTCAGTTGGTTAAGTATCTCCCTTTGGCTCAGGTCCTGATCCCAGGTCCGGGGTCCACCCGTGTTAGGCTCTCTGTTCAGCGGGGAGCCTGCTTCTCCCTCTCCCTGCCGCTCCCCTGCTTGTGCTCTCTTTCTCTCTCTCCCTCTCCCTCTCCCTCTCTATCTCTCTCCCTCCCTGTCAAATAAATGAATAAAATCTTAAAAAAAAAAAAAAGAATTACACAATGGTGACAACAGAGCATTAAATTTAGCACAGGCCCTATGTAACTGCACAAGCCCATGGGGCTACCCTCTCCTTCCATCTTATATTTAAGAAACAGGTTCATAGTAATGCAGTGAATTTCCAAGGTTACTTTGTCAAGAGCCAGGACAATGTCAGAGCCAGAATTCTAACAGGGTTTGACCCCTACTAAACTCTGCCCAATTAAACTAGGCCCTTTTGTGTTGAACTGAATCTCATGAAGATTTTCTAAATTTATTGAACACACAAAATCTGCTGCCAGTCACTTTCACTCTCGTTCAACCATATACCCCCAGGTAGTGTTAAAATGCATTTACTGAATGTTTTAATAGGTCATATGAACTACTGTGATGAACCCCCAAGCTATCTTGTCTAAAGAGTTCTTGCTGCACATTTTCTATTAAAATACTCCCCTCTAGTCTAACGGAAAATGCAGACATATCTATATGTAATGTCAATGGATGGATTAAAAAAAAAAAGTACCTTAATGGCAGGTGTTGTAACACGAAACATTTCAGTAACATTCTGACTGCAGCACCGAAATAAAGTATCATGACACATTTGGCATTTTTCCCCCCTCCTTTTGTTTGTTTAAGTGACTACTATGCTGGGACTCATTTCAACGTAAAAAAACTGAAGCCCCGACATCAAGGAAAAGACGCTTCAAGGTGAAGGGACAAAAAGACGCGGTCACGAGCACAATCCTACACCACTCAAAACCCGGCCCCGGAATGCACGCTTGCGCAGAACCAATCCTCCTGCGCAGAAGCCGGGCCGGAAGGGCTGGGGCGGGCTGGGGCGGGCGGGGGCGGGGATAGGGTTGCTAGGAGAACGCGATGACGCTACGGCCTCGGCGCTCTTCTCCGCCAATGGGTGCCGCCTGCTGCAGTGACAGTAATGTGCGTCACGCTGACGGCGCACGAAGGGCACAGATCTAAGGGTCGGGAGGACGTTCGGCCTCTGTGAGCCGCAGCCTTTTCGAGGGAGCGGTTGTGTGTTCGCCATCTTAGGAAGTGAGTGTGCTGGGTCTTGCCCCTGGTGGGTGCGGGGAACGGAGCCCCTCTGAGGAGCTGCTTAGGCTGTAGGCCTGGTCGCTCTCCTTGGAGGAGGCCGCCATGACCTCCTCAAGGGCGCGGAGGCGGGAAGAAGTAGGGCCCGTGTCGGTGTCCTATGGTGCCGGTGACTTCGGCGGCCTGAGGGGCCCCTTACCTTTACTCTGACCGCTGCTCTCTCTTCCCTTAGGAAGATGTTCTCGTCCGTGGCGCATCTGGCGCGGGCGAACCCCTTCAACGCGCCCCACCTGCAGCTGGTACACGATGGCCTCGCGGATTCCCGCAGCAGCCCCGCGGGGCCCCCGGGCCCGCCCCGCCGTTCCCGCAATCTGGCAGCAGCCGCTGTGGAAGGTGAGCTTAGACCTGCCCCCGATATGGTCGTTATGTCCCCTCGGGCTTAGTGGCCTGGAGGACAGAGAGGAAGGACGCACCTGGCCTTTTGCACCACAGGACGGCGCCTAGTTACTTGCCCTAGGATGTCAGCCCTTTTAGTCCTAGGCCGTGTATCGGATCCTTGGCCCTCTCTCAAGGGCGTGGAAGGGCCCAGGCACAGTTCCCTCTGTGACCTCCACGTCCTCGGGAGAATAGAGTTATAGAGGCCTTGACTAGCTCCTTATCTTCTCCGCCGTGAGCCCGCTTGGTCAGTAGACTACGTGTTGGGTAAAGTCTCCTTCCTAGCCACTGACCACCTGCAGTTCTTTATATCTATTATCTATTATCTATTACTTGATTTGGCTTTAATTTTCTTCTTAAAAATACTCGTTCCTCTCTTAAGCATTCCCGAAGGCTAGTATTTGTTAACACGAGGTGTATGAGATAATTGGGTCTCTCGTTTTAATGTAATTGGTAAAGGAGAGGACAGAAGCCCCAGATAGGCTGTAAAAAGGAGATAAGTAATTGGTAGGGATCCCTATAGTCTTTCAGGAATCTTTTTGGTTAGACTGAACTTGAACTTAATTGTATGTTTTAAATCCCAGTGGAGTGTGTGGACAGAGAAACCTGAAAACCAAATTGAAGGAGTTCTGTAAATGTTATATACATTATGTGCCTGTAAAATCTAAAGTTTTTAAATCATTTATTGTTGCTGTTATGTCTTTAGTGTGGGTAGAAAAATCCTTAAACACTGTTCTGTAGTAAATGTATTTGACTTCAGGAATTTATCTCATTTTATGTACATGAATCTATAAGTGGGGATAGTATTGATTAGTGGCTGGGGTACACTTAGAAGTTTGCAAGCTTTTACTTGTCTAGTGCTCTTCCTAAGTTTGATTTGTATTCTGAAGTGTGTTTTTATCAGTTAATAATTTGAAGTTTGCTTTTAATTCGAAGAGCTATTAATGTTGTCAGAGACTTTTTAATATGGCACAATAAGAGCTAGTGTCTCAGAACCATTGTAATCTCAGTGATTCTTTGATTTTGGCAGTAAATGCCTTGGTACTTAACACTAGGTGGAAAATCATCTTCCAGCTTAATTGTAAACAGTGGCCAAAGCTGTTAAGTTGTGATAGCACTATTTCACAGGGAATCATAGTTCTCTTTCATTCCCATGGCCTTAGTCATCTCTGAAGAAATACTCACCTTTTTTTTTTTCCAATCAAACAGAGCAGTATAGCTGTGACTATGGATCTGGCAGATTCTTTATCCTTTGTGGACTTGGAGGAATTATTAGCTGTGGCACAACACATACAGCATTGGTTCCTCTAGATCTGGTTAAATGCAGAATGCAGGTTTGTTTTGCATGTTGGATTAAAAGCATATTGTTGAAGCATGGCTTTTAAGTTGTACGACATAGACATCTACTAACAAGCTGTGTGGAAACCTAATTATCCGAGAGGTAAGTTGATAACCAGTAACATGAGTTTTATATTAAAATGCATGGTGTGTCTTGTCTCACTACAGAGTACAGTTGCGAATATGGTTCCATGAAGTTTTATGCACTGTGTGGCTTTGGTGGGGTCTTAAGTTGTGGTCTGACACACACTGCTGTCGTTCCTCTGGATTTAGTGAAATGCCGTATGCAGGTTTGTATTAAGATGGCAACATTGAATGTATCTTTCATGTGTGACTTAATTCCAAATAATTTTAAAAGGACTTCACAAATGAGAAAATTTGAAGACATCACAACTGCTAGAAACTTTTGTAGGAAACCAAACCCAAATTTTCTTAACTCGTGATCTTTATTTTTTATTTTTTTTTTTTTAAACATTTTATTTGTTTATTTGACAGAGATAGAGACAGCCAGCGAGAGAGGGAACACAAGCAGGGGGAGTGGGAGAGGAAGAAGCAGGCTCACAGCAGAGGAGCCTGATGTGGGGCTCGATCCCATAACGCCGGGATCACGCCCTGAGCCGAAGGCAGACGCTTAACTGCTGTGCCACCCAGGCGCCCCCTCGTGATCTTTATTTTAATTAGTGTTTTAAATTGAAGAAATGCCTCTTTTAAAATAAGATTGTAGGCAGATTTTTGGATCTCAAACCCTGGCTATAAACGGTATTTTGCTGCTGTGCTCAATTCTGACTAGAGTTGCTCTTCAAGGCCTGCTGGTTCTTTATGCTCCCAAATGGTCATTTTAAAGCGGTTATATATCAGAGTAGGTATTCCTTCTTAGGGTATTTTTTAAGTGACTTCGTGTCTCTTGTTTACTGATAAGGTCAGGGCAGAACATTACGTAGGTTAGAAAAAATACTCTTCACTGTCTTAGTATTAAAATTTCATAGGCATAGTTTCTTGTATATTTATTTACATAAACGTTTTTTATGATTAGAGTATCTTAATTAGGGTTATTGAGATAAAAATAATCAAACGTCAAAAATTTATTTGTCCCAAACAGGATTAGAAGTCTACTTACCTAAGAGAGAGAGGAAGGTGAAATGTTAGCAGGGAGAGGAAGGTGATGTATACCAGCCCTTGTAGTACTGGCAGATACAGTGAAATTAAGATTTTTTTTCTTTTCCCATTAGTTAATAGAATGGATGTGAAATATACCTTCACTAAAATGTATGCATGTCTCTTGAAGTGAATTTAAGTTAAAAGACAGATTCTCATTATGTTGATCTACCTTTTTAACTTGTGTTTCATTTGCCTTACGTTCATAAAACTTTGTAACTTCTTAATGGGCTAGAATACATCAGGATATAGACTTACCTCTTACTCAGGCAGTAGCTTTAAAACTAATTTTTTAGAAGTGGTAGAGTTGGATGGTGAAAAATTTTGAGTCCGTTTTATCATGTATTTTTCTAGGAATTCTGCCCTCTTAACTAACCCTCCAAGACTTAAGTCTGACTGAAAGAAAGCTAGACCTTAATGTATAAAGTTAAATTTACAAAGATGATTATAGATATTAAGTTGATATGCAGTGAATTTGTGTTTACCCGTACCTTTTGTGTAGTTACTGAAGTTTATTTTAGAACCAAAGGAAAAACTAATAATGGTGAAATTCAATATTTATGAGAAGTGATAGCTCTTAAATGTACCCATTTAATTAATTTTTTTCTTCCTTCTTTTAAATAAAGGTGGACCCCCAGAAGTACAAGGGCATATTTAATGGATTCTCAATTACACTTAAAGAGGATGGTGTTCGTGGTTTGGCTAAAGGATGGGCTCCGACCTTTATTGGCTACTCTATGCAGGGGCTCTGCAAGTTTGGCTTTTATGAAGTTTTCAAAGTCTTGTATAGCAACATGCTTGGGGAGGTATGTAATTTTAACTTAAAAATTGAAAGTCCCAAGCTTTAACTACTTTAAGACCAAAAAGGGTCTTTTTTTTTTTTTTTTGTCTTTATTATTATTACTATACTGTGCTGCTTTCCAAGTAAGTTGGATTTTGAGTTTTTGAAAGAGGAGGTCTGGGATTCCTCTGTGTAGTTCAAGGGCCACCTGTACCCGGCACCTAGATGTTCAAAAAATAATTCACATTGTGCTGTGGTTGATAAGGTTATGGGAGAGGACATACTTTCAGTCTCCTGTGTGGACCATATGATAAACACTGTTAGGTGGTCTGAAATGTAACTGTTTCCTATAACTGTCCCTTAATTGAAATCGTAAACAGCCAATGCAGTAGCGGTACACGTTCCTTCTTATGTTTTTCAATTAGGAAAATGCCTATCTGTGGCGCACATCACTGTATTTGGCTGCTTCTGCCAGTGCTGAATTCTTTGCTGACATTGCCCTGGCTCCTATGGAAGCTGCTAAGGTTCGAATTCAAACCCAACCAGGTTATGCCAACACTTTGAGGGATGCAGCTCCCAAAATGTATAAGGAAGAAGGCTTAAAAGCGTAAGTGAACATTTGTCTAGAGTTACAGTATAGAAATACTCATTTAAGGAATCTGCATTTGTTAGCATTAAACCTATCAGACTTTTTTTTTTAAGCTATTATGTTAATGTCTATATACCTTTTATATAGAACATAAACTCCAGGGGCAAGGATAAGTTGATACACGGCTTAAGCCCTGAGTTAAAGATTTTTTCTAAAGTAAGAATGTTTGTCAATCTGCGTATGATTTGATATTTGACATTAATTGTTAACTTTTGGGAAGGGCTTGTGAGAATTGTTGTCATCTGTGTTCGCAGCTAAGGATTTGCATATAGTCTGGCAACAACATGCTTCCTTAGATCCACCTTTGTGGATGTCAGTCTTGAACTGAGTTCTACTTGTAAACTTCTTGTTTCTTGTAGTTCCAGTAAGAGAAACATCCAGCAACTTTTTTGGTTGTATAGTCAAAGGTGCTTGAGTCATTGGCATGTGAGAGAAATACACCTGCATGTTAGTCGTAGGTTCTGATAGAAATGACATGCAATTGTGCTGCCATTTTTTTGCTATCGGGACTTGACTGGTGTGCGGACACTTCTGTTAATGATGAAAATCTCTGCTAGGTGAATAAATAACAACTGGGTGAAATAAGTCTCCTGGTTTCCTAGATTCTACAAGGGAGTTGCTCCTCTCTGGATGAGACAGATACCATACACCATGATGAAATTTGCCTGCTTTGAACGTACTGTGGAAGCATTGTACAAGTTTGTTGTTCCCAAGCCCCGAAGTGAATGTTCAAAGCCAGAGCAACTGGTTGTAACATTTGTGGCAGGTTACATAGGTATGAGTTACTTGCAACATGTATGTCTGTGAAATTAAGGACAAGTAATCCTTTCCATTATTGGCCCTTTTTTGTGAGAAAAAAAGTATTCCAAAGAAGTTTTATCTTCCCATAGCGTTTTCTATGCCTTTTAGGATTCCTAAAAACTTGTTAATTAGTTTCTGAATTATTTTCAGGTTTGCATGTCTTGGTAAAGTTTGGGGGATACATTGATTTCACTGCTGTACCTTTTTTTTCCTCCTAGTTTTTCAAGAACACATTTTTAACACAAAGGAAAGTTGATTAAAGTAATATAAAAACTTGATGGATTGTTCTGCTTTACATAGGGTAGACTGCTGTATAACTTTCTTGTCAGTCTCTGAATCTGATTTTCTTTTTAAGAACTGAAAATTAGGAAAAGGTTGTTGGTTGTGATGTGAATTTTTAAAATTAATCCCTTGTTGGATTATCTATCTTGACTTTTTTCAGCTGGAGTCTTCTGTGCAATTGTTTCTCACCCTGCTGATTCTGTGGTATCTGTGTTGAATAAAGAGAAAGGTAGCAGTGCTTCTCAAGTCCTTCAGAGACTTGGATTTAAAGGTAGGATTCTCCCTCCCCGCCCAAGCAAAGAGTAACACTTGGATATATTTCATTTTTCATTCATGTTTCATATTTCAACCAGGTGTATGGAAGGGACTCTTTGCCCGTATCATCATGATTGGCACTCTGACTGCACTACAGTGGTTCATCTATGACTCTGTGAAGGTCTACTTCAGGCTCCCTCGCCCTCCTCCACCTGAAATGCCAGAGTCTCTGAAGAAGAAGCTTGGGTTAACTCAGTAGAATGATCAAAGCAAATGTGGACTGAATCTGCTTGTTGATCAGTGTTGAGGAAAGTGCAAGAAGAACTTTTATATATTTGACAGTGTAGGAAATTGTCTATTCCTGGTATAATTACTGTAGTACTCTTGCCTAAGGCAAGAGTTTCAAACCCACTGTTGAAATAAACCCAACTATTCATGATTTGTCTGTGACTTTGTGGTTCTTTTTAAAGCTAGTTTTTAAAGAATTAACCCTAAAATGGAAGGAATTAAGTGTAAGTTAAAACCTCAAGGAAAAAATGTAAACTAATCACTGTTGGTTCAGTACTCTGATCCCCACTCATTAATTGGCCATATGTGTCAAGTTTTGTCACACAAAAGTTCCTATACTCCTAAAAATAAAGGAAACATACCTGAATTTTCAAAAACTTGATTTAGTTGTAGTTAAATTGAAATATGGATACGTATTTGTTGTTATATTTTAACAAGTAAATTTCAGCATGTAATCAAATTTCTGCAACATGTACTACTATACTTTTAAAAACCCTAATGAGTTTGCTAATCCTCATTTGCAAAAGAAAATCTAGGGGTGCCTTGCTGGCTCAGTTGGAATGTGCAGCTCTTCATCTCAGGGTTTTCTGTTTGAGCACCACGTTGGGTGTAGAGATTATTTAAACTTTAAAAATTAAATTGAAAAAAGTAAATGAGGCTGATTGTTAGAGTGATAGTTCTTAGTTATTTTATTTATTTAAAGGTTTTATTTTTTTAAAGTAATCTACACCCAATGCGAGACTTGAATTTACAACCCCCGAGGTCAAGAGTCATACTTCACTGACTGAGCCAGCCAGGCGCCCCGGAATGATAGTTTTTAAAAGGGCCAAAGCACTTGATAGCTAAAACCACTTTAGGTAACATTATCTTCAAACAAATCTGACTTTATAAATTACAAAAAATGGAGCATAAAATCGCCTAGAGAGTAAGACACTGTTAGTTTTCTCTTACGTTTGGTTAGGAAGTGTGAAAGCCCAATCTGTAATGTACTTTGTCAAATCTGATTACATTTTACTTTGAGGTCTTCCAGTATCTGGATTGGGTTGGCAATCACTGTATAAAGTATATAGATGGGGTCTTAGGGAAAGAAAGTTTCAAGGAGTCTAAGGAAGAGAAATGATTTTATTACAAACTTGGGTTGTACAGCCAGTGAACTAAATTTAGGAACCAGATACATTTAGTTGCATATTAACTTCTGTCATCACTTGGTCTTGTTTAAGATTACAAACTATATGTGTTGCAGAGAGAAAGGGAGGGTTGTGGGTGCAATTAGGCCACACTTAAAAGGTACAGCTGTAGTGTGAGCCCACATAAGTGATGGCTGTGGTAACTGGCATCACCAGTGTGGATTAGCATTGCTGTGTAACAAATAGCTAAAATATAATGGCTTGAGACCACAGTCTCAGGAATTCAAGAGCATCTCTGCTGGATCTTGGCTCTGGGTCTCATGAAGTAACAGATAGCTTGGAGGTTCTTTTAAAGGTTTTCACACTGGGCACCTGGCTGACTCGGTTAGTAGAGCATGATCTCAGGGTCGTGAGTTCAAGCCCCATGTTGGATGCAGAGCTTGCTTAAAAATAAAAAGGCTTTCACTCCTTTGGGCTAGAGAGATATTCTAAGCATCTCCCTGTTAGTGGCTCAGTCTTTTCTTAAGCTCTACAGCACGGTGGGTTTAGGGCAGTTGGATTTATTTCAGGGCTTTGAGGCAGAGCCAGGCAGAAGCTGGATCTTTTTAAGGATTTAGATGTGAAAGTCATAGCATCACTTCCACTATACTCTCTTACAACATCAGAAGTCTCAGAAGATTCAATCCCAGCTTGAAGTGAAAGGAACAGATACTCCTGCTGGGAGGAGTGTCAGTCATGTAAGAAGAAGGTGTAGGAATGGAAATACATGTATATTAAGCCAATCCAAAAGTAGACTGGATTTGAAAACAGTGAATGCTGTTCAGCCAGCTTTCACTATAAGAGATTTCCACTGCCAACCTTGGATGCAAGTTTTATTTTCAAGAAAGACGATTTTATTTGTGGGTATCGAGTATACTGTGTTCACTGTCAAGAGTCACTCGCTGTCTGTAGTTAAGAGGTAATTTCAAAGCTATTTCTGAGAGAGAACCATTTCAGCCTAGAAATTCTAGGAAAATGCCCACTTAAGATTTTGTGTATTCCCGTTTTACATTTTAAAATTTATTCATACTTAAAGATTCTAATGTTTTAATAACATTGTTTTTCCACATTTGGTTTAAGGAAATGTCAATCCCATGAAGCAGAACCCAGTGCAATGAGTATATGTGATTAATAGCCTAATTGAATTATGTTGTTAACACTAGGACATGGTAGAAGTGCGTAGTAGTTTCCAGGAGAGTCAAATATGTTCAAATTGTCTTTAGGAACAATTAAAACTCAGAAAGCCGGAGTTTTGCTGAATTATAAATACCTTATGACATACACCACAAAGTTGAACAGAAGAACTAACAGCTGAACCAAATCTTCATTGTGTGAAAGCTTGAAATGTTTTGACCATGTTTTAAAATGAGTTTAATGTTTCTGTGATAACGATTTCTGGGATAGATGATAGAAAAATGTCCGCAATGTTAATGAAACTTGGTATATAGTCTCGCTGCTTAATTAGGAGCTACATGCTGTTTCTGTAGCATAAGAAATTAGATACAGTTGATTGTTAAACAACTTGGGGGTGGGGGGTAGGCAGGGGCACTGATTCCTCCCCTCCCCCACACACCACCAAATACCATGTACAACTTTGACTCCCTGAAAACTACTAGTACCCTGCTGTTGACAGAAACTCTTACTGATAACAGTCAATTAACACGTATTTTGTATGTTATATGTATTATATACTGTATTCTTACAATAAAGTAAGCTAGAGAAAATTATTAAAAACATAAGAAAATACATTTACAGTACTATACTGTATCGAACAAAGTTTGTGTATAAGTGGATATGTGCAGTTCAAATACGTGTTTCAAGGGTCAGCTATAATCACCATTTTTATCATTTATGAGATAAATCAGAATTTTAAAAATCTCAGATACCACATGGTTAAGAAACTGATTTCGAATTTCAAGGAAGCTGTAGGTCGTAGGTGAATGCCGTGCTGCTCCTCATCTATCAAAGAATGATGCAGTACCTTAGTAAGTCAGCTTCTCCCAGCAATCCTTAACCTCAGGTAGTATCTACTGAATCATTTAACTTACAAGGCAGCCCTGACTGCACATTCTCAGAAGTGTTGAGAGGAGTGTGTGAGATGTTAACCTCAGCATTGATATGGTTTATGAATCTTCTGGTTATTAAAATATGACTTGAGTTTCCTAGAAAAAAAACTGAAAGTTGGCATGTGTGCCATGTGTGCAACAGTCATTTAAGAAAGGCTAGCTATACTGAATGAAAGTTTAGGGGATATGTCTCCCATACAAGATATAATTCCCATCTATTACTGTGATTCGATGTGCAAGTCAGCTAGCTTGCTTTGTGGAATACAGCGTATGTAAGGTTTGAGGATGAAGGATAATTCATTCAAGGAGCAGTATCTTATTATTTCAAGCCATGATCTCAACACAGAGGGCTATATGGATCAAGGTTAAAACTCCTAAGGAATTATTAACATCTGAACATTTGATGCGCCCAATGTTATTACTAGAGGATAAACAATTATTTACTGATTCTTTTGACTGTACAGTGGTTAGACTTTATTTTTTAAAAGGTTATTTATTTGTAAGAGCACGAGCAGGGGGAGCAGGAGGCAGAGGGAGAAGCAGGCTCCCCACTGAGCAAGGAGCCCAATGTGAGACTCCATCCCAGGACCCTGGGATCACGATCTGAGCCAAAGGCAGATGCTTAACCGCCTGAGCCACCCAGGCATCCCCAGTGGTTAGGCTTTAAATGATATTAAAGCAGGGAAATTTCCCAGAAAGCTTAAGATGACTTACCCATAAGAGACCATGCCTATTATTGATATGATTATATCTTCTGTTAGAAAACAGACCAAAGCTTTCCATTCTCCTGTATTTGCCACAAAAGCTACCTGACCTGAAGACAAGAACATGACTGTAGGCCTAGTGACAATTCAGATTTCAAGGCTCCTTCAAGAAAGTCCTGCTCAGCCTGGCTCCCAAATTACCAAGAGATTGGTGAGTCATTTCAATAATAGTAGAACCAGCACCGAATTAGATAACTGCTTCATTTATTTGGCACTGAGAGAAACAAATATTCCTCATAAATGAATTTTCAGATAGCTGAATTTATACTTTGAAGTGCTGAAAATTTTCTTTTTAAATATTTTCTTTTTAAATATTTTTCATGTCTAAAATATTGTGTCTTATTAAAATGATTACATGGAACATGATTTACATTTCATTTAGTATCATTATGAACATCAGATACCATATGAGGATGTGCTATGGTGATACTTCCCGTGTGGGGTATAGGGTTATTTACAAAAACAGTCCCATACTATGTAACTTTGGTTATATTAGTTAATGGCTTTGCCCTTTATGTGCAAAGACACTTTGGATATGTTAATGGTAATATTCACAGCAGTCCTTCCTGTAAGGCAGATATTATTGTTCTTACTTACAGATTAAGAAATTAAAGTTCATATGCACTAAATTTGTCTGAGGTCATAGAACTCTGTGGTGACAGAGCCAGGATTGGACCCCAGCTATCTCTGATTTCAAAATCTCAGTGTTGTTTCTATTATATTAAATCAGACATGAATCAGACAGAGCTAGTCACTTCAAAGTATTCTGGAATGGCTCATCCCAGAGCCTTGGTTTTTTGTCATGGAAGTTAGCTACATACTCTGACTCACTCTGTCCATCTGGATACCCTTCATGCTGAGCATAGGAAACTGGGACTAATGCTGTGTGGTTTTTTAAAGATCATTGTACTTTATTTTATAACTTTATTGAGGAATATTTGATGTGGAGTAAATTAGACATATTCAAAGAGTACAATTTGATGAACTTTGATACATGTATATACCTGTGAAACCACTATCATAAGCAAGATAATACTCTTCACCCCTCGAAATTTCTTTGTATCTCTTTATAATCTGTACCTCTTGCCATCCCTAGGCAACCACTGATCTATTTTCTGCCTTTACTGTTTGCATTTTCTAGAATTTCATAGAATTATATAATGTGTTTTAAATGTTAGAACTTCCTTCTCTGCTTAGGCTGCTCTGGTCACATCATCACCACACATGGGTTGTGTTGCTTTAAGGCAGTCTCCACCTGAGGCTTGGCAAGCCCCCTGTGATTCACGATGCCTCTCCCTCAAACCCTGCTCTGGCTACCACTTTCCTACTGTTTTAGGTCATCTTTACCTATTTCCTAAAGCCATGAAAGACCCAGGAAGCCTTACATGATTCTTTTCCGGCAACTCCCTGGCTGTGAACTTTCTAGTTTCCCCTTCCTCTAACTGGATATTGAACGCCACGGCCCTGATCCTGACGGACAGTTCTCTAGTTAGGGCTCCCACCATACGTGATATGCTCCCTGGAAGTCCAGGAGGGCAAGTGGGGTTCAGATCCTGCCCCACCTAGATTTCCTAGTGGTAGACTGGCGGATCCTGCTTTTCCCCACTTGTCTGAATAGGGGTGTGTGTGTGTGTGTGTGTGTGTGTGTGTGTGTAAGAGAGTGTGTATTGGGAATGCATAGGATTCTTGCTATATAAAATTACAAGTATACGTTTCAGCATATTTTTTGGAAAAATCAACTGCTCAACCCTTTAAAATATTTTGTTTTTACTGTTCAGAATAGAATCTATTAACCTTAAAAATAAAACAGTCGGTTATTTCACCAGCAAAATGGGTTTATTCAGGAATAACAGAATTGCAATTCAGGACATGCAAGCTATGGCAAAACCATAGGCAAGCCCAGTAAACAAAGGAGAGGAATGCTTTTTCATAGAGGAAGGGGGGCAGTTGGGAGGGGCTGTTCTAAACAAAAAGTCCATTGGAACTGGCAGTTTGCAGTGTGGTGGCTTCTCATTGACTGAATTGCAACAGTGTCTCACTGGCTAGGCTGCTGTGTCTAGGAGAAAATCTTCCTCCTGCTGGGGTAGTAAAGCATGGGCTTCTTCCTGTTTGGCCAGGGGCTGCAAGGAGTTAGGTATGGCAGGAGAACTCCCCCTTCTGGCCTTGCAACTCCATTTAAATGAGGTTTCCTTTATTCAGCCTCAAATCAAACACAAAATGATATTTGCTCCAAAATTTCATTATTTCTGAGTTGTCAGTCTTTTTATAACATGACAGAGGTCATGTTACTAAAAAGTTATTTCAGTCTCATCTAAATAATTTCAAACTAATTCATATCTGAAATATGTGTTATTTCATCTTTCATATCCTTAATCTCAGCTCGGACTATTGTTAAATTAGATATTTTTTCATTTAAGAAAGCAATTTCTTTCTCTCTTTGGAGTAAGTCAGTAACCAATCTCCCAATGCGTAGTGTTAAATCGTTTACCAATGGTTCCAAACGGGAAAAGTCCTTCTTTAGATTATACACCTTTGGTTTTAGATCATTTGCAAAAGTCACTGTCTTCATAACTTTAGCTCTGTCACTTTCTAAGCTTAAAAACCTATCTGTGTGCTTGTCGAAATCATTCTTTAGCTCTGAAAGTATCTTCTTAACAGAGTTAATTCTTTGTGAATTTTCAGATGCTGTCTTTCGGAGCATTGCTGTTCGGTCAATGCTACTTGAGAGAAGATCACCTATGTTTTTTACCGTATCTTTTTCTACTTTTTCTATTTTATTTTCTAATTCTTGCACAGAATCTGTCAATGATGTTACATCAGTTACTAAACCTGAAATACGTCGTATATCTGTTTTTACAGTTGTAATCTTGAGGCCAACATCTTTTGCCATAGAAGTTGTACTTTGGTCTACTTTTGTTACATCTTGAGAAAGAGATGTCAAATTGTTGTTCAATATATTCTGGTTTTCAATTATCCTGTTGGACCAAGTTTTCACCTCATAAATTTCCTCCTGTAGATGCTTTAGATGAGCAATTATTTGAAAAGACTTCCACTGTTCCATGATAGCTTCAGACTTCTGACACTATAAGAAAATATAATACCATAATTAAACTGGTTAAAAGCTTAATATATAAATTCAAGTTGAATTTTGAACTATAACTTTACCATTCTTCTGGAAAGCATGGTAAAAGATGTATCAAGTGTATTACTAATGATTAAGAAGGAAAACATGAAGGAAATTTCATAAAATGTTACTGGAAAGAGCATTTTTCAGCTATTTTTATACTATCAGTCCTCTGTACAGTGGCAAAATGAGCTAAATAAGAGACAGTGAGGTATTTTTTCTTGCTGGATAAGAGAGGAGGAAGCTTCCTCTAGATGAGCTTTGGTAGATTTGTGGGGGTCAAACAAGGCAACATAATTTTTGAAACAAGTTTGTTTGTAGCTATTTCTAGTGCTAGAATGAAGGGACCAACGTTCAAGACTCCATGTGTATATGCTTTATTGTCCTGTTATTTTTAAAGATTTTATCTTTAAGTAATCTCCACACCCAACGTGGGATTTGAATTTATAACCCAGAGATCAAGAGTTGCTGCTCTACCGACTGAGCCAGTCAGGACCAATTACTTTTATGAATAATTTTCTGAGGTATTTATCCTGAGACCCTGAATAATTCAATTAACTGATTCTTAAGTTCCTACTATGTTAGACATACCAAGTGTGAGGGATATAAAGATGAGTACAGCTTGGGTTGTGACCTCAACTCAGTTTAGTAGTTTAGTAGAGAAGATAGATATGTAAAAAACAGAACAACCAATCAACAAAAAAAACTATCTCCAAAATTCTAAAATCCTATGATTCCAAACACAAGTGGTTCTCAGCTTTTGTATATTTCCATGCCAATCTCCTTCCTTACCATCCACCTGTAAATTGTCATTTTGGTTTAACCTGGATATGTTAGTTGATGAACATTTTTTTTCCCTCATCCCATCTAACACCTAGTTGATGAACATTTTGGGCCACACAACTGCTTGGGAGTATTTCAAGCTATTTTCATTGTTTGTGGTAATGTTTGTGTGCACAAGTGAGTGTGTGTGTGTGTGTTTAAATAGCAGTGTCGGAGAAGTTGAATATTTTGTTGTTTTTGATTATTTGAAATTTTTTGCAAGTCTTAATTTAAAATATTCTAGTTAGTTAACCCTTCACAATGTGGCCATTTTTCTCCTTCTAGATGTGCAGTTTGTTCTCTCAGTGTTCAGAATGATTTGATATTTATCTGGCTGTGTTCTAGGGACGAGGTAAGCATAGGGTCTCCCTACTACTCTACCATCTTAATTCCTCCTCCTGAGTATTTGAAATTTTATTGCATTGTCGTCAGTTAATAATATTAAGAGGGAAAAGAAAAAATGAAAGTGTGGATTTAGTGATAATAGTTTATATATGAGATATAATATCATAATACAAAACTGAAAATTGTAACGAATTGTCAGGTAAAACTAGTAAACTTCAAAAAGAAGATAAACTGAAGACTGTGGATTGTATGCTCAGCTATGGAGGAAAAAAAATTAAAGGACATATGTAAAATATATTGTCAAATCCTATGTCCGAAGACAGATACACATTGTGATTACACTGAAAGAGGGAGTCCCCTTTATAATGTGTAAGTCAATCATATGACTTTCACACATTTAACTTTCAACTTGTTTTCTAGGAAAGCATTGTTTTACTATTTATTTATTTTAGAGGCAGGGAGGAGGGCAGAGGGAGAGGAAAGAGTCTTAAGGAGACTCCACTGAGTGCGGAGCTGGAAGTGGGGCTTGACCCCAGCTCCCTGAGATCACCACCTGAGCCGAAACCAAGAGTCGGTGCTTAACCAACTGTGTCACCCAGGCACCCTGGAAAGCATTGTTTTAAAGTGGAGATTGTCTATAACTGTGTACTAATAATCAAAACTAGTTGGATACTCCGTGTACATGGATATATCAAGAGAATATAATACTAAGTGAAATAAGTCAGAGAAAGACAAATACCATATGATTTCACTCATATGTGGAATTTAAGAAGCAAGACAAAGAGGAAAAAAAAAGAGACAAACAAAGAAGCAAACAAATATAGAGAACAAACTGGTGGTTGCCAGAGGGGAGGTGGGGGGGGCGATGGGTGAAAGGTGAAGGGGATTAAGAGTACACTTATCATGATGAGCACTGAGTAACGTATAGAATTGTTGAATCACTGTATTGTACACCTGAAACTAATATAACACTGTGTGTTAATTATACTTGAATTTAAAAAAAAATAAAATTTTGTTTTTAAAAAGCCCTAAGCATTAATTGGATCCAACAGTGTTTACTGGGCATGTATGTGCTAGTATGATCAAGAACAATTTCTGCTTTTAAGGCGTTTGTAGTTTAGTTTGGGAAAGAAAATGTCAATGAATAGATGATTTGAAATAAGAAAACAAAGTGGCGCGTGGGTGGCTCAGTTGAGCGACTGACTCTTGATTTTGGCTCAGGTCATGATCTCCAGGTTCAGGATTGAGCCTGGAGTTGGGCTCTGTGGCTCAGCAGGGAGTCAGCTTGAGGATTCTCTTTCTCCTTTTCCCTTTGCCTCTCCCCCACTCATGGGTGCACATGCGCTCTCTCTCTTTTTCTCTCTCTCTCTGAAAAGCAGTTTTAACAAAATAAGATCTACAGTTTCATCTAAAGACATCAAGTTTTATTTCTAAAATAATTGTGTATATCAGTGTTTTTTTATGAATTACCGTTATAAAATTGCATTTGCCTGGTTTACTCAGCTAATCTTTTGAGATTACTTTGATAACATTAACATGGTTTTATATAATGCAAATAAAAATTTAGTATGTTCAGAAAATTATATTTATGGCAGCTTAAAAAAGGAGTAACTATAGCTGCAAAAAATGACAAGCTGAAATGGAGCAGAACAGTTATCTCAAAGTAGTAATTCCCCTTCTTTGCCCCATTATATATGTTTGATTTCAAAATATATTTTAGGATTTTTCTTCTCAGGTTTATGCTACGTTAATTATTGGTGAGGGGAGGTGGCCCCAAATGTTTTTTGGTAGAGAAGTTAGACTGTTGAAATGTTATTATGAGTATGACATTAAAGAGTAACCACAGGGGTGCTTGGGTGGCTCAGTTGGTTAAGTTTCTTACTTCAGATCATGTCAGGTCATGGGTCCTGGGATCAAGCCCCACAGCAGGCTCTCGTATCAGGGAGTCTGCTTATCCCTCTTTCTCTGCCCCTCCCCCACTAGTGCACGTGCCCATGTGCGCTCTCTTGTTCTCAAATAAAATCTTTTTTTTAAAAAAAAGAGCAACCACAAACGGGAAGGAAATCAAGTAGTGATTGCAAAAGCATGTTTTATTTTTAAGAGAAAGGTTTTGCAAGTGTATTTGCTGAAACAGAGACTACAAAGGGTGAAGGAAGTAGATGGCTTATTTCATCCAATTCATTGCCTGGTTATTGTTTATTAATGTATCTACTCGGTAGAGTAAATGTAGCCTAACAGCATTACACAGTTAAGACTCCTAGAAAGAACTTACTTTATTCTTGGAAGGATCAGATCATTAAGAAACTGCTGGTAAGGCTCTCTGTTTCACTTGGTAGCTTATAAAAACAAT
Source organism: Ailuropoda melanoleuca (assembly GCF_002007445.2). Lineage (NCBI taxonomy): Eukaryota > Metazoa > Chordata > Mammalia > Carnivora > Ursidae > Ailuropoda > Ailuropoda melanoleuca. The sequence continues at coordinate 68,264,040 of NC_048232.1, forward strand.
TTATCATGAACTTCTGATCTTTACTAAAATATTTATGAATATAGTGTAGGAATAGTCTTGAAATTGTTTCACGGAATTATTATTATTTTTTAAAGATTTTATTTATTTATTTGACAGAGAGAGCACGCACAAGCAGGGGGAGCAGCAGACAGAGGGAGAGGGAGAAGCCAGCTCCCTGCTGAGAGGAGCCTCAACTAGGGGCTCAATCCCAGCACCCTGGGATCACAACCTAAACGGAAGGCAGATACTTTTTTTTTTTTTTAAGATTTTATTTATTTAATCGACAGAGATAGAGACAGCCAGCGAGAGAGGGAACACAAGCAGGGGGAGTGGGAGAGGAAGAAGCAGGCTCATAGCAGAGGAGCCTGACGTGGGGCTCGATCCCATAACGCCGGGATCACGGCCCTGAGCCGAAGGCAGACGCTTAACCGCTGTGCCACCCAGGCGCCCCAGGAAGGCAGATACTTAACCAACTGAGCCATCCAGGCGCCCCTCACAGAATTATTTTTAAAAATTACTTAAGGCTTGTTTAAAAACTACTTGCCTAGAATAGACATAAGTGTTGGAGTCCACCAATAGCTCAAAAGATTTTTACCGAGTTCCTATCATATTTACAGGGTACTAAGCTAGATGCTGTCCTGTAATGTTAAATATTGTCTGGATCTACAAGTGGAGCAACATGGTTCAAGGGAATGATTTCTGGGTCCAATGGGCTTTCCAAAAACTTTGCTAAAGGATCTTTTAGCTGTAACTAAAGAACCCGGAAATTTTATTAATCTCTAAAATTAAAAACCACATAAAGCCAGAAGGGGGTCTTAGAGATTTTTTTGATATAATTTCCTCATTTTACAAATTAAAAAACTGAGCCCCAAAATAAAATGCCCAAGGACACACAGTTAGTGGCAAAGCCTAGCTTAGAAAATTCTGGTCTAAGGCTCTTTCTCCACCACTGCTTTCCCACTGTTCCCTAAACATTTATTGGTTCCTTCTTATGCCCAAGGCCCAGATAATCTTAGGTCATTGTTACAACTTTTGGGTGACTTACAGTCTTGTTTAATGACAACAGGGTAGTGGACACATTTGGCTGAATTACAGTTGTTTTTTTTTTTTAATTCTCAAGATGGTTCTATTGATAGTGGATTTCTTGTAATTTTTCTCCCTCTGGTTGAATAGTAGCAGATCGCATTGTACAGTGGGAGGTCAGTGGCTTCTGGAGTTGGACAGACTTAGCAGTGTGATTTCAAGTTTCCTAACCTTGCTAAGCCTCAATATCCTCATTTTTAAAACGGGTGTCATGGCTAGCAAAGTTGTAGTGTGAAGTAGGGATAATAAAGGTCATTGTAGGTACTCAATACACAGAGCTGTACTGTGATGATGATGAATGTAGACTTCCTAGCAATGTTTGACACGTAATAGCCTCCAATGCTAGTTCTGTCCTCCTTTGCTGTGAAAGCTGGGATGGAGCATTTTGATTTGTATTAAATTAATAGTTCATAGCTGAACTGAAAAAAACAGAAGCTGGGTAAATTTGCAGAGCTTTGCTATCTGTGCACATAAGTATATAGAGAAATGAATCTTTTTTCATGTGCTGGGTGAATTTGCAGCATCATTTAAAAAATTTTTAGTATCATTATTAATGACATATTTAGCTTTGATCAAGATTATAGATTCATAGAAAGGTCTGTAATCAGGCTGAGATTAAAAATAATCTATCTTACTAGTTTTTACTAGTAAGTAGTAACTAGTATCTTATAGTTGAGAAAAAAAATAATAGTTTCTTACTAGTTTTTTGTGAAACCATAAGGCTAATAAATCAACATTTTTCATTATAAAATATAAAAGTACATTTAGTCAACAGCTTCTAATCATTAGGCAAAATTTAAGGAAATATTACTATAAATATACTTTTAAACTTTGCATCCAAAAGTTAAAAAAAATAGGTGTTTATTTTGTAAAAGTGATTTATACTAAATTTAGAAAATGGACCCAGTAGTACTCTCTATCAGAAATTGATTGATATAGAATTTATTATCAACTGCAAAAATACAAAAATGTGTCTTAGAATATGGTAATCTTCCTTAAAGGAAAGACTAACAATGTAATTTAATATTTGATACACAGGGAAGTTTTTGAAATTTTAAGTATCTGTGTTATATAAATGAATGTAAGGAACAGATGAAGAAAAATTAGGTATATCTAAATCTCTCTACTGACAATTTTTCATAGGAAGACCTCTGAGTAAAGGAAAATATACATATACGCATGTACATAATATGAATATACATACACACAATAGTTTTCTCATGAAATACTTGTAGAAGAGTAGTTTCTGTTTCCCTGGTAACTGTCACTCTAGAACACAGTGGTCATCTGGTTTCCATTTATTTATTTATTTATTTTTAAAGATTTTATTTATTTGACAGAGATAGAGACAGCCAGCGAGAGAGGGAACACAAGCAGGGGGAGTGGGAGAGGAAGAAGCAGGCTCATAGCGGAGGAGCCTGATGTGGGGCTCGATCCCATAACGCCGGGATCATGCCCTGAGCCGAAGGCAGATGCCTAACGACTGAGCCACCCAGGCACCCCTCCATTTATTTTCTGTAGCAACTACTATGCTATATACAAGTTAATAATAATGTTGTATCAAATCTGGTGATAGGCTAAACAAACAAACAAGCAAACTATGAGAGATCACATCTGCCATGACGGGATGGAGGTTGAAACAACAAAGTTCTAGTGAACTTTAGAATTTATTTTATTTGCATTAAAATAAAGGCAAACAAATACAATTTTGTCAGTGCACACAGACAAGAGCTTAGACATTCAGACGTCAAGGAGTTTAATGTTAAGATTCCAGAAATTAGTAATATGCTCTTTAATAGTAGCATATTTTCAGGCTTATTTTTATGACCCATGGCTGTCTACCATAGGCCCTCCTAACCCCAAAGTAGAACTTGTTTGGGATTTTTCCAAAAATGTGCAAATTTACATAATAAAACTACCTGACCACAACTGACTGCTTTCAAGTTGTGTTTAATTCCACTGATATTACTTTATAAAACTGGGACTACAGTTGGTTATTGGCAAGAAGACACAAGTAGGAACAATACTTCTATATGCAGTTGACTCAGTTTTAACACCAAATTTGAACACTCTTGATACACCAGTTACCAATAAAAGTCTTATGTGCTTCCCCAATCCTGCACATTTCCAATTATCATTACTGGAAAAATCTGACTAGATCTCCCCTTAATCACATCCCAGTATGTCCACATCTTATTCCTTGTGACTCCATTATATGATTTAGAGTAAAATAAAATCATCATGTAAAACAAATTTGGTTGGGGAATTAGTTTGGGAACTCTTTAAAACAATGGAGTACATTTAATTACCATAGTTATAATTTCTCAATATGCTGCTTTTTCCTCTTTAAAACAGGCCACAGGTATATTGGCATTTTTTTTATTGTAGGTAGAATAATTTATCTAGGGATCATGTATCTAGCAAACTCAAGAGTCTGTAACACAGTTAGAACCTTAAAAAAAATCCCAGGTAAACAAAGATATTCCAAAAGTCCATACTTCATACACTTAATTCATGGGTAAAACTTTCAACAAGAACATATTTACTCCTTTTTTTTAATTAAAAAAATTTTTAAAGTAATCTCTATGCTCAACATGGAGCTCAAATTCATGACTTCGAGATCAAGAGTCAGGCACACCTATATTTACTCTTATTTAAAAATTCTTACAAATATCTCTAATACACTTTAGAACATTAATAAAAAGTAAAAATGTTTCCCAGGCTCCACAGTTTTCAAAAAGTACATATTGATTCACAGCAAATCACTTCATGTTTTCCTTTGGTCATGTTATCTTTTGTTTTAGACAAAATGTCTATGAACTTCGTGGTCTGGATCTTAGCCTGCAGTAAATTACAAAGGAAATGCAGAACTGGTTAGGCAGGCACATTTCCTACCAACCAACCTGACAGTAACAGCTGGCCAATGGGTCACATCTTTAGGTGACAGAAAAGATATAAGAAATAGACATAAGGTTTGAGAAAATAGCAAACTAGGGTCATTTAGTGAGAAGGGAACCACTCCTCCATAGCTTCTAGAGGTGTTAATATATTTGGGTCCAATATAATAGGTGAAACTCATAATAATGTCCATTACTTATTAAAAAAACATTTAAAATATTAAGTATATTACTTTAAAAAGGTGGGGATATATTTTGGAAATTCTATTTAAAATGCCAAAAATGAGATAAATTTTATTGCTTAAATAGATAAGCTTTCATTATCTGGATAATCCATGTGTGTGGATATGTCACTTATTTGCCAGTAATGTAGGATAAAAGGCATATCAAAATAACAGAAAAGTATGGAACTAATAACTTTATGTATAATATGGTCATCAGAATAAATGTGGTGCATTTAAAAGTCATTATCGATTCCTTTATTTTCTAAATTATATTCATCTAAAGTTCCCTTTTCTCTTGTACTTGAATATACCATAAAATCATGAACTTTTCCTTTCAGAACATCCAGTTCATTTTGCATCTTTAATATGCTATTATCATACTGAATTCCTTCAAGGGTTTTTTGCATCTCCATGATTTCAGATACTGCTTTTAGCATATCATCTTCCATATTAAACATCTGAGTAGTTAAGTCTTCCATTTTTTTTTCTGTCCCTATCAGATCCTGAGAGACTCTGAGAACAGAGCGAATAGCACTCTCAATTGTTGGCAAATGTGTCTTGCATTCTTCAACTTTGGGTTCATAGTTGGAAAGTTTATTAGTCAGGTCTTCATCTCTGGCAAAGAGAGCATGCTGTTCCTCTTCTAGCTTTTCAACTGCTTTTGTATCGGAGCCAAGCTGCTCCTCTACTCGTAGAAGATCCTCTTCTTCTTGTCTTTTTACTGTTCTAATATTTCTTAGTGTGCTATCTTCCAAATCTTTTAGCCTTTCAGTGAGCAATTTTATTTCTTGTTCAGCTGAATTAATTTGGACAGTAACTTGAGAATGTATTTGTTTTGATTCTGATTTGAAAATGTCTGTATTAACATTCATTTCTTCTAGGCTTCTTTTCCAGAAATCTGAAACATTCTGGAATTTCTCATTAAGGCTTTGTATCTTTTGGGTGAGCAACTCTTCACTATTTTGGATGTCATGCATAATACTTTGGAGGCTGGATACTTCTTGCTCAAACTGGGTCACCAAAGACATGGATGATGTAGCTTCCTGCAGGATAGTTTCAGTAGACTCAAGCTGCATTTATAACACAAAACAATTCCCAAAGCTACTTAATAACTTTTTTTTTTTTTAAGAGAGAGAGAGAGAGAGCATGAGTGAGTGAGGGGAGAGGGGCAAAGGCAGAGGGAGAGAGAGAATCTTACGTAGGCTCCATGCCCAGTGAGGAGCCTAACATGGAACTTGATCTCATGACCCTGAAATCATGACCCGAGCCAAAATCAGGAGTTGGACACTTAACCAACTGAGCCGCCTAGGTGCCCCCTTAAGAACTTTTATATTAGGGAAATACACTTTAACAATGACATGTCCAGTTCAAATTCTGAAGATGTCTAAAATATCCATCCATGTACATCAGAGCCGTAATGACAAAAACATTCATTACTTCAGTAGTTGTTCTAACAGATTTTAAAACAAATGTAATAGATTAGCACTATGGTAGAAAAACACACACCTGAATTTATAAACCTAAATATCTGTACATTTTCATGGAGGGACATTCAAGAGAGAAATAATGTTAAAGAAGTCTGAAGCATATCATATTTCCTTCTTTTCTTACTCCAATGGAAAGCAACTTAGTTGTCATTCTTACAGTTATTTGGCTTTTTTGATTCTGGAAGAGTTTCTTCCTCAAAATCTCTTGACTGACCTCTTACAGAGAAGGTACCAGAATCAGATCTTACAGATATAACAAAGGCAAAATGAATAAAAGTGCAGTTTAGTGAGGCAACTCACATCAAATAGTAACACGTGCTAAGTATCTGTAAATTGTGGTAAGCTCCTGGCATTTCCTCATATGTGTCCAGAATATAGGAGGCTGTGGACCTCTTTTAGCTTATACTCACGTAGATCCTCAGAGACAACAGGAAGGCCTAGAATGATCGTTAACTTACTAAATGTTTACGGCATTGTGTTGAAGGCATAATACTGTACAAGATATGGTTCTGCCCTTAAGAAGCTTAGTGTAATTGGGGAGAAAGCCAAGTCTACATGTTATGAGGGGGAAAGAGCTATGGAAGCACTTACATGGGGCACCCAAACCAGACTTCAAGGATCAAGGAAAATATTCTATAAGTATTATCTGCTATCTGCTTCTAGTTACTTCTTTTCTAAATCATCCTACACACTACAGCCAGATGAAGCTTTTAAAAACCGCTATGCACATCATGGTATGACATTAAAAAACCCACGATGTTTCCTAATACTTCTAGGATAAAGTCCCAAATTTATCTCTATGCTATTCTCCCCTCCTTGTTGCTCAGCTCAGTGTGTCTTTCCTTCAAGGCTCAGATCTCAGCTCCTCAGCGCAGCATTCTTCCATAGCCCAAACTCCTGGAGCACCTACTGTGTTGTGTATTTGACTCCTGTTTGGCACTCGACACACAAAATTAGAGAATTTTTGAGTGTTCACTCTGTGCCAGACCTTGTGTTAGACGCTAGATATAAAAATATAGACATAATATAGTTCCTGACTTCATAATTTGACAGAGGAGACAGCATTTTGGATCTTTTACATCACATATTCTGGAGTCCCACTAAGATTCATTGATTATCCTCTGTTCCATTATTAGGCATTAAGGATATAAAGACAATGTTTGCTTTAAAGAGCAGAAGAGGCGGCAAATTAATAACACAAACTCACAAACTTACTATGTGTGTCACGATAGAATTAGCATGGGGAGAATGAATGCTCCGAGTCTTGAGCGGAATGAGGAAAGGCTTAGAAGTGACTGAAATCTGACACTGTTACTAGTCAGGTGAAGATATGAGAGCTTCTAAATTCCTTAGGGGAAGGAATGTCTTGTGCCTTTTTGTACCTCCCATGTCTTACGGTATAAAACACATGTTTGTTGACATTTAGGAAGAAGAATGGCCATAAATCTTCTGGGCCCACCCCAATCAAGACCTGAAGCAATCCCAGGTGATAGTTAGAAACAATGTGTAACAGTACTGACTAATATAAAAAGACCACTCTGAAACCTTATTTAAAAGTTATTTTTAGGGGTGCCTGGCTGGCTCAGTCGATAGAGCATGCAACTCTTGATCTTTGGGGCTGTAAGTCTGAGCCCCACATTGGGTGTAGCAATTACTTAAAAACAAAATCTTTAAAAAATAAATGTACACATGTAGCTATTATACAAGATCCTTTAAAAATCAATTCTGAGAAATGTTTGTACATCAGCAATATTCTTAAGTTTAGCTGTCTAATTTCAGCCTTTTGAGGTAAGTTTATCTTCATCTATGGTAATTTCCTGTTTAGGCTATTCACCAAGCATCACTATAATCCAGAGGCAGTAGACCCCAGCAGACCCCAAATACATGATCAACTTTTCAGAACAGTAAAGGTCTCAAGATTGAATCTGAAAATATATAGTGACTAGTATGCTACAATAATTTGCATTTATGGGCTGTCAATATATCCTAATAGTTTTTTCATTTATATTTAAAAGAGTTTAATACCTTAAATTTATTACTGTTTAAAGTTTTCAAAAAGTTTGCATATATATTGTATCACATCTGATCCTTATAAAAATATTGTTATTCTCACTTAATAAATGATGAAATAGAGGCTAAGAGAAATTAAAGTGATTTTTTCCCAAGGTTACACAGCTGTGATGAGAGCCCACATCTGGTTGTTTTCCCCTCCTACTGATTATCCTGGCCTTTAGGACAAGCTTTGCAAAAGGGCAGTTATTGTTGAATTACTCCTAGGGAAGACTGGGAGAGAAAGAGCTTTGCAAAGACTGAGTATTTCTTGGATAATGATGATATTTTAAAAATCTGCCTCAAAAAGCATTTTAATTGCCACAAAATTTTTCATTTTGAAAGGACGTCTTTCTTCAAAATTTGTTTTCAATAGCTTTTAAATACATGGAGTTCTATCTCCTGGGATTTATTTTTCTGTAACTCTGTTCCCTCTGATTAGAGGAGCCCCTAACAAATATAATCAAACTTGAGCCCTATGTCAAAATACCCACTCCTGTACCATTATGTAGCTTCTTCCCAAAGCCCCTGGGCTCACCCTCTGTGGAATCCCCTGGCATACGTGAGGGATGCATAATTTTCATCTATGGGTTTTCTCTTCTGGGGGATTGATTATATACTAATTCTATGCATGAGGCCACAGGAACTCAGACCCTCTATTTCATTTTTCTCTTTTTGTAAATCCTTGCTCACCGCAGTGCCAAGCACAGTCCTTGTCTACCTTATGACACGAGTAAAGGTTTAGTGAACGAATAAATAAAAAAAGAAGGTATGTTTCCCAGTGATAGCCTGGTTCCTGGTAGCCAGACAAGTCCTGCATGATGCCTCATTGATTGCAGCTGACCTCTGCTGAGAAGCATGGGAGTTAAAAATTTATGTCTCACATTTCTAAGAATTCCGGTAATAATGCATCTGCGTTTGCAGCTTGAAGAAACACAACATACACATGGATTTTAATTTTCAATTGGCTACAAAACCAATATTTATTTTTGGATTAGTCATTCTGATATGCAGATGTATACAAATTTACCAACTAGAAAGTAAAGAAAGAAAACACCTGATGGACCTTTGCCCAGCAAGTGCTGTTGCTATTCTAATTTTATACCTGAAGACCAATCACATTTCCAGTGCTCTAGACACTTGATATTTAAAAAGGAAATTGAGGTCACATCAATATAAACAGTAACATTTATATTAAAAAAAACCCATCTTTTCAAAATAATCTGAGTCTAAATTGGACTGAAGGGAGAAATGTACGAAAACCAGCGAGAGTTAAAACAGTAATGGTCTAGGGGCGCCTGGGTGGCACAGCGGTTA
>NC_048232.1:68273257-68311279 GCF_002007445.2 Ailuropoda melanoleuca
TTAAAAAAAAAAAACAGGAAAAAGGAAGTATGAACTGGGGTAGAAGAGTGGTAGTAGGGAAGAAAAATGGGAAAATCTACCCAAGTAAGCCAGTTAATAATTAATTACCTTTTCTGAAATTAAACTGATTTTACTTTGAAGTCCTTGGAACTTGTTGGTTTCTGTTTTCAGTGACTCGTATTGGCTTTCCACCTTTGCAAACTTTTCCGACTGCTGAAATACAAACCTGGAAAAGAAAAAAAAAAAATCACTACCTCCTAATTCATATCCATTTAAGTCTGAATTTTAAAGGAACATTTTATACTTCTGGTAAGGACAACATAAATTCTGGTATGAGTAGTGACAGCCTTTAGTAGTTTATTTCAAAAAATTAATAGAAAGCGAAACTCTATACTGTTCAAGACCCAGTCCAGTGAGTGAGATGGTGTGATAGTTGAATGCAAAGAAATATTTTGGAGGAAGAAATGACAAATTATCTAGAATAAGATATGAGATCTCTATTATTTTTCTCAAGGCCATATTTGGGCAATATCTAGAAAATAGGTGTTTTCATACTGAAATGTAGAAGCAAGAGTTACCTATATAAAAAAAAGTATTTTTAAATTAAAATGTAGGCAAGAAATAAAGCAATGGAATGGAACAGAGAGATGACTAGAAGCTGAAAAATACCAAGTCAAAACTACAAAAACAGGAGTCATTGTCAAAGTGGCAATAGAACGTATATGCAATGCAGGGTGTATAATCTTTACAATTGGTTATACTCAATATACAAGTCATGTAGGTGTACTCAATTTTTTTCATATAGGTGGACTTTAGATGCCACTCTAAAATTGGAGTGTATTCATCATCTGGTAAGTAGTAAAGGTTGCGGAAACATAAGTTATCCCAATCTTAAAAACAATAAATAGACTTTTGTTTGTATAGGACTTGAGTTAAGCAAATGCAAAAGAAATGCTTTGGATCTAATACCATTTTGGCTCATCTACTTTTGACTCAATTCTTCGGGCTCAGAAAAAGCAGCAGTTGAAATTCTTTGTGTATTTATTGAGTCATCAAAAAGTGGTGGGGCAGAACCCTATGAAGAGAGTGCTTAAATCATAGTACATAGACCAGTGGTTCAAAAGCTTTGCTCCATATTGAAGTCACTTGTCTGCTTTTAAAAAGTCTAATGCCTGGGTCCCACCCACAGAAATTCTGACTTATGTGGTTTAGGCTGTGATTTGGATATTGGAAATCTTAAAAGCTCCCCAGATTATCTGAGTACTCAGTCAAGCTGAGAAGCACTAATTGATAGTGTTTTATGAAACTGACTTCCATTGAAAGACATACATTTAAAGATCGCAAAACTCAAAGGAGAGATGAAAGACTTCTAAGCTTTGTGTATTATTGCAAAGGTGTGATGCTTCAAATTCATAGATGTTATTAGGCTAACTTGCTATAAAACTATCCAAAACTAAAATGGACTTTTTGTTTTTTGAACAATGTTACAATATCAGATAAAATAAGTTTTTTAAAAAAAGATTTTATTTATTTTAGAGAGAGTGAGTGAGCCTGAGTAGGGGGTAGGATCAGAGGGAGAGGGAGAAGCAGACGCCCAGCTGAGTGCAGAGCCCAATGTGGGGTCTATCCCATGACCCTGAGACCACGACCTGAGCTGAAATCAAGAGTCAGATGCCTAACTGACTGCCGCCGACCAGGCACCCCATAAAATAAGTTTCTTTTGATGATGGCTAGTGTCTGTCCTATGAGATAACAATGAATTAAGTAAGCCCAGGTTACATAACTAGCATAGATTGACTTTTCTCCTATGTGCTAATATGACTTTTAAATAACATTTCTGGTTATTAGAAAATGCCATTACTCTAATTTTCAAAGATGAATGTGTAGACTTAATTCTTTTTTATATTGGCTGTTTCATTCTTGGATTTTAAGAGATTATTTTCAGACTATAGGCTTATCTGAGATCATCAGACAGAGACCAAGGATGGAGAATACCCTGAAGAAATAAGTCTAATTTCAGAGATTAGTTTTTTCACTCATTACTCCAGTGTTACCTCAGGGATTTATCCTGTAGATTAGACTGTTTATTCAGAATAAAACTGTTATTGTAAGAGACTTTTTGTGAAGGTTGATCCACTACTATAACACATTATAGCACTTTCCATTTTATTAAATATTTTAATGTCTATTTCTGGACTTCTTTTCAAAATTCAAATATTAAGCAAAACTTTGAAGAAAAGTATGTCATGCTAGTGCAAATATCATCTCTGATGATAATGTGTAGGTTTTTTTCCTGGTTAGCTTCTCAACAAAATAAAAAAAAATGATTCACCATTATTACATATGAATAATAATGCATATAAGAAAAAACAAACATAGAAGTGCCTGGGTGGCTTAGTTGGTTAAGCGTCTGCCTTCAGCTCAGGTCATGATCCCAGGATCCTGAGATAGAGCCTGTCTTCCTTGGGAGTCTGCTTCTCCCCTTCCCTCTCCCCCTCTCTCTGCTTGCCACTCTGCCTGCTTGTGTTCACTCTGTCAAATAAATAAATAAAATCTTAAAAAAAAAAAGAAAAAACAAGCATAAAGTTGACTCCGGTAGTAATGAAAAAAATGAAAAGTGGTTTGTATGTGCTGAGTTAAAATACATTCATTTTATTTTTCACTTGGATGTGCCAGGCACTATTCTAAAATGATTTATAAATAATAACTCATTTAACATTAAAGAAGAGGATGATTTTCTAGAAGTCAATGTTGACAGAAGGTAGCTTCAGTCCTGAAAAACTAAATTTTTGAAACTGGCATCCAGGTTAGTGTCCAAAGCGCTTTGTTTCCTTTTATGAATCAGAGGTGTGTGTGTGTGTGTGTGCGTGTATATATCTATATATAGATATATATATATACATTTTTTTAAGTAGGCTCCACACCCAGCATGGAGCCGAATGTGGGGCTTAAACACACAACTCTGAGATTGAGACCTGAGCTGAGACCAAAGATGTGGGATGCCTGGGTGGCTCAGTTGGTTAAGTATCTGCCTTTGGCTCAGGTCATGATCCTCAAGTCCTGGGATCGAGTCCTGCATCAGGCTCCTTGCTCAGTGGGGACCCTGCTTCTCCATCTGCCTGCCGTTCCCCCTGCTTGTGCTCACTCTTTCTCTGACAAATAAATAAATAAAATCTAAAAAAAAAAAAAAAGTCAGATGCTTAACCAATCAGAGGCATATTCTAACAGAAGTTCAAGGCTGCCTTATTCCCTGTCTGCCTCAGTTTAGATGAGACAGTTAGAGTCTGCTAAGGGCTCTAGCTTTTAGTTAGAAAAGGACTATAAATAGTTTTGGAAGAGGGATTTTTTTTTTCTAGGGTTTTGGCCTCCTCTTGGGTTAGTATCAAAGGGAGGGCATATCATACTGGGTAAGAGTATGGACTGAGCAATTTTGGCTTTGCCATTTACAAGCTGTATAGTCATCTTGGCAAGGTATTTATTTTTGCTAGTTTCCTCATCTGTAAAGTGAGAATAATACTTCATAGGGTTGTTGTAGAGACTAAATAGGTTCAAATTCGTGCGGTTAGGGTACCACACATCAGTTACTCTTTTTTAAGTCCGTTGGCCATTTCTTTCAGACTGCTTTGTGCAGCTGCTTTTCCATCCCTCTGACAAACTTATAGTGGTACAAAGGATCAGGTTTTCCTCCTGCTTACACCTGATGGAAGCCCCAGGCCTGTCCACCTTTGAAATCAGTGTTGGGTTTACAGTAAATCAAGGATGGAATGGATGGATTAGACCACTTACAGGAAGAGAAGAACTCTCTTACCCTGTTTTTGGGCCTCTTCTCATTATCACATGAGAAAAGGATATGGGAAAAAGGGTCCCAGGTTAATTGGCTAGTTTAGTGTGGGCCTTACAGAAGGAATCTTCGACTCCTTCAGAACCCATTGCAGTCTACAGACACCTCATACTGATTCAGGGCCTGTAGGATGAAACAGTGTTCATTTCCTTAGGGTGTTCCCTCTACATAACTCCTTTAGTAATTTTAGATGGTGGCAGACAGCTGATTGAGGACTTACAGGATTTCTCCGATTGTTTCAACTTAATAATGAAAAGGAGGGAAATAAACAAAGGAAGCTATCACTATGGATCTTCTGCAAGAGAAGGCTTTCAGGGCCACTAAGGTCAGTACCCATTCATCCCTATGTTTCATACTATAGCTTCATTTTCAGGCACAATACAGAATGTTCAGGAAAATAGCGACCATACTCCATTTAAAATCAGCGCATTTAGGGGCTCCTGGGTAGCTCAGTTGGTTAAACGTCTGCCTTCAGCTCAGCTCATGATCCCTGGGCCCTGGGATAGAGCCCTGCATCGGTCTCCCTGCTCAGCAGGGAGTCTGCTTCTCCCTCTCCCTCTGTGTGCTCTCTCTCTCCCTCTCTCCTGCTCATTCTCAAATAAATAAATAGATCTTAAAAAAAATCAGGGCATTTAAAGCATCATCCTGGCTTTCAGATAAAACTTCACTTACAAAAAAACAGGAAAAAAAAGATGAAAAATGAGGTTAGTGAAGATTTTCAATGTAACTCGTGTCTTTACTATCAGGACTAACAGTAAATTCCTGCACTAAAGTGTCTACTTTTCAGGTTTTCCTTTATAGATTTCTTTTTTTTTTTTAGACAGAGAGGGGAGGAAGAGGGGCAGAAGCAGAGGGAGGCAGAATCTTAACCAGACTCCATGCCCAGTGCAGAGCCCAACTTGGGGCTGGATCCTACAACCCTGAGATCATGACATGAGCTGAAATCAAGAGTTGGATGCTTAACCGACTGAACTACCCAGGTGACCCTATAGATTTGTATTAGTGCTTTTCTTGAAGAGTAACTAAATTATTGAAAAATTGAACATTCTGTGATGTACTTTATCTCATGAACATGACTCTTTGGGTAATAGAGAATTAGTAAACTTAATAACCCAAACCGGTTGTATTAGGTTCCAGAGAGAAGCAACATATACAGATAATCCCCAACTTATAATAGTTTGACTTAAGTTTTTGGACTTTATGATGGTGTGTAAGTGATATGCATTCAGTAGAAACTGTACTTTGAATTTTGACCGCTTCCCAGAGTAGCAGTGAGATCCTGATCCTCTCCCCGGTCGGATCCTCTCCCCTGATCTGGGCAGTGGCTGCAGCAGTAGCTCCCTGTGAGTCACGTGACCATAGTCGCTTCAAACCAATCTGTACCCATACAGGCATTGTTTTTTCACTTTCAGTATTCAGTAAATTACATAAGATATTCAATACTTTATTATAAAATAGGCTTGTTAGATGATTTTGCTCGAGTGTCTGCTAATGTTAAGTGTTCTGAACACACTTAAGATAGGTTAGGCTAAGCTATGATGTTTGGTAGATGAGGTAGGTGTTAAATGCATTTTTGACTTACGATATTTTCAGCTTACAATAGTAACCCCATCCTAAGTCAAGGAAGATCTGTATCTTTTAGCCTACTAGCTCTGTTACTGAATAACTTTCTCAGTATAAAAGGGTTTGTTTGTTTTTTTTAAGATTTTATTTATTTATTTGACAGAGAGAGAGACCTCCAGTGAGAGAGGGAACAAGCAAGGGGAGTGGGAGAGGAAGAAGCAGGCTCCCAGCGGAGCACAGAGTGCGATGCGGGCTCAATCGATCACAGGACCCTGGGATCACCTTCGATCACGCCCTGAGCCTAAGCCAAAGGCAGATGCTTAACAACTGAGCCGCCCAGGCGCCCCTAAAAGGGTTTTTAATTACCTAAAGAAGGTCGTGCATTTTAAGACATAAAAGCAACTTACAAGAGTAAGTTTATTAAAAAGGGTAAATTTATTCTTTTAAGATCAAAATCAAAATATTACATAAACAAAATGCTGTATTACTAAGATGAACTTTTTTTTTTGACGAGAACATTTACTTATTTAAAGATTTTATTTATTTATTTGACAGAGAGAGAGCACAAGCAGGGGGAGCAGCAGGATGAGGGAGAAGCAGCAGCAAGCTCCCCGCTGAGCAGGGAGCCTGACATGGGGCTCCATCCCCTGGGATCACGACCTGAGCAAAGGCAGGGCCTAACCAACTGAGCCACCCAGGTGCCCCTTGAAGAGAACATTTAATAACATTCACTTTATTGTAACAAATATTTTATTAATTTTGACTCAGGATGAGTCACCAGTATAGTATAATTCAAAATTTACTACAATCAGAAATAGTTTAGACTAAAGGAGGTCCAGGGTCCCTCCTAGAATTCTATTACTCTTGAAGATGAATAACTATCTTCCAAATACTTTAAAAATCGGTGAAAAGTGGAAGGAAATTCTAACTTAAAGCATCAGTCTTGTTATTTTTTATTTGAGAGAGAGAGAGAGAGCCCACGAGCGAGAGCCATGTGGCAAAGGCATAGGGAGAGAGACAAGCAGGCTCCCTGCTGAGCAGGGAGCCCACACAGGCCTCCATCCCAGGACCCCAGGATCATGACCTGAGAGAAGGCAGACGCTTGACTGAGCCACCAGGCACCCCTTAAGGTTATTTCTAATACTCATTTTTTTCTACAACAATGTGTCACTATTTACTTGGTTTAAAAACTACAGATGTTCAATTTTAGGTGAACACAAATGCTACACTTTTGTCATTTTACAGTACTAAAATTCAATCTGTAATTTAGGAATACACTTTAAATTCATAACACATTAACAATGATGGAAATATGAGAAATCCTCCAAACTCTGATATTGTCATTAACGTTTGTTGCCCTGAGATCATACTGAATTCTTTGAAGACTGCAAACCTTGCCAATAGGGATTTATGGGCTGAGGGTGCGGCAACTGTGTCCAAGGCAAATGTGCAGCAGAAAGGAAACGGTGGGTAACAAAAACGGAAAAGCTTCCGACGTGTAGCAGGCGCTTTATAAAGTTTGGCTAAATCCGCATCTCATAAGAAATGGCTGACTTGTTCCCAGACCTTAGTCTCAACTTCAGTTGAGTGATCAAAGCACATTACTAGTCCAAAGGAAAAGTGAGTTGTAAGAAACGAGCTAAGAGAGAGGAGAAAAAAAAAAAAAGTTGGGCTGTCCCTTTTTTTTGGGTCGGGGCAGAGGAACAGAAGCCACAGGTCTGGGGATGGAAGGTTAGCGGGACGCTGAGCCGGGCGAGGCCCCGAGAAGAGCGGGGCGACTGCGAGAGGCCAGACACAGGGCCCGGGCGGCCTCGCGTCCACTTACCAGGCCAGGCCCAGGCACGTCCCCAGCGACAGCAGGCTCACGCCGGTCCGGGGGTCCGCCCAGCCCCCACCTCCACCGCCCCGGGCCTCGGGGCTCTTCCCGCCCTCGCTCCGCTTCCCCGGCTCCGAGGGGGCTCCCTTGGGTCCCGATTTCTTCCGGCTCTTCACCTCCGACATGTCTGAAGACGCGACAAGCCCCGGGCGGCTTCTTCACCTCGGGGGTCGGGACGTGGCCGCCTCAGCCTCCGCGGGGACGCCTCGGCGGTGACCGCGCCCCCTCCTGGACTTGGCACCGCCCACAAACTTGCCCCCTCTTCTCCTGGCCGTTCTCACTGCTTCACAGCGTCCCCCAGCCACCCACCCTGTCTACCTCCTCCAGCAGAAGCACCTGGCGAGCCTCCTTCTCCTTTCCATTAATGCCGCAAACCTGAGGAAATCGTGGCTTCCCCGCGCGCACGGATCGCGGGACTGCAAAGGAGCGGGGAGGGGTAGCGCGCGCCACGTGGAGCGCGCCGCCGCCTCCGTCCTCTGTCCCCGGAAGGAGGCGCGCCCCCGTGGCCTAGCCACGCCCCCGCCACGGGGTGGGGCGGAGGGTGCTTTCTTAGGCGCGCGCGGCTGCGGCCGCTCCTAGGCAGCTCGGGGTGTATATTTGCGTGCGCGGGCGCGCGCTGTCCGGGCTGGGCGGGCCCAGCGGATTTTGACTGCTCCGCGGTTCTGAGGCGGGGAGGAGGAGGAGGCTTCAAGTGGACGCTGGTTCTTTTATTCCTGGGCGGAAGGGGCGACGGTGCTGAAGGTGAGGAGTCTGGGCCGTCAGCAACCCGCGAGGACTTGAAGTCGAGGCGGCGTCCAGAGTGGCGCCGGACTCCGGCCGGGGAGCAGCTGCTGCTGGAAGGAAAGAGCGACAGCTCGAGTGGCCCTCCTCCCTTTGTGTCTGGGGTGGGGTCCACGAGAGGGCGGGCCTCAGACCGGGTCTCACCTCGGCGGCCTGGCACTGTGTGCTCCGCCCGCGGGGGTGACGTCTATCTCTCCGCGGGTCAGAGGTCTCCGGGGGTCTTGAGGCGCCTGGGACTGCGGAGGCTCCGGAGCTGCACTTGTGAGGCCCGGACTTGTCCCGGGGCCGTGCGTCCTTCCCTACATTCCCTTTAGGAAGCCCCCATTGCTTACCTCCCCAACCCCACTCCCACCCCCACCCGGACTTCGCGGTCCGTCCTTGCAGGGCTGACTTTCCCAATAAGACCTTTGTGCAGAGGTTTGGGTAAGTTTGCGCCTCGCTTTTCTGCCCGAGCTGGGTTCTCTGGAGGTTCAGTAGCCGATTTCAGGGACTCAGAATTCTGGGACAAGGAATAATTGATAACCGTCCTGCTCCTGTACCAGGAAGAGAAATTACCGAAAGAGGAAGCAGCCAACTATTACGGTTTTCCTGGATGAGATTGCTCTTTACGCTCTATTTCACATCTTTGAAGAGTCTGATTTTACATTTTGATGTGGTTACAAAAGGTGGGACGCTGAGAATTTGTTCACAATTTGTTCACGATTTGTGCAGAGTTTAAAAACGTATTTAAAATTTACATGTTTAGTTTGAATAGGGCTGGGGAAAGTTGGAAATTAGTTTCAGGTTGTCAGAGGTGTCTGTTTCAGAGTAGCAGTTCGATATAACCAAAAAGATTAACTAAAAATTAAGGAATGTTTTGTCTAAATTGAGATCCTAAAACGTTAGTAACGTTTAAAAAATACCATAGCCTTGATTCTGATGATAACTTTTTCTTTTATCTCTCAGTTTCATGCTAGTACTGGGCGTTTGGTGAACCTTGAAAGTGTAGGCAAGTGCTCTGTTTCTCTATGTTTGCAAGTGCCACAAGTATACAGTCATTAATGAAACTTCATGATTATCGCTCCTCTTTTGTGCTCTCTAAATTATTTGTGCTTATCTGTATTTTTGCACTCAGGGCATCACATTCTAATTATCTCTTTAAAATTTTCTCTCCCATCAGATAATGAGTTCCTTCAGGGATATGATTTAATTTTCTTTGTAGACTTCAGGGCCTGGCATATAGGAGGGGCTCAAATATTTATTGAATGAATAAATTATTGAACACATTTAGACACTCACTGTACAACATTGGGTAGAGTTCTGTTAATGTTTTTAAAAACATTATTCGGATCTGGGTTTTATACCCATGGAAAAATTTGCATTGTATTTGAAATAAAGCTAGTAGAAACTTAGAGTATTATGCTGTAAAGAATATTATTTTTTAAATTTATTTTTTAGAGAGCTCCAGGGGGGTGGGAAGGAGGGGCAGAGGGAGAGGGAGAAACTTTTTTTTAAAGATGTATTTATTTATTTATTTGAGAGAGAGAGAGAGAGCGTGTGGGGGGAGAAATGGGAGAGAGAAACTTAAGCAAGCTCTGCAACTGTGGTGCCTGACCCAGGGCCGGATCTCACAACCTTGCCATCAGGACCTCAGGCGGTTGCTTAACCGACTGCCTCACCCAGGTGCTCCTACGGAGAGAGAGAATCTTAAACAGGCTCCACGCTAAGCATGGAGCCTGATACAGGGCTTCATCCATCTAATGACCCCGAGATCACGACCTGAGCCAAAATCAAGAATCAGACGCTCAACCAACTCAGAGCCCACAGGTGCCCCTCTTTGTGTTCTCTTAATCTGAATGACACCAGTGGGTATTTTCTGCTGCTTTGTCATACTTAGCGTTAGTGGAGTAAGCATATGAGAAATGTGTTTGCAGATGAAGACCTAGAGCTAACACCTTGAGTGAGAACATTGCTCTGTGTAGTCTTATGTTGGGTAAAGACAATAAGAAGTTTCTAAACATTAGGATTTCAGTATGATCGCTATTTATAAAAATCTTAAAAAGTTTTTTAAGTTATAAAAATGATAATGTATACTGAAAAAATTAAGACTCTAGGAAAGTACAAAAAAGAAAAGGGGGAACCCCCAAATCTTGCTATTTAGAAGTAACCCCAAGTATATTAGGTTGAATAGACTTCCTAACATCTCCCTATGTATTTATATGATACCAGCATATATTTTGTGCTGTATGTGGGATCATATTTCTAATTTTTTTAATTGGCAGTGTGTAATGAACATCTTTCTATGTCAGTACATGGAGAAGTGTCTTACTTTAAATGGCTGTATAATCTATTTTATATACATACTCTAATTTTTTTTAATCCATACTCAGGTGAGCATTTAGGTTATTTTCATCTTTTTTTTAAAGAAATTTTTGTTCTGTTTTCATCTTTTTTTCCTCACCTAAACATTCTCTGTTAACTCTTTTTTTTGTGTGTGTGTGTGTTAAAGCAGGCTCCATGCCCAGTGTGGGGTTTGAACTCAAGACCCTGAGATCAAGAGTCACATGCTCTACTGACTGAGCCACCCAGGCACCCCTGTTAACTCTTTTTGTGGATATTTTTGCATACATATGTGAATGTCTCCTTGAGGTAAATTTCTAGAAGTGGGATTTCTGGGTTAGAGAGAATACTCGCTTTAAATTCTTTTCTCTCTTACCATATTGCCTTCCAGAAAAGTTGTATCCATTTTTGTACTCTTCTCATGTAGTGCATATGAATACTCATTTTCTCACACCTTTGAAAGCCTTGGCTTTTGTCCATTTTTTAAAATCTTCGCAAAAAAATCTTATTTTCTTTATTTCTTGATTACCAGTGAGGTTACACATCTTTTTATATCTTTGTTACCCTAACAAATATTGTGATGTTTTGCCCCTAGCTCATGGTTGACAGTTCAGAGAGTGAAAAATTTGAGGGAGGATGGACGCAAAAGCTCGAAACTGTTTGCTTCAACATAGAGAAGCCCTGGAAAGAGACATCAAAACGTCCTACATCATGGATCGTATGATTAATGATGGAGTTTTAACAGTGTCGGAGGAGGAAAAAGTAAAAAATGAGGTAAAGCCCTCTGAGGAAGTCTGTGCTATAAATTTTTTTTTCTTTCCAATTTTTATTTAAAAATGTTTGATATAATTATTCGAGTTTAAAAAATTTTCTTAGATTTATTTCAGAGCTTGCACTGGTCTCCACTAACTTATGTTGCAAACATATTCTTTGTAGTATACTAAACTACTTATTTTTTTTTTTTTTTAGCCCACTCAACAGCAGCGAGCAGCTCTGTTAATTAAAATGATACTTAAAAAAGATAATTATTCCTACATATCGTTCTACAATGCTCTCATACATGAAGGGTATAAAGATCTTGCTGCCCTTCTCCATAGTGGCATTCCTGTCATCTCTTCTTCCAATGGTGGAAAAGATTCAGTTGGTGGAATAACTTCATATGGTTTGTAACCATGATATCTTCTGTCACATTGCTGTCACAATGGCTACATTGCTGCAGTTTTGTCTTATCTTAAATGGAGTCTGTTGAAGAGACTGATTATTATTAGTTCACTGAAAATGCATGTGAAAAAATTATAGTTGTTTTCCATTTTAAGTTTTTATTTGCATCTGTGTTAACTCGCACATTTTCTTCTTGCCCAGTGAGCTGTCTATGGGCATTTTTAGAGATTAAAAAGACAGTTTTTAGGCCTTTAAGCTCTTGTCCAATTCTGTATTTATTGAGTCCACGCATAGGAAAGAATAAGAGTCTTTAGAAATTTATGTTCTTTAAAGGAATTCCATAGTCTTTCCTTTACACCCTCCTCTCTAGTCTTCGACATGAGAAAAAGAGATGGGAGATTCAGGGAGGAATAGGGTGTATAAGGTCAGATGGAGCTTTGCATTGTCAGTAGTCATCTCGAAAAGTATGTTTTTGTTATGTTCTGAGAAATAATGTTGAGGATAGTATGCTAGCCACATTTTCTTCTCTTGGAAGTTCTGAGGGTAAAGCCTCTGCCTTGCTTTCTTTGGGTTTTTATGGTATCACTTGAGTAGCCATTTCGAAGTTTTATTTGCTCATACTTGTTTTGTTTTGGATTTCAGTAAAGACAGTCCTGTGTGAAGGTGGCGTGCCACAGAGGCCAGTTGTTTTTGTTACCAGGAAGGAGCTGGTGAATGCAATTCGGCAGAACCTATTCAAACTAAATGGTGAACCAGGATGGGTTGTCATATATGGAATGGCAGGTTGCGGGAAGTCTGTTTTAGCTGCAGAAGCTGTTCGAGATCATTTTTTCTTAGATGGTAAGTTTGATTACTATGTGTTGCTGCCTAAAGAGGTAGTCTTTAGGCATGATATTAGTTTCCTATTGGTGCTGTAGCAAATTACCAAAAATTTGGTGGCATAGAACAACACACATTTATTATTGGACAGTTCTGGAAGTCAGAAGTCCAAAGTAGTTCTTTCTGGGCTAAAGTCACGGTGTCAGCAGAGCTGAGTTCTTTTGGAGGCTCTAGGGAAAATCCTTTTCCTTCCATTCTCCAGCTTCTAGAGGTGGCCTGCATTCCTGGACTCATGGCTCCTTCCACTTTCGGGCTGGTGGTGCATAATAGCATCTTCAGGTCTTTTTCTCTCTTTCTGATCTCTCCTTCTGTCATCACATCTCTTTCTCTGACTCTCACCTTTTTGCCTCTCTCTTCTAGGAGCCCTTGGATGATCCAGGATAATCTCATCCCCAAATCCTTTATTTAATTGCACCTGCAAAGTCCTTTTTGCCATATAAGGTGACATAATTACAAATTCTGGGGATTAGGATGTGAACATCTTACAGGGGCTGTTATTCTCATTCTGCCTACCATAGGCATGATTAAATTTGGAATTTATTTTGTACCTAGCCCGTTACAAGGAGGCTTGGCTAACCAGGCTAAAAAATTCACATATTATCAGGTGTTATTTATTATCACTGGATTGAAGTTAGTTTCCCCTTGTGTCTTAACAATTGGAGGGGATTGTAGAGTTGAAAAAGGATCTTCAAAGGTTGTCTAGCTTATATCCCTTCCTTTTAGGAAGTACTAGACTTAACATCCTCCTGTTAGTTGAGTCCTGTAGAGAAGGAGATTTTTGGAAACTCAGTTCCATTAATGATTCTCCTAGTGGGTGATTCTCCCATGTATTTGGCATCTTATATTAAACTATTAATTCCATTTCTGTAATTAGTTCTATCAGTTGCTTATCTTTAAAAATAAAAATCTTTAGTAACTTGTCTAATGGGTAATCCCCAAGAAAAAAAAATGGGAGGTGACTATAGTAACCAGTGGGTTTTTGAGGATAGGCATTTATTTATTTAGTAATCTCTACACTCAGTATGGGGCTCAAACGGACAACCCTGAGATCGAGAGTCCCATGCTCTACAGATTGAGCCAGCCAGGCGCTCCTGCTGATAGGCTTTATAGATTCATTCTACATCTAATGACTATCTTTTCTTGCTTAAGGTATTCATATATTCAGTAAATGTTTGAGAGCCTACTCTGGAGGTTGGCAAAAAAAGAAGGCCCAGTCTTTGCACCTAAGAACTTTGTTCACAGTCAGGTAGGGGAGACGGGACACTTGGGTGGCTTAGTCAGTTAAGCATCTGTCTTCAGCTCAGGTCGTAAACCCAGAGTCCTGGGATCAAGTCTCACAGTGGGCTCTTTGCTCAGCGAGGAGCCTGCTTCTCCCTCTGCCCCTCCCCTGCTTGTGCTTGCTTGCTCTCTTTCTGACAAATAAATAAATAAAATAAAATAAAAAAGAAGAGCTCCCTTGAAAGGGCATGCTACATTAAGAAAAAAAAGGGAGGGGAGACAGACATGTAAACAAATTATATGTGATAAATTGAGCAGTAGAAACAAGTATGTGGTACAGTTACAGCAAAGGAAGGAAGTGTTATCTCTCTGGGGGAAGAGGATGGACAGGACAGGCTTCCTGAATGACATGACATTTTAACTGGAGTTTGGAGGAATAATAGAAGTTTGCCAGGTGGACTAAGTAGGGATGGGAGAGTAGGGAAGATGGGAAGGTATTGAGTAGTTACTGGAATGGGGCAGGGCGTACTGTGCAGAAGAGCATTTAGGACATCTGGCAGGTATTGCTGACCTTACTGAATCTGGTGGGTTCCCAGGGTATTCACTGGGAATAGTTACACAGCTCCATCAGTCTTTGGTTGCATCCATTCATCAGTGACTTCAAGGGGAATTTAAAAATTGTTCCTGACTCCTAGTTGTTAATAACTTTTTTGTTTATAATACATAATAGGCAGTTAGAGTTTATGATGAGATGACAAAATGTTGGAATAAATCATGAGCCTCTAAGAGGTTTAGAAAGATGGAGGTTAGGGCACATCTGCTGTACTCACCTGGGCTTTAGTTTGTACTTCATAGCCCTTATCAGCGCTGTTGATCATATTTTTGCCAGAAATATGCCCAATTCCTTGTTTTTTTACCCTTTGTCATTAGTTTTTGTGGGATTCAGTTCCATGCAAGTCTTAGGGCTAAGGATTTATTTGACTACGTATTCATTCACTCACTCACTTATTCTCCTGCAAAGTTGATCACCAAGAGTGTTTCAGGATAAAAACTGGTTTAAGTTCTTTTAGTGTGAAGAAATGGATTTTCCTTTTAATATTATGATGAATTTCCTTTAAAAGTATTTATAACATACTAATTTAAAGATTTAAAGTGTGCCCCTCAACTCAGTTTAAATCACTCTAGATTATTGGGGCGAGTTTTCAATTTTAGGGGTTAAAATGACCAACAACTTACAGAATAAGCCCAGGAATCATATTGTATAAATTGTGGTCTCAGAATAGATTTTTAACGACTTGGTTTGAGAGAGTATCAGAGATACTAGCAATTGTCTAGTGCATAGTGAGCTTAATAGCTCTCGTACTTCTGTGAGATGTCACGTATAGAGGATTGAGTTAATCATTCCTTAGTTCACACCCAGTATCGTATTGGGTCTGTATAAGCCTTAATGTCTTCCTGTGTTTGTTTCCTTTTAAAAATTTCCCATCCTTGTTTTCCTTTCTGTCCTCTAAGGAAAAACACACTTTTCCATCGTGTCTCTTCTACACAACTGCAGCAGTACTTCATTTCTGACAGTAGATGTGTGGGTTTTCCACACATCTAGTAATTCTTCAAGACCAGCTGGGTGTCCTACAATTCAATTCTGACACTATGTGCATGGAGATAGTGACAGAGCCCACAGGTTAAGGGCCCTCCTCTTCCCCCTGCCACCCTTCAGATAACCAGTCACAAGTCCCGGTTGTTACCTGTGCATCTGACCAAATGGCTATAGATTGGAGGTTCCGTTTCCTTGGATTTGATTAATTTGCTAGAGCAGCTTTCTCAGGGAAGCATTTTACTTACGACATTACTGGTTCATTATAAAAGGATATAACTCAGGAACAGCCAGATGGAAGAGATGCATAAAGCAAAGTAAATGGGAAGGGGTGCAGAGCTTCCATGCCCTCTCTATTGTACCATTCTGTCCACACCTTCAACCCAGAAGCTCTCTGTACCCCGGTTTTGGGAGGCTTCATTACGAAGACACAACCGATTAAATCATTGGCCATTGGTGATTGAGTTCAATCTCTAGCCTCTCTTCCCTCCCCAGAGGTCTGAGAGATCTGGGGTGTGGGGCTGAAAGTTTCAGCCATCTATATGGTTGGTTCCCCTGGTAACAGTCCCCATCCTTAGCTTATATCGAGGCATTCCAAAAATAACTTCATTAACAAGCTCAGGTGTGGTTGAAAGGGGATTGTTATATGAATAATTTAGCTTTGATAGCTCCGGAACTATTTCTGGAACTGGGAACCAAACTAAATATTATAAAAGGTGCCCCTGTGGCTCTTATTTAAGAAATTGCAAGGGTTTTATAGCTGTGTGCCAGGAACAATGATGAAGACCAAATATATTGATCACAATATCACACCTCCTCATAGGTGATCCTTCTAATTTATTTACTTATGTTTTAGAGATTTTATTTATTTGACAAAGAGAGCACAAGCAGGGGGAGCAGCAGAGGGAGAGGGAGAAGCAGGCTCTTCAATGAGCAGGGAGCCCGATGCAGGACTTGGTCCCAGGACCCTGGGATCATGCCCCAAGCCAAAGGCAGATGCTTAACAACTGAGCCACCCAGGTGCCCCAAGTAGATACTTTTCTAAAGAAAAATTTTAATCTCTGGAGTTTATGTCCATTTTAAAATATAGGGAACATTGGATTTTGGCAATTTAATTCTAGTATAAAACCTTTGTTTTTCTTTTGAAAGTGTAGATAATTGTAAAGTTTACAAACTTCATTAAAACTGTCATTTATAGAATTTTTGTTATCTTGGGGTGGTGTTTGGTAAAAATTAAAGAATATTAAGTTCTTAACTATTACAAAAAGTTCTTAACTATTTATGCCTATACATTTTATATTAGCCAATTTCCTTTTGAATGTTCAACTCTTTATTTTTTGGGGGGTAGGGAAATTGTGAAGAGTTCACATATTTTAAACTATTGACACTGTTGTATTTATATGCTGAGTTTTTAAAGTATGGAAGCTTTCTCCAGAGGCTGTTTTGTCCTTCCCAAGATTGATTGATTGATTTCTTTCTTTCAATATTTATTTATTTGAGAGAGAGAGAGAGCGCACAAGCTGGGGGAGGTAGAGGGAGAAGCAGACTCCCCACTGAGCAGGGAGCCTGATGCAGGGCTCCATCCCAGGACCCTGGGGTCGTGACCTGAGCCGAAGGTAGATGCTTAACTGACTGAGCCACCCAGGCGTGCCAGATTCTATTAGATTTTTAATTGCTACCAGGATAAGTCACATGTGAAAGTAGGATGGGGTTAATTTTTTCTGATTAAAGGCAGTTTTTCTGTAAGTTTCTCTGAATGAATTACAGGTTTAAGCCTCATTCAAGGCTAAATTGCTCCCTCTTGTGCCCATAGTCAAGATGTTTATATTCTTTCTGAAAGGTGGAATTAATACTTCAGCATTTAACTATCATCTTGTGACAGTAGGAGATTTGCAGATCAGTTGGTTATTTGGTCTGTTTCTTTGTAAAGCTGGCAGTGTTTTATTTTTTCTTGCATAGGTTTCTTTTTCTTTCTTTTCTTTTCCTCCTTCCTTCCTTTTCCTTTCTTTTCCTTTCATTCTTTCAGGTAAACTCAGCATCCAAAGTGGGGCTTGAACTCATGACCCTGAGATCAAGAGTCGCATGCTCTACTGACTGGCTGAGCCAGCCAGGTGTCCCTTGCATATGTTTCTAATGCCCTAATTGTTTAGTTTCAAATTTAGGAAAGAAAGACCTTTTTTTTTTTTTTTTTTGCTTTTGAATGTTTTTTGCTTTTGTACCTTTCTTTTTTTTTAAATTTTGTTTTTAATTGAGGTATAGTTGACACACAATGTTACATTAGTTTCAGGTATACAACATAGTGATTTGAGAACTCTGCATGTTATGCCATACTCATCACAAGTATAGCTACCATCTGTTATCATACAGTACTATTATAATACCATTCCCTATATTCCCTATGCTGTACCTTTCATCCCCTTGACTTATTCATTCCATAACTGGAAGTCTACCTCCAACTCCCCTTCACCCATTTTGCCCACTCGCCCTCATTCCTGCATTCTAGCAACCATCAGTTTGTTCTCTGTATTTATGGGTCTGTTTCTGCTTTTTAAAAATTTTTTTTTTTTGGCTTACTTGTTTTTTAGATTCTACATTTAAGTGAAATCATGTGGTATTTGTCTGTAGAAGAGAAAGACCTTTGGTCTAGGTAATAGGTACGTAAATTTAAATATGAAAAATTTACTAGCTTGGTGTATTAGATACTTTCTTTCCCTTGTCCTTAACTCTGGGGTGATTTGCAAGATTTTTTTTTTTTTTTTTTCCCAGTAGGCTCCTTGCCCAGCATGGAGCCCAACATGGGATTTGAACTCATGACTCTGAGATCAAGACCTGAGCTGAGATCAAGAGTCAGCCACTTAACCAACTAAGCCACCCATGTGCCCTGATTTTTAAGAAATTTTAAATAGAATGGACACATTAAAAAAACCCAATAATACCTTAGGAGCAACAGGTAGTTTAAAATTTATTTTAAATATTACAAAAGTAGGGTGTGCCTTGCGAGCTCAGTCTGTAGAGCATACAACTCTTGAACTTGGGGTTTTAAGTTCGAGCCCTACGTTGGGTGTAGAGATTACTTAAAAATAAAACCTTAAAAAAATATTACAAGTGTTTTTTCATTTAAAAAGAAGTAAAAATTCTTTTTACCTGCCTTTCTTCCTTTTCTCCTAAATTCTAAATCCTTCAGCAGAGATAATCATGGTTAACAGTTTAGAGTGAGTTTTTCCAAGATTTTTTTCTGGTGCATTTACAAACCTATGCACACACAGAAACCAGGTATAACACTAAGGGAAACTCAGGGATTTACTGTTTCATAAATGTTGACTTATGCTGAAGGAAGTCTAAGGGAACTTACAGAAGCTTTCAGTGATAATCAAACCGTGCTTCACAGCACTATCTTTACCTTAGTCCCTGAAGTGTTCTCTGTTTCCTGGTTATTTGTTATTTTTTAGATTCTTATGTAGTTAGTACTCCGTACATTGTCGATTCTGATCTAGGTTTCCTCCTCTCGTTCCCAAGCTTTTCTCTCTTACTCTCTGCATTTCCTCCTCTGTGATCAGGCAACTCCTCTATCTTATCAACCTGTTCTTGGAATGTTTATCTCCTTGCCTTATCTGAAATTGGACAATTCCTAGAGGGTACCACGTTCTCCCCAGCTGTCCTCTGTGGTGTGGCAACTTTTTTTCCTTTACATCCCACGTATTTCAGCACCAGGAAGTGGGTGGATGTTGTCCTGGCTTTTCTGCTACCCCCTTCAGACCATTAATACTCCCTTCTCCAGCTCAAGTCTGTCCTTTGAGGTTGATTTCTCTGATCTTTCCCAGTTATGGTATTGCTCTCATTCATTGATGATTGAAGATCTTAGTTATAAATTTCAGTTTTCTCCTGTTGACACTCTTAGTAAGATATCCATATTTATGTGGATGAGTTGTCCAAAACCTTGGCCTCTCAGTTTCTTGATGTCTTTGTCTGTAGTAACCATTTTCTTTACTTCCCTTTATCCATATACTTCCTTATCACAGACTGGATCCTTGTCCTTGTCAATACCAGAAACGATACCACTTTTAAAATCTTAATGAGAGACAGAGTGAGCGAGAGAAAGACCACATGAGCAGGTGCAGAGGGAGAGGGAGAAACAGACTCCCTGCTGAGCAGAGAGCCCGATACAGGACTTGATCCCAGGACCCTGAGATCATGACCTGAGATGAAAGCAGATGCTTAACCGACTGAGCCACCCAGGTGCCCACACACTTACCTTTTTATTTACTTTTTTTTGTTGTGTGACTTAATTCTTTACAGGGTTATATTAGTTTTAGGTGTACAGTATAGTGATTCAACAATTCCATATATCATCCGGGACAAGTGCGCTCCTTAATCCCCGTTACCTATTTAACT
Source organism: Ailuropoda melanoleuca (assembly GCF_002007445.2). Taxonomy (NCBI): domain Eukaryota; kingdom Metazoa; phylum Chordata; class Mammalia; order Carnivora; family Ursidae; genus Ailuropoda; species Ailuropoda melanoleuca. The sequence continues at coordinate 68,292,881 of NC_048232.1, forward strand.
CCCCTCTGGTAATCATCAGTTTGTTTTCAATAATTAAGAGTCAGTTCCTTGGTTTGTCTCACTCTCCCTTTTTTTTTTCCCTTTGCTTATTTGTTTTGTTTCTTAAAATCCAAGTGAGTGAAATCCTATGGTGTTTGTCTTTCTCTGATTTATTTCACTTAGAATTATATTCTCTAGCTCCATCCATGTCATTGCAAATGATAAGATTTAATTCTTTTTTATGACCAAATAATATTCCATTGTGTATATATACCACATCTTCTTTATTCCTTAATCAATAGACACTTGGGCTGCTTCCATATCTTCGCTATTGTAAATAATGCTGTAAAAGGGATAATGCATGTATCCCTTTGAATTACTGTTTTTGGATACTTTGGGTTAATACCCAGTAATGCCATTGCTGGGTCATAGGGTCCTTCTGTTTCTTTTTTTTTGAAGATTTTATTTATTTGAGAACGAGAAGGAGGGAGAGAGTGAGCACAGATGGGGGGGAGGGGCAGAGGGTGAGGGAGAAACAGACTCCCCATTGAGCAGGGAGCCCAATATGAGGCTTGATCCCAGGACCCCAGGATCATGACCCGAACTGAAGGCAGATGCTTAACTGAGTGAGCCACCCAGGTGCCCCAGGGTAGTCCTATATTTCACTTTTTGAGGAATCTCCATGCTGTTTTCCAGTGACTGTACCAGTTAGCGTTCCAGCAATCTAATTTCGATAATTAAAATGTCAAGTCCTATTTAATACTCCAAACCTCACTTATGTATAAAGTTTTCTCCTTCCTTAGTTGGGCCTGCCTCAGGCTTGGGAAGCGGTGGTTAAGATGGGCATTGCAGGTTGTTTCCAGTTTTTTCCTGTTGCAAGCAATGCTGCAATGAATATCCTTGAGGAGGCAGAATAGTTTAGACGTTGAACATTGTTCCACAAATAAGTGAAACCATATGGTAATTGTCTTTCTCTGCTTGACTTATTTCACTGAGCATAATCTCCTCCAGTCCATCCATGTTGATGCAAATGTTGGGTAATCATTCTTTCTGATGGCTGAATAATATTCCGATGTATATATGGACCACATTGTCTTTATCCATTCGTCTGTTTGAAGGGCATCTTGGCTTCTTCCACAGTTTGGCTATTGTGGACATTGCTGCTATCAACAATGGGGTGCACTGGGTGTTATACGCAAACAATGAATCATGGAACACTACATCAGAAGCTAATGATGTACTGTATGGTAACTAACATAACATATTTAAAAAAAAAGAAGTTGAACACTGGTGCTGAAGGTTTGAATCCCAGCTCAGCTTTATTATCTGTGTAACCTTGGACAAATTACTCAACCTTCCTGTACCTCAGTTTCCTCTGTAAAATGGGGATAATAATAGTGTCTGCTTGTGGGGCACCTAGGGGGCTCAGTCAGTTAAGCGTCCATCTCTTTTTTTTTAAAGATTTTATTTATTTATTTGACAGAGAGGCAGCGGGAGAGGGTATACAAGCAGGGGGAGTGGGAGAGGGAGAAGCAGGCTTCCCGCTGAGCAGGGAGCCCAGAATACTGGGATCATGACCTGAGCCAAAGGCAGACGCTTAACGACTGAGCCACCCAGGCGCCCCAAGTGTCCATCTCTTGATCTCAGCTCAGGTTTTGATCTCAGGGTTGTGAGTTTGAGCCCCTCATTGGGCTCCCTGCTGGGTGTGGAGCCTCCTTAAAAAAAATAATAGTGTCTGCTTGATAGTTTAATTTGGGTATTAAATATAGGTTAATACATAGAACTCTTAGAATAGTGCTCAATAAATATGTCAGAAATAGGTCTTTGCATATATATCTTTCTTTGGATGATTAAGCTTTTAAAATAGTGATTTTGTAGTTAATTATATGTGAATACCAGTAAATAAATTGCCCTTGGTATATTATAACTCATTTATCTTTTATCTATTTTTTGCTTTTTTTTTTTTTTTAAGCTTTTATTTATTTATTTGACAGAGAGAGAGACAGCCAGCGAGAGAGGGAACACAAGCAGGGGAAGTGGGAGAGGAAGAAGCAGGCTCATAGCGGAGGAGCCTGATGTGGGGCTCTATCCCATAACGCCGGGATCACGCCCTGAGCCGAAGGCAGACGCTTAACCGCTGTGCCACCCAGGCGCCCCTATTTTTTGCTTTTTCTTATACTATTTGCAATCACATAATATAAATCTTAATGGTTAATGACACTGGTATGTTCTAATGCTACTGCTCACCATATTTATACACAGGGACCCCTCTAGCATTTTTTTGTGTTTATGTGGGGGAACTGATTAAGTATAGTCTATAAAGGCTTAAGATTTTTGGCTCCTTATACCTGTGTAAGTAAAAATAGGTATTTAATGATATACTATGGCTTAATTAACAATGATAATGATAACAGTTGATAGTAATGATAATGTCCATTCTTATATGGTGCCAACAAGTTCAGAGCTTAATATTTGCAAGGTGCTGTCACATCCATATCATTAATAATCCTGTCTTATAACCCCTTACAGTTGACATAGCAAATTCGGTATGATTTACCGTTAATTTCTCACAGTAACTCTGAAATAGGTAAGGTAAACCATCTTATTCCAGTATAACAGATGAAAGTGAGGTTATTTGCTAAAGATTGCATAGCCAGTAAGCAGTAGAGCCAGACTTGAACCTAACTTCTTACTTCACGTTTCTATATGAGCACCATAATGAATGAGTTACGTGTTCCTGGATATTAGTGGTTCTCAGTCAGAGGTGATTTTGCCCCGAAAGTGACATTTGACAATGTTTGGAAATATCTTTGGTTGTCATAACCAGGGTGGAGGAATGCTACTAGCATCTGGTGGGTAGAAGCCAGGAAGACTGTTAAACATCCTGCAATACATAGGAAAGTTCCTTACAGCAAAGAATTATCTGGCCCAAAATGTCAAGAGTACTAAGGTTAAGAAACTGTGTTGTACAGTGATCACTGATGACATAGGACTGAGACTGTAAATTTTTGTTTGGTAAGATTTTACTGATAAACAGCAGATTTACTTCAAACTTGAGTTTCTTCACATCTTCAGCTTTTCTTAGATTCAGGTTATAAAGCTCAACAATACTCTACAAGCAAAATTTATACCCTGAATCAAGAGAAATTGAAGATAAGATGAGATTGAAAATTGGAACAAATCTGCTACTTATCACTAAAATCTTTCAAAGGAGGACTGTTGTTCAAAGGCCTTACGTTTATTATTATTTTCTTCACTAGGTTGTTTCCCAGGGGGTGTGCACTGGGTTTCAATTGGGAAACAAGACAAATCTGGACTTCTGATGAAGTTGCAGAATCTTTGCACACGGTTGGATCAGGATGAGAGTTTCTCTCAGAGGCTTCCACTCAATATCGAAGAGGCTAAAGACCGTCTTCGCATTCTGATGCTGCACAAACACCCAAGGTACAGATAGTCAAATTTAGTTGGTGCCTGAAGTCCCAATGAGATTTAACCTCTGACACTTTGAGAACGTCATATCTTTTCTTGCTGTTCAGTAAAGATCTAGGAATGAAGCATTGCTTTTCTGCTGTTGTCTTATATTAAAAAATGGCTGCTGTCGGCCTGGAATTGCTACTTTACTTTGCATCCTACCTACTATGTTGCCTCTTGTATACCACCGAGGTACTCAAGAAGTATTTCTTAGGTGAGTTTGTGAGGGGTCTTTGCTAGAAAATGCAAGCTTCTTACCTTGAATCTTATTTCTAATGGATGACATTGAACAAGAGACTGAATAAAGATAGGCACCTGGTAAAAGGATTATTTATTTAATGGGACCCTTGTGTTGTCTTAGTTTTGGGGTGTGCGTGTGTGTGTGTGTGTGTATATATATATATATTTTTTTTTTACATATATATGTAATTATTCTACTTCTGTGAACTTCAAGAGTTTATTTTAATTCATTCAATAAATATCATTATAATTACGTGCCAGACACTGTTATCAATTGTTTCACAGTTTTCATTAGCCAGAAGGCAGACAGTAGCTTAGTAACTAATCAGTAGTTAATCAGCTGGGATTCAGTCAACAGTTTGATCTCCCTGATCTAACAGCCATTCTTTCATTGGTTCATTTAACCAACATTGAGTGTTGTGCCAGGTTCTGGGTCAAGTGCTGCAAGTACAAAGATGAATTAAGCCTTCCTTGGGAGTTCAACAGTAAATTGGGTGACAATTAGGTAATGGCTCTAAACTTTTTTTCAATGCCTCGGTGCAGCTGATGATGCAGTACACTTTCATATGTAGCAGTGGCTGAATATGGCTGTGATTCTTAAATTGGTAAGGGGATTAATATCAGAATATTGGGTGAGAGTAGTAATTTTGGAAAAGCCTCTTAGGTGATTCTACAGAGGACAAGCTCCTTTCTCTCTGGTTTCTTTCTCTTCCAGATCCCTCTGTTATTGCTCTCTCCTCTTGGTAGCCACTGGTATTGATTTTCCTGAGGAAATGGGATTGAGACCACTATGTTTTGTTTTGTTTTGCTTTGGTTTGCTTTGTTAGATAGGGGTGAGGAAGGAGGAGAGAGAGAGAGAAAGCATCTCTAGCAGGCTCCACACGCAGCATGGAGCCCGACGCGGTGCTCCATCTCACGACCCTGAGATCATGACATGAGCTGAAATCAAGAGTCAGGTGCTTAACCAACTCAACCCCCCAGGGGCCTCAAGACCACTAAATATTACCACTTTTCTTGTGCAGTAACTTTTCCCTAGTCCTGCTTCCCTACTCTGTGAAAATAAAAGTGATTTCTATTTAGAAAAATATTATAAGTGCTATCAGATGTATCAGACCATGGCTTATAAAGTCATTCTTTTTGTCTCTCTCTTAGCATTTTGGTTTATACTTTTGCAATTTTCCAGGCTATATATGTACCCAGAATCTTTTTTTGTAGTGCACAGAAGTAGTGTGCCATTAGGATAAAAATGCTAGTGTATAATTATGCTATCAGCTTTTAGTTGTATTTTTTCTCCATCTGTTCTGCTGAGTTCAAAAAAGTTTTTGGAGAAACCAATCAAGAATTCGCACAGAGGTTCTTTGTCATTAGAAATAAACAAACTGATTTATGGATGGGAAAAAACCCCGCTAGTGTACCAAATGAAGGGTAATATTCTTGCTAGTGCATTTTATCAGGTTGGAACATATGAAATTGCTAGTTTTGTAGGTAAAAAATGGTCAAATATAATTATTGTTATATGATTGATTCTAATGCTAACCTGAGCCCAGTTCTCATTTAGTTTTGGTGCTTTAAGACTGAATTAGAAAAATCTCATTACCTGGATACTTCTTTTAAGGCACTCGGCAACCAATTTTTAACACCTACATGGTACACACAGTTCACTTTTTATAGGTTCCCTAACTTTAAAATGCATTCATTGTTTTGGGGTGGGAAGAGAGGAAAGTCTCTAATTTTTTTTCCTTATTTGATTCAGTATATTATGAAAGGAATATAGCAAAGAAAAGAGGAAGAGCCATGAAATAGGCATCTTTATTTTGTAAATTTAAGACATTATCCTTTTTTAAGGTGGCATTATCCTTTTTTATTTTTATTTTATTTATTTATTTTTTTTAAAAAAGATTTTATTTATTTATTCGACAGAGATCGAGGCAGCCAGCGAGAGAGGGAACACAAGCAGGGGGAGTGGGAGAGGAAGAAGCAGGCTCACAGCGGAGGGAGCCTGATGTGGGGCTCGATCCCATAACGCCGGGATCACTCCCTGAGCCGAAGGCAGACGCTTAACCGCTGCGCCACCCAGGCGCCCCTATCCTTTTTTAAAAGAGGCTTAAAATAATAAATATCATTACTGATTCAATATATATATATTTTTTTAATTAGGTCTCTGTTGATCTTGGATGATATTTGGGATCCTTGGGTATTAAAAGCTTTTGACAATCAGTGTCAAATTCTTCTTACAACCAGAGACAAGAGCGTTACAGATTCAGTAATGGGTAAGGATTAATTTACTTTTTACTTTCTTTATGTTTTAATTCAATTAGATTTAAATATATTTAAACCAAATTATTTATTATATCTTGTGATTTTGTTGCAGGTCCTAAATATGTAGTCTCTGTGGAGAGTGGCTTAGGAAAAGAAAAAGGACTTGAAATTTTATCCCTTTTTGTTAGTATGAAGAAAGCAGATTTGCCAGAGCAAGCTCACAGTATTATAAAAGAATGTAAAGGTATGGTTATTTTGTGTATGAAGGAATTACAGAGAGATTAATTTTGCCCTTTTGTGAATTAAGCTATTGAATATTTAGCACATGAACATCCAGAAACTTTACTAGAATATTTAGTATTTTAGTTTCTTCTCTGATACCCTAAGTAGATAATAATATTTTGGTATTCATTTATTCATTGAAATAATATTTAATGAACACCCATAATATGTTAGTGGGAAGGGTTAGATGAAGACATGACTTCGGGCAAAGAATAAAAAATATAGTGAGAATCAGAGAGAGTTATACATTTTTTGGTTGGGATTTTATAAAAATAGTATTCTAATTTGATAGGTAAAAACTGGTGTTGTCCTCTTAATTTGCATTTTTTATTAGTGAAGTTAAACTTTTTGCTGGTTTATTGAATATTTGCATTTCAAGAAATTATCCTTGACTCAATTTTTCTTTTCTAACTATTGAAGCTATTAGCTCTTTGCCATATTTTTGCAAATACTTTCCCCTAGCTTTTTGTCTGCTTTTTAATTTCATTTATAATATTTATTTGACATACAGAAATTTAAAATTTTATATAGTCACATCTGTCAGCTCTTAACATTACTTCTTCCACTGTTGTTAATACTTCAGTAGACCTGTTGTTTCTTTTGCCATCAAATAGATACTTGGTTTTGAGTTAATTGACTTTTTTAAAAAAAGATTTATTTGAGAGAGAGAGAGCTGCACACATGAACACAAGGGGTAGGGGCAGAGGGAGAGGGGGAGGGGAAGCCAACTCCCTTAGTGGGGAGCCACGCCTGGGGCATGATCTCAACCCTGAGATCATGACCTCAGCAGAAACCAGGAGTTGTATGCTTAACCGACTAGCCACCCGGGCACTCCAATTGAGTTAACTGACTTAAGAAATATGTTAGAAAAGAACACTTTGTATTCATTATAAAGGTGATGCATTTCCATTTTGAGACATTTGAAAAAATGTGTGAAATGATTAAAAAAAAAGAATTTACCCATAATTTGATAATTATTAGCATCATGAGAGTATTTCTTTCAGTCTTTTAGGACATATAAAACTTTGAAAAAAATACTGAGATTACAGTGGAATACATGATTTGAATCTTGCCTTTTCATATAGCAAATCTTGAACATTTCTCATGTCATTAAGTATCTTTTGAAAAAAATTACCAATGGCATAATATTGTGGTAACTTCAATTTATTCAGTCATTTCTCTGTTATTGTTTAAGATTTTTCACTATTTTAAATAATGCTGTGATGAATATCCTTAGAGGAATTTTTCTTATTTCTAATGGCTTTCTTAGAATAAATATCTAAAGTGAATCCAAGAGTTATAAATATTTTAAGGGTTTGGATAACATACAGCAGAAATTGTTTTTTTAAGAATAGAGTGACTCAGTGGTAATTTTGAAATGAGACAATATTCATGCAGTGACTTTGTTGTTTTGTTCTGTTTTTAGGTTCTCCTCTTGTAGTGTCTTTAATTGGTGCACTTTTACGTGATTTTCCCAACCGTTGGGATTACTACCTCAGGCAACTTCAGAATAAGCAGTTTAAGAGAATAAGGAAATCTTCTTCTTATGATTATGAGGCTCTGGATGAAGCCATGTCTATAAGTGTTGAAATGCTCAGAGAGGACATCAAAGATTATTACACAGATCTTTCCATCCTTCAGAAGGATGTTAAGGTGCCTACAAAGGTAATAGAAGGACCAACAATCCTTGTCCTTGGATATTTATGGCATGTAACTGTTGATACAGTACCAAGGATGTTGTTACAGAGGATATCAGAAAGTTAAGACCTGTGTCACTGAGGTGGGGTGAGGGGGTGTAAACATCCCACAGCTCTTAATCTCCATCATGAGCTTGATGTTGAACTCAGATTATTTCCTATTCTCAGTTCTAGTGAGGCTGGAGAAGCATCTGACTTCTATTTTCTATCTTGACGAATAGTTGAGCTTCTTCATATGAAGTGGAGATACTGTTATTCAGGGCTTTAGGATACGATTTGTGTGTGCGTGTGTGTTAACACCTTATCTGCAATCCTGGTAATTGTAGTTTTGTGGTATATTAAATGCTTAAAATGGTTTCTAGGTGTTATGTATTCTCTGGGACATGGAAACTGAAGAAGTTGAAGACATACTGCAGGAGTTTGTTAATAAGTCTCTCTTATTCTGTGATCGGAATGGAAAATCATTTTGTTATTATTTACATGATCTTCAGGTAGATTTCCTTATAGAGAAGAATCGCAACCAGCTTCAGGTACTTGCATCTTTGTACGTTTTTAAATTTTTTTTATTTTGAAATAATTTTAACCTGATAGAAAAGTTGCAAAACAGCAGAGAGAGTTTTATTCATGTACCTTCATCTAGCTTCCCCCAATGTTAACATCCTACATAATTATAATACAGTTATCAAAACCAGAAAATTGACAAAGATAGACTACTGTTAACTAACTCACAGATTTTATTTAGATTTTGCTAGCTTTCCTTCTAATGCCCTTTTTGTGGTTCAGATCAAGATCCCATATTGTGGGGCGCCTGGGTGGCTCAGTTGTTAAGCATCTGCCTTCGGCTCAGGGCGTGATTCCAGAGTCTTGGGATTGAGCCCCGCGTTGGGCTCCCTACTCTGCTGGAAGCCTGCTGCTTCCTCTCCCACTACCCCTGCTTGTGTTCCCTCTCTCACTGGCTGTCTCTCTGTCAAATAAACACATAAAATCTTTAAAAAAAAAAAAGATACCATATTGCATATAATTGTCATGTTTCCTTAATTTCCTCAAATCTCTGAAAATTCTTTCTTTATCCTTCATTGTCACTTTTAAAGAATACTAGCCAGTTATTTTGTATAATGTCCCTTAGTTTGGGTTTGTCTGATGGTTTCTCATGACTAGAGTAAGGTTATATATTTTTGGCAAGAATACTACAGAAGTCGTGTTGCGTCCTTCTTAGTGCATCATATCAGGGTGTCAGTATGTCTTGTTGTCAGTGATGTTAATGTTGATCACTTGGTTAAAGTGGTACCTGCTAGTTTCTCCACTGTGAAGCTACTGATTTTTTCCTTTTGTAATTAATAAGTATTTTGTGGGTAGATTCTCTGCACACTTTTAAAAAGCTTTGTAAGCTGTAGTTACTGTGATGCTTAGGTTATGAAATTGTTTCTGTCCTCTAAAATGTTTCATTTGGGTTTCAGGATCTGCATAAGAAGATAATCACTCAGTTCCAGAAACATTACCAGCCACATACTCTTTCACCAGATCAGGAGGACTGCATGTATTGGTATAATTTTCTGGCCTACCACATGGCTAGTGCCAATATGCACAAAGTAAGGTGACCCATTTAAAAATTATTATTGGTTTTTAAGTATTATTTATTTATTTATTTGCGAGAGAGAGAGAGAGAGAGAGAGAGAGAGAGAGAGAGAGAGAAAACGAGTGGGGGAGGGGCAGAGGGAGAAGCAGACTCCCCGCAGAGCAGCAAGCCCTATGTGGGACTCCAACATGACCTGAGGTAAAGGCAGACACTTAGCCACCCAGGTGCCCTAAAAATTATTATTTTTTTATCTCACTTTTATTTCATCCTATGTTTAGAATTTTCTTTTATTAGTAAAAATAGGATTATAGCCTATGTAAGTATTTTTGTTCTTGTTATACTTTTTACCTATGGTGATTTAAAAAGGTACCTTAGTAACTGTAGTAAATGAACCACCTAAAAATTCACTCTCTGCTTACCAGTAGCTTTCCTTTTTGGGCAGTATGGGTTTGTGTTTTTAGGCTTTGAGAGGAAATGGAGAATGGGAAATTATATTCATTCATTCAGCAAGTGTTTATTGGGTGCCGGTTAGCTACGGCACTAGTCTTCATTGTGAAGATATACCATAGGCACAAAGTCCGTGCTGTCATTGAGCTTACATTCTGTGGGGAGAGTAGTAAATTTGTCCTGTGTTGGGAGTAGTAAGTGCTCAGCACGGAAGGAGAAAGTGATGATACAGAATCATCATGATTTGTGATGGATTTGGTGTGCATTGTAAGATGACTCCAAGCTTGCACAACAGAAAGAATGGAGTTGCCCTGAACTGAGGTTGGGATGTCTGTGGGCAGACCGGGTATTTTTCAGGGGCTAAAGGGAAGGTTAGGAAATTGTTTTGAAAATACTGTCTCATATGTATTAAGACTTCTGACTGGAAATAATGAGTATATAGTTGGGTATATGAATCTGGAATTCTGGGAGGAAATTATGGACCAAAAATAAAATTTGGGAATCATCACCACATAGATGACATTTGAAATCATGACTACCAACTATTCAAAATGTTAACATTTTGGAAAACCATTTGTACTTTGAGTAATTTATCTATACTTAGGTATGTTCTCTCTTGTTTAAAAAAAATGGTGTATTCTTGTACCCTGTTTTTTTCACCTAGCAAAATATAGTTTACGTTTAATACTGTACGCATTGGAATGAAGGTATTCCAATAAATATCTGTGCCAAATTTACTTTAACTGTAATTGTTGCACATTTAGGTTTTCAGTTTTTTGCCTTTATGACGCTGTAATGAACAATGTTGTTTGTCTTTGCACCTATGTTATTTCCTTTGAAAATTTTTTGAAGTGGGATTATTGGGTCAGTGCATCTTTTTAAAACTTGGTATGTATGATAGTGTGACAGGATTCAGTTTATTCTTACCTTTTTAGCCTTTTTTTTCCTGATTTTTAAAGATAATTTCTAATTTTTAAAGGTTTTTCATTGGAAAAATTTGGGAAAAAAACTATAAGGAATGTGAAAATGACTGTTACTGCTAATGCTTTTGTGTGTAGTTTTCCAGATTGTTTTGCTGCTCAGGTACACATACCTATTTTTTTTTTTAATTTTAATCTTAATTTTTTTAGAGAGAGAGAGTACATTTGCAAGCAGGGGGAGGCTCAGAGGGAGAGAGAAAATCCCAAGTAGGCTCCAAGCCCAGTGCAGAGCTTGATGCACTCGATCCTACAACCCTGAGATCGTGACCTCAGCCGAAATCAAGAGTCAGAGACTTAACCGACTGAGTCACCCAGGCGCCCCCACATACTTGTTCTTTAAACCCAAATTAGGATCATAATAGAAGTAGTTTTATATCTCTTTTGTTTCACACTTAACTGTCGTCTTTTTACCTGAATTTATGTAGAGTGGAAAGATTTTTGAAGCTGTGTACTATTTCATTGTATATTGATCAGTTGGCTTATGGACAGTTAGATTGCTTAAGCACACTTGTCTGATTATTTTCTTAGGACACATTTTTATAAGTGTAATTTCTGGGTCAAATGGTATGTACAGTTAAGAATTTTAATACAGATTACCAGACTGTCCTCCAGAAGGGTGCTTTGAGTTACATCACTATCCACAGCATGTGAGAGTGTTCATTTCCTCTGACTCCAGCTAATATTCTTATTGCTGCTTTTAGTCTTTAGAAATCTGATTTTTTTTTTTTAAAGATTTTATTTATTTGTCAGGGAGAGGGAGAGAGAGAGAAAGCACGCAAGCAGGGGGAGTGGCAGGCAGAGGGAGAAGCAGGCTTCCTACTAAGCAGGGAGCTGATGTGGGGCTCGACCCCAGGACCCAGGGATCATGACCTGAGCTGAAGGCAGATGCTTACCGACTGAGCCACCCAGGCGTCCCTAGAAATCTGATATTAAAAAATGCTGAATCTTTGTTGTTTCATTTAGATTACTGCTGAGGTTTTTGGCCATTTGTACCTTTTATTCTGTGCATTTAGTCTCATTCATTGCTTTTACCTATTTTTTTGTTAAGGTGTTTCTCTTATTTTATTAGAATTTTCTATAAAAAAATATTAAGGCCTCATCTATCATGTGCTGTGAATAAATATTTTTCTTTTTTGTCAAATTTATATTTTCAACTATATTGAAGGTTTTTGAGTTTTTATGTAGTTAAGTGCACATCTCTTTTTTTGTACTTTTGCTTTGGTGTCATGTTTGTAAACATTTCCTTCATCCTAGGGTTATAAAAATATTTACTTGTATCTTCTAGAATTTTTTGAGGTTTTCTATTTTATATTTAAGTGTTTAATCCAGCTACAATTTATTTTGATTTAAGGTGTGTGGTCCATTTTATGTTTCTTTGGTTCCTTTTAAAATAGCTTCCTTTTTGTCCTTAAATTCTAGTTATCTGCTAAGTTTCTTTCAGTAGTGTTAGGATAGGGGTGGTAGGGGCACCTGGGTGGCTCAGTCAGTTAAGTGTCTGCCTTTGGCTCAGATCATGATCCCAGGGTCCTGGGATTGAGCCCTGAGTCAGGCTCCCTGCTCAGCTGGGAGTCTGCTTCTCCCCTGCCCCCCCCATCCCCGCTTGTGCTCTCTCTCTCAAATAAATAAATAAAATCTTTATTAAAAAAAAAAGATAAGGATGATAGAGTTAAAATTCTTTGATGTCTTTAACAGTATCCTCATCTTACTTTTTTTCTTTTTTTTTTTTGAGGAACTTTGTGCTTTAATGTTTTCCCTGGATTGGATTAAAGCAAAAACTGAACTTGTAGGCCCTGCTCATCTGATTCATGAATTTGTGGAATACAGGCATATATTGGATGAAAAGGTATAATTAGAATGAAAAATAAGTTCTTAAAAGGCAATTCATTTTGTCATTTAATTCTAGGTTTAATAGTGGGGATGAACAGAATAAAAAGGACAAAGAGACATAATTTCCTCACTTTGACCGTAGATTATTCTCATTATTTTGCTTCCTAGCCTACTGGGAATGTAGATGGGATTGAGGTTTGAAAGTTGAGGAAGCGAAGTGACCACTGGGTTTTCTCGTTTTGTTTTGTTTTTTGTTTTTTACACAAGAATGTATTAAGAAAGTAATACTTGGATAATGAGTTTTTTATATTGTGTTTAAAAATCTGGAGAGGGTCACCATATATTTGTTACCTCATGGTTGGCTATTTAATTTTAGCTCACATAGAGAATATCTCATTTAAGCCTTTAAAGTGACAAGATCACAGAAACAGAAAAATGTCAGATCTTGGTTCTGGTTATCTTTCTAAGAGATTTCAGTTTGTTCATAGGATTGTGCAGTCTGTGAAAATTTCCAGGAATTTTTATCTTTAAATGGACATCTTCTTGGACGACAGCCATTTCCTAATATTGTACAACTGGGTCTCTGTGAACCAGAAACTTCAGAAGTTTATCAGCAAGCTAAGCTGCAGGCCAAGCAGGAGGTCGATCATGGAGTGCTTTACCTGGAGTGGATGTAAGTAGGTTAGGAAAGAAACCAAAGGGAGTGGAGTGCTAACTGTGCCATTATTTTTCAGGTAGTGAATAAGTTCACTCCAGGAAGATTTAACTACTTTGGAAAGGGCTGGAACTTTTAATAAGCATTCTTACTTATTGAAAAGTTCTGGAGAATTGAGCATAGGAGAAATACATATTTTCAGAGTCCATAGAAATAGACGTTTGCCTGTAGGCATTTTGACCAGTCATACTAAATAATAATACCAAATGGTTTACTTATTGTAACATAGTTTATTAGTGAAGGACATGGGCTTTGAAGCCACAAACTTGATTGGAGTCTCAGTTCTGAAACCTGATAGTTTTGTGATTTGGAACAAATTACAGGTTGTTCTTTTTTCATATATAAAACAGAGATAGCAATTCTTTGAGGTATTATTTTTGTGAAGATTGAAATGAGATATTGGATATAAAGTGATTAGCCTTTGCCTTTCACATAGCCCTGATTAAACTTCCACTGAATTTTGATTATTCTAACTCCTAAAAGAGACTGTTCAGTTTTGCTCTTGCCTTAATCTTATCAATTAGAAAAAGGAGATGGTTAACTCATCTTTTTAATGCCTGTTCTATACGATATGTTCACGTTACTCATTTTATCATCAAACCTTAGAAGGTAAATATTATTTGCTTTATTTTACAAATGAGAAAAGTGAGGCACAGAGATGTTGAGACTTGACTCAGCTCGTGTAGCTTGTTGAATGGAATTTAATTCCTGGGTCTGTCTAGCTTTATTTTCCATGTGCCTTCTGTATGCCATGCTTCTCTTATAGCTAGAAATAATGAACATGAATGGTTGTCTTTTCACATGTATAATTTATATCTGAATTGAACTCTAGGTTGATATCTGCAATATTTATTAGTCCTGGGCCCTCTCTCCAAATTGGTTGCCGTGGGTGATTTCCCTAATTCATTGAAGCTAGGGTAAACCTGTCTGTATTGTAGAATACTTGCTCACTTTATATCGTAGCATTTGTTTCACTTTATGGTGATGACCTATTTTTCTCTGTTATTAGCCCATACATTCTGTAGTTTAGAATAGTTTGGAGGTTAAAATTAACAGACTTTGGCTCTAGACTGCCTGGGCTTGAAACCCAGTCCTGCTTTATTGGTTTTATATAATGAGGGATAGTTATTAAACTTCTCTCACCTAATAGTGCTCTTTCATAGCATTATTGAGAAGATTAAATGAGGTACGTGTGTATATAAACATATACACACAGAGAGAGTGCTTAGAACAATATCTAGTTCATAGAAAGTCCTCAATAAATATTAGTTATTAAGAATGGCATTTAGCATTTTGCCTGGTCCATATAATTGGTAGTTGATTTGCAAAAGAAATTTGTGGAAGATAGACTGATAGTGGTTGAAATAGAATTAATACTTGGTCTGATAATCAAATGAGCATAGGTTTAGTTCATGTTCTCTTATGACTTGAGTTTTTTTTTTTTTTTTCCTTCCCATTCCATCAACTGCGTTTCAACTTGTGATGTTCTTTCACAGAATGGTTAGTCATTCATAGCTGAATCTTTTAACTGGGTTTGACCAGGTCATATTCAAAGAATGCTTTACTTTAGTACTAGAAGGATTTTTTTTTTCCTGTAGAAAAGTTTAGATTGCTATAAGCTTAAATTTAACTGAATTATAGCTTTCAAAGAAATTATTTGTTCATGCATTCATTTGTTATTTCTTTAATACTTTTTGGCCATCTGTTGTATGCCTATCATTGCGACAGTCACTTTTCTGACCTTTGGGGAATTGAGTAGTTACAACAAGGGGAAAGAGAGAGTACTTTTTTAGTCTAATATTTTAATCTTTGCTAGTAATTTACCTGGTTTTCTTCTAGGTTCTCATCCCTTTAATTCTTATAGGTGTTTGTTTCATTGTTTCTAGTAAATTATAATACTTTCTAGGCAAGAGCTAAGTCTGATTTACCTTTTGTGTTCCCTTTTTTCATTTGGTCTATCTTGTGTGTAGTTAATTTTTTTCAGGTTTTTATTTAAATCCTAATCAGTTAACATATAGTGTAATATTGGTTTCAGGAATAGAGTGTGCTTAATTTTTTTTAAAGAATAATAACAGTGGCATCCTTATGTGCCAGGCACTGTTTAGAGCAGGTATCATTACTCTTGTTGTACATATGAGGAAATGGAAACTTACTGGTTCAATAATTTGCCTAACTTTACATACCTAATCTGACTCCTAAAATAAGCACAACGCCAGTTAACATATTTATTTTACTCAAAGTGACTGGGGTGTTTGTATATGAAATTCTGACATTGTTCTGATACTTTACCCCTTTAACCCATGAGAAATAACATTAACTGCACTAGTGGAATAGTTAGTATTCAGTAGATTAAGATACAAAGAAAATGATATTGCCTTATCCTTTTTTCCTCTATGAATAATTGTGGTTAGAGAAGAGCAAATTTAAAGTACATCATTGTGGGGCATCTGGGTGGTTCAGTCGGTTAAGCGTCTGCCTTTTGCTCGGGTCATGATCCCAGGGTCCTGGGATCAAGCCCCGAGTTGCATTGGGCTCCCTGCTCAGTGGGGAGCCTGCTTCTCCCTCTCCATCTGCCCCTTCCCCCTGCTTGTGTGCTCGCTCGCTCACTTGCTCTCTCTCAAATAAATAAAATTAAAAAAAAAATAAAGTACATCATTGTTAACGGTGGGTGTAGTGTCATACTTTAGGGAATGAGCTTCATTTTGCTGTGGCTTCTTTATTTTTAAAAATTTTTAATTATTTTAGAGAGAGAGCGACTAGGGGCAGAAGGAGAGAGAGAATCTCAAGCAGGCTCCATGGCCAGTATGGAGTCGTGTGGTGGGCTCACTCTCACAACCCTAGATCATGGGCCTGAGCTGAAATCAAGAGTCGAGTTGCTTAACCTACTGAGCCACCCAGGCGCCCTGGCTTCTTTCCCTTTAAGAAAACGGAGATTTTTTTTGAGGGTATCCTTACATAATGTTTTCTCTGCACATGTTATCATTAATGTATCAAAGGAAAATAGAAAGTAACATCTATTTGATTAGATTTCTCCCAACTCAGAGACATTTGCAGCACCTGACAGGTTGCTTTATACAGGGTAGCATTTCTCTTAAAAAACCACTTTCGTAATGCTTTTTTCCTTCAGGAGATATGTGCTGTCATTTACATGTTGATAACTTAATTTTGAGAATTTTGTATTTTTGGCAACACAACAATGTTAAAAGACAGTTTACTTTATTACTGAAAAAAATTACTTTTATTTACTGGGTTTCTGTTCGTTTTCTCCTTGTATGTAGAAACAAAAAAAACATCAAGAATCTTTCCCGCTTAGTTGTCCGCCCCCATACAGATGCTGTTTACCATGCTTGCTTTTCTGAGGATGGTCAAAGAATAGCTTCTTGTGGAGTTGATAAGACCTTACAGGTAAAACATATCTCTTGAGAAAAATTCAAAGAGGCGTGTACCCAATACTGTTCATATTAGAATATATTTAAATCTGAAAATTGAAGAAAATTGCACATTAGAAGTAGAGAAATCCAAATCTCTTGAACATTTTATGAAAGCTTTCTCTGGAAATTTAGAAGATGTGGTTGTGTGTTTTCATAATTTTAAAGTTGCCAAGTGACATAAAAGTACCTTTTACCCTAGCAGTCAGTTACTGCCATCCATGCGCCCTCTAAGAGTAATGAGGAAATGCAAATTGTTAAAAGATGTAAGGACTCCATAGCACAGTGAACAGAGCTCTGATTAAAAAACAGTGATTAAGTGAAATACCTACTTTATCACAGGTTCAGACACAGATTTCTGACTATAAATAGGAATTAGCCTAGATATTTCCTAAGGTGCTTGAAGCTGCTTAAGTTCTCGTTTGTTTTTGGGATACATGAATGAGTGGTTTTCTTTAAATTTGTGCTCTGCCTTTTGATTTTGAAGTTGAAACAAGATCAGATTAGCTAAAACTTTGATATTTAGATTAGGTTTAGTCTTTGCAAGATTATGACTATAAACCTTATTTTTATATGTGTGCTTTATTACTAATTTTATTAATTTTGATTTTTGAGCCCCAGAAAGAAAACATACTGAATGAGTTTTCTGTTTGATTAAGAATTTGCCAACCAAAAAAAAAAAAAAGAAGAAGAAAAAGACTTTCGCCAAATAATCTCAAGAACTGAAGCTATACTCTGCTAACTCTTTTTATTGATCCTACAAACATTTAATAAGGGATAGTTCTGTATGTTAAGGCATATAAATTCTGATAGATATTCTGCTTTTTGGAGTGGTTTTGCCAAAGTTCATTACTATTGCAAAATAATGTGGATTAAGATCTTTTAAAGAAAGATTTTTATCGAATGGTGGCCATTGGTTTATGGTAAAAAACTTTATTGTTGCTCGTGCAGGTGTTCAAAGCTGAAACAGGAGAGAAACTGCTAGAAATCAAGGCTCATGAGGATGAAGTGCTTTGTTGTGCATTCTCTACAGATGACAGATTTATAGCAACCTGCTCAGTGGATAAAAAAGTGAAGGTACGGAAATATTTTTCACTTCAGTTGTAATTACCATAGAATTCATTTTCTTCTTCCATAGTAGAGGGACTAGGGTAAGTAGGGGTAAAGGACTCTTACCTATTGATCTACTAACTTGAGGCAAACCAGTTTTTATCCACTGCAAATTAACACTATTTAAGCACCAGCAAAAATGTCTAGGTTTCTCAGCCTGAGATACTTACCAGACAGCTGGGAGAAACAATTACAAATTAATGAGTTTCCCTGCTGTTTATTATTGATAGGTCTATGGGATAAATATCGGTTGGAATCTTTGAGGGCATTGTGATTGAAAGTGTTGCTGCACAAAATTACTGTCTGAGATTGGATTCCTGTTGTAAAATACATAATTTGTGAACTGCAACCCAGATTTTTTCTTTTTTTTTTTTTTAGGGAGTGCAGA
>NC_048232.1:68311388-68325090 GCF_002007445.2 Ailuropoda melanoleuca
GAGAGAGAGAGAGAATCTTAAGCAGGCTTCATGCTGTGTGGAGCCTGATGCCGGGTTCATCTCATGATCCTGAGCTCAAATCAAGATTTGGACACTCAACCAACAGAGCCATTCAGGCACCCCAAACACCTCACTTCAGACTTTTTTTTTTCTTTTTTTTTAAGAGAGCATGTGCATGTGTGAGCAGGGAAGGGAGGGAGAGAATCCCAGTCTCCACTGGGTGTGGAGCCTGACTTGGGCCTCGATCTCGTGACCCTAAGATCATAACCTGAGCCAAAATCAAGAGTTGGATGCCCAACCGACTGAACCACCCAGGTGCCCCTTGCTTTAGGCTTTTTAAAAAGAGGTGGATCCTGACTTGGTGGGAGTACTGCAAATAAATAGGTAGACAGATAAATAGGAAAGGGAGAGGGGAAGAAAGAGAGGGATAAAGAAAGAAGGAGGGAGGGAGGAAAGAAGGAAGAACTGTTGAAACTGGCTAGATGGGGTGGGTCTTAGTGGACCTGGGAGCCAGAAAATTGGTTTGGAAGTTTTCCTGGGGTCTGTACCTACTTGAAGAATACTTGGGAGTGTCCAGACAAATTAAGACCTTGGAAAAACCTACTTCTTGATAGATTGAACTCTTTAGGTGGGTTTGCAACCAACCAGTTGATTAACTCCATAGCCACTACCGAGTCACACTTGGAGTTGGCCAGTCTTGTGCAGTTCCAAAGACAGAGCTATGTGGAATAAAAGGAGATAACACTGAGTTTCTATTTTCTAAGTACTCAAAATATAAAACAAGAGGTGCAAATGTCTATTAAAGAACTTTCTAAAAATAAATACTTTGGACCTCTGGTGTGTGCTTTGATAAGATTTAAAAAATGCAGGATGCCTGGCTGGCTCAGGTGGTAGAGCGTGCGATACTTCATCTTGGGGTCATGAGTTCGAGCCCCATAATGGGCATAGAGCTTACTTAGAAATTAAAAAAAAAAATGCTATGGGAGGGACATTAATACCTCCAAAAAGTACAGAGCCCAGTGAAGACTGGGTAATTTATTTCTTTTGTTTGTTGTTAGAACACACTGCTTTGTTGTCTTACATAGTAACTAGAATGATGATTACTTCTGCTTGGGAATTTAACACTGTGTGAGGCCTTATACTACGCACTCTGTTATATTACAGTATCAATTTCTCACTACAACTTGCAGAATAAGTATTGATCCCATTTTGCAGGTGAGGAAATAGGTTCAGAGATGAAGTCATTTGCCCAAGCTCACATTAACTGATAAGTAAGGGAGCCAGGGTGCAAAGCTAGGTTTCCCTCAGAATCTAAAGCCTTAATTTTTTTCACTGATCCATCTGCCTTTACTTTTTATTGATACCTTGAAGTCAGCAGTAAACTTAGCATGTCCTTTATCTCATTTGGTAGCTTGAATTGTGTAGGATGGGTATAAGTATACTCATTTTACAGAGGAGGGAACTGTGATGTAGATAAATTAAGGACTGGTAAATGGTAGAGCCAAGACTTGGATTTAATCCTTCTGATCTAAAGTCCATTATTCCATCCCTTTTATACTTCTCTACTGTCATTCATGTGAACATGTATAGTCTTGCCCTTGAAGAATATAAAGTTTTCATGGAATTCTAATCGTGCTTTAGAAGGGCACATGTGTAGATTTGCAAGTAATTTTTAAAAAAACATCCTGGAAAAATACGGACATATTTTAGAGAAGGGGTGGGTATTCATTAGCCTCATCTCCAACTGGGAAAATCTGCCACAAAACAGCTCACATTTGTTTGCTCTTCTGTTCTCCCTTTCATAGTAAGGGGTAGTTGTAAATTTTATTCTTTATTCTCTTTAGATCTGGAATTCTATGACAGGGGAACTAGTGCATATCTATGATGAGCACTCAGAGCAAGTCAACTGCTGCCACTTTACCAACAACAGTCATTACCTTCTCTTAGCCACTGCGTCAAGTGACTGCTTCCTCAAAGTAAGTGTGGATAATGAGAATTGTGTAAACAAATTTGATAGATGCATCAGAACATCTTTTTCGATTTTCTCTTGTATTAATCAGGGCTCTTTTGGTTGTAGTGATAGGAACTTCCATACTAGCTTAAGCCAAAAAAAAAAAAAAAAAAAGAAATTATTGGTTCACATAACTGAAAGGTCTAGGGGGAGCATGGCTTTAGGCATAACTGATTCCAGATGCTTAAATTACATTCTTGGAGCCTAATCCCCTCTCCATCTTTAGGCTCTGTTTCTCTCTTTGTTGGTTCAGGCATGTTCTTTCTGTGTGGCAGGCAGTATGGCTGTTCTCACTTACAGGCTTACATGGGTCTTATAGCTATAGTCACAGAGGAAGAGAAACTTACTTTTTCCCAGGTCCCATAGATTTAATTTTAAAGAAGACTATTTGACCTGGTTTGGCTTATATGCTCATTGTTAAATAACCCTAGTGGGCCAGTAGGATGGAATCCTTGAATTGGTCAAAGATTACAAATTTAGCCATGTAGAAATGGGACAAATGAGGTGAGGTCAGCTCTACTGAATTGTAAGTGGGGCTTGATTCAGAAGAGAGGTTCTGTTATTAGAAGGAGGAAGGAAAAAAAGGTGCTGATAGGAAAAAAAAAAAAAAACTAAAACCAAAAACAGATATGCATTTCATATATGTTTGATAATGCTTTGTAGCTACAAATTATAAAAGATTATATCTTTTTTTTCTCTGAAGTGGCATATTGAAGATAGCTAGATCAAATTCTCGAGGGTTCCAGAAGGATCCACTAACTTCCTTTGGATTGTTTTTGGTTTGATTTCTGCCCTGTCTTCTTTAATGTCACACCATCTTTGCAAAGGGACATTATATTTTTGGGAGGGTTGGGCAAACCATTTCAGTTTGAAAAACCTCATAGACTGTGTTTGACATTTAAGTACAGTATTTTAAAAAACTTTAGAAAATATTGAAAATTGTCCCCCCTTTCCCCTTCAATTCAGGAAGCTGAAACTTTATCTTTTTCTTTCCCCCCTCCAAAAGAAAACTTACAGAGAAGCTCAGTGCGTAAGAGATAAAGCCCATTGCTCTGGTTGAAGTGGGGTGTGGTCTTGGATTTTTTTTTTTTAAGACTTTATTTATTTATTTGAAAGAAAGAGTGTGTGCGTGCATGTGTGGGGGGGTGGGGGGTGAACAGAGGGAGAGGGAGAAGCAGGCTCAGCCGCTGAGCGAGAAGCCCGACACGGGGTTCTATCCCAGGACCCTGAGATCATGACCTGAGCGGATGTCAGACACTCAACTGACAAAGCCACCCAAGTGCCCCTAAGCTTGCTTTTGTATACTCGCTTGTTCCCTCTCTTATTTCCTCCTAGTAGCCCCTTCCAGACATGTTTCTGGAATCCCTAGGGGCCTGCATAGCCCAATTTGAAAACACTGGATTGGTTTAAAATAAGAGACTAATGTAGTCTTATAATCATAGCTCATTTTCCTCAGATATGCTTTACCTTATTGAATAAGGTAAAAAACTCTAAAAAACTAAGACTTCTGTATTATTTATGATTAATTTTTGATGTTTCTTTTTAACATTTTGTAGGGTGAAGAAATTTATATTTCCTCATTCCTCTGTAATTAATTACAGACAAAAAGCTCTAGGATGTGAGAGCTAAGAGAGATCTATGGGTTCTATTGGTTAGTCAATAATTTTAATTAAGGACAAGTTTTACTTTAAGATCTGCCATACCACACCTGTATTACCACGTGGACAATTAGAACTCACTTCTTGTGACTCTTGAACTGAGAGAAGGCAATGAAAATATGTAAATCTGAAGCTGCCCCATGTGACTTGCCATATCTGAAAAATTGGATTTACCTGGAACTGGGATAAAGAAGTCTAGGTTGGAGGTGGACATGAAGAACAGGACTTACCTCACTGGTCATTTCCAAAGGATTTTTGTCAGTATTAATTTTGGGGATGGATGATTTCTTCTTCCATGTTTAATATAGTTAGCATAAATCCCCAGAGAGGATTATAGCCCTTTTTATTTATATTTTCACTTTTCAAACATACCCAAAAGGAGAGAATACAATAATAAACCCTTGTGGTATCCATTGTCTAGCTCTCACTATTACTAATATTTTCCAATCTTATTTTATTCTTCACCTCCCCCCCCTTTTCTTTTGGCTGGAGCATGGTATAACAAATCACAGATACCATGTCATTGCACCCAAAATACTTCAGCGTGCATATCTGAGGTCTTAAACCGAAGTACCATGCCATTGTCACACCTAACATAATAAATAATAGTTTTGTGATCTGTCTAGTCCATGTTCACTTTCCCCATTGTTCTTTTTTTTTTTTTAAGTTTATTTATTTTTAGTAATCTCTATACCCAACGTGGGGCTTGAACTCACAACTCCAAGATCGAGTCACACCCTCCTCTGATTGACCCATCTAGGTGCCCTTCCCCATCATTCTTAAAAAATATATATATCTTTTTTTTTTTTTTTAAGATTTTTTATTTTATTTATTTGAGAGAGCGAGAGCACAAGCAGGGGCAGGGCAGAGGGTGAGGGAGAAGCAGTCTCCCCACTGAGCAGGGAGCCTGATGTGGGGCTCAATCCCAGGACTCTGGGATCATGACCTGAGCCAAAGGCAGATGCTTAACTGACTGAGTCCCCAAACGCCCCCCAAAAAACCATATCTTTCTGCCATAAATTTGTTGGAATCAGAATACAAATTTCAGGTAACATTTAGTTGTTATGTCGCTTAAATCTTTTATTCTATAGAAGTTCTCCTTTCCCTCTGCCTCTTTTGATTACTTAGAGAAATTGAGTCATTTGTCCTGTGGATTCTGGATTTGGTTGGTTGCTTCCTAGAGGTGTTAACTTGCTCTTCAAGCCTCTTATATTTCTTGTCAAATGTATTTATATCTATCTTTGCTATCTTTGTATTTTTCAAGTCATTTTTTAGAGCATTAATAGATTTTAGCCTAATAAGTAGAGTCAGGATTTGCATTGGGAAACCTTAGAAATGACCATTTGGGTAACCCAGCAACTAAAAAAATTTGGTAGCATTTTACGTATTACTTAGAGCTGAATAAAATAATAATGATTCCAAGCTACTTTGTTAAAATAAGCAGTAATTATTTAGTTACTTAGTGCTCAGACTAAAAGCCTAAGTAAGCTTTTGGTCCCTTCATAGATTTAGGTGCTGATCTAAGGGCTGCCCCATTACTTGGTAATCACAAGTTTACCTTTGTGTTTGACACCTTTGCGTTACTATGAGTTGAACATTTTTCTGTAATTGAAAAAGCTTAAATGGGAGGGAAGGAAGAACATTATGGGATTTCTAACTTTTCCTTATTCAGTACTAGTTTTTTAGTTACCTTTTTATCTTTCTTAAATAGCTCTGGGATTTGAATCAAAAAGAATGTCGAAATACCATGTTTGGCCACACAAATTCAGTCAATCATTGCAGATTTTCACCAGATGATAAGCTTTTGGCTAGTTGTTCAGCTGATGGAACATTAAAGGTATGCTTTTGTTTATTATTAAAATTGGTTGTAATTTTATGATTTGGTTATAGAAATAGGGTTTTCTTTTTCTCATTTCTACAGGAAGAGCTTTTTCTTTCAACTTCCAGGAACACATTTAATATAACTGTAATTGATTGTTATAATGATTATGAATGGTTTACTGCCTTATGGTTTAAAGTTCATATATATATATATATATTTTTAAAGATTTTATTTATTCGACAGAGATAGAGACAGCCAGCGAGAGAGCGAACACAGCAGGGGGAGCGGGAGAGGAAGGAGCAGGCTCCCAGTGGAGGAGCCTGATGTGGGGCTCGATCCCATAATGCCGGGATCACGCCCTGAGCCGAAGGCAGACGCTCAACCGCTGTGCCACCCAGGCGCCCCTAAAGTTCATATATTTTGAATTCTTAATTTTTTTTTTTTTAAGATTTTATTTATTTATTCATTCGACAGAGATAGAGACAGCCAGCGAGAGAGGGAACACAAGCAGGGGGAGTGGGAGAGGAAGAAGCAGGCTCATAGCAGAGGAGCCTGATGTGGGGCTCGGAACGCCGGGATCATGCCCTGAGCCGAAGGCAGACACCCAACTGCTGTGCCACCCAGGCGCCCCTGAATTCTTAATTTTTAAGCGTGTATTTATGGCTTCATAAAATTTTGAGATCTGTGGGGTGAAATTTGTAAAGGCCCTACTTTTATTTTATTTTATGTTATGTTATTTTATTTTATTTTACTTGTAAAGACCATTATTTTATATTTTCCTGTTCTTCAGAAGTCCTATGCAGGAAAAATTCAGAACTAGGGAAAAAAGTATATTCAGCCTCCTGAAATTTGTAGTCCTAAAAAAATGAAATTCTTTAAATTTTCACCTTCTCAGATAAGATCCTAATCCCACTTTCTTTATTGTTTTTGTCTCTGCCATCATTCTAGTCTCCTCTTCATTGATTCTCCTTTCTTTTTTTGGTCTTAAGTCTAATCCAACTTTGACCTAGTCTTTCGGTCTACCTTTTCCCCTCTCATTCTGTAGTATTTACTGTGGTTCATGCTGTCATCTCTTTATATTTAAGAGCAGCTTTCTAAGATGTGTTCTCCATCTCTCCTAATCTTGGTACAGAACTGCTAGAGTAACTATCTCTATTTTCATCTTGCCACCTTCAGTTGGGACACAAAAGTACCACATTATAAATCGTGATAAACCCAGGCTCATCAGGTGCAGCTGTTTATAAGGCTTTTTACCTTCCATCATTCTGCTACCTCTGTTCCTGTCCAGTTTGTTTCTTCTAGCCCCCTTAACACTAATTGTTCTGGGCAAGATAATTTGGTAGCTAATGTCAAGCTACTGTTCCTATATATATTTCATTAGTCTTTATTGGGATTTTTGGCCTCCAATTCACTTGCCCATATTTTTTTTAACGACCCTTAAACCTTCATGCAAAGCCTTCTTCAGAAAGTGTCCTCTTATCACATCCCTCTATCTGATTCTGGGTACATCCATCCATCTCTATCTATATATATTGATAGAAACTGTTCAGTTTATCTTCTCACTTCCACTTGTAAATGTGTTGTGCTGTTCAGTTCAGTCATTTTCATATGTCTTCTTTTCTTTGATAGGATTGAATATAGATTTATGATCTTGCAGAGACCTTGCATCTTCTTGTACTCTATTAAGTTCATACTACAGAATTGTACTCAAAACATGCACTCAATACGTTTTCTTGACATATATTTTTTCCAGGGAAATACTTGAACCCTCTCGGGCACTGTTTTGTTGGTTAGACCCACTGGAGAAGGAGGCTTGTTAACGTTGATAGGAACGCCTCAGTCACAGGAAGGTGAAGTCTCTTGATGCTGATCCCCTGGTTGAATCTTTTTTTTTTTTTTTAAAGATTTTATTTATTTATTCGACAGAGATAGAGACAGCCAGCGAGAGAGGAAACACAAGCAGGGGCAGTAGGAGAGGAAGAAGCAGGCTCATAGCAGAAGAGCCTGATGTGGGGCTCGATCCCACAACGCCGGGATCACGCCCTGAGCCGAAGGCAGATACTTAACCGCTGTGCCACCCAGGCGCCCCCCCTGGTTGAATCTTTGATCTCTCTTTGCTGACTGAAGAGAACTCGCTTTTGTATAAATTACTTCAGGGCATCTAGGAGCCCTTTCTGGGTAGAATTCTACTTTAAAGAATTTTCTGGCTGTCAGTAGATGTTGGGAGCATTCTTAGGTAGAATATTCAGGTAAATAGATTTTGACTTCTATGACGTGTTATCTACAAATACTAAATATCTGTGTCTTCCTTTAGGACAATCCATACCAGAGGAGGCTTTTCAGAATACACTTGGACAGGTTAAGACAACCCTTTTCTGAGAGAATCTTTCAGTTATATTGAGCCTATTATTTTCTGTTAAGTGAATCACTTCAGAAGAAGACATTTTATATCTCAAGTCAAGTTTTTCCATCTTATCACTGTTGCTAATTCCAAGTTCTGGGAAGATTTCATTTTCCTTAGCACTATTCCGTTATTATTAGGTTGTTTAATGTTCAAGACATTTGTGAAACCAGACTGTTTATCTGTTTTGTAAATTTAAGGTGTGTAGCTCAACTTGCCTTCTTTGCTGCCAAGTTCTGGCCCGTTCATTCCTAATTGATTTGCTGTATCCATCATAGTTCCAATTCCAGACTTCTGCTGTTGTTCTTAAGCCCCCAATCTGGTCACTGCATCCTTTGCATTCTCTGGAGATTACCTTACCTCATTCCTATCTATTCAGAGGGTTGACATCACTCATTAAGAGTTCTCCTCCATAAGTTTCCTCAAAGATTGCCATAAAAGTCCCAACTCCCTTTCTTTTTTCTCATCTCAGTTCCCAGAAAGTTCTCTACTTATGCCTGCTGCTCCTTTTTTTCTTCTTCCCCTGCACACTTTGCTTCACTGATTATTTTTTCTTTCTTTTTGTATCTTTAGCTTTTCTTCTCTTTGGGATCCTTTCCCACAGCCTACACATGTTCTTGGGCCTTTCTAAAACCAAAAAGTGAAAAACCTTTGATTCTTCATGGGTTAGGTTATCCCCTGAAATAGTCATTCTGTTTTTCCCTTTATTGGTAGACTTCTTAAGCCACCTGTACTTGCCTCCATTTCCTCACTATTCACTCAGTATTTAAAACTTGTTAAGCCTGGCCCCACCTTTCTTGTATTTCCTTGAAGCATGCAAAATCCAGTTTTATTTTCAGTCTCCATTCTTTTTGTCGTAAAGGTTAATGCTCTTTGGATTAGTGTGACATCTGATATTTTTCTTTAGCCAAGACTTACTCTTTTTGTTGTATTGCCAGTATTCACTTCTTCCCCCATCAACCAACTATATTTCCTTTTTGAAACTCTCCTCTTCTGCCATCAGTGTTTTCTACTTTTTCCTTTTATCTCTCTAACCCCTTCTTTATCTTTTTTACCTGCCCACTAAAATATAGCTGTTCCTCAAGCATCTAACCTTGAATACCAGCTTCATTACCTTTCTTTCATCCCGGTTCATCAGTCCCATGGCTTGAACTCTCATCTCTTCTGTGAGTGACTTTCAGCTGTGTTACCTCCAGCCCTCATTTCTCTTGTGTGTTTGGGTCCTGCATCTCTAACCACCTGCTAGTCGTTTTCACTTAGATAATACACTGTGCCTCAAACTTACCGTGCTCCACACTGAACTATATATTCTTCCCAAACTTGACCCCCTTTTGTGGTTCCTGTCTATTTTGTGATTTTGATTAGATCAATGTCCAGGATTTATATCATTGTAACTGGTCACAGTTGAATTTTTTCCTTTCTGATACAGCTTCTTGTTTTTCCTTGGGATAAAATGTGTTGTATATTTAACATTGTAATTTTTTTTAACACATTATGCTTATTTTTCTAATGTGCTTATCACTAATTCACCTTCAAATTATCCCTTGTCTAAATTGCTTAAGTTATTCAAACTTATCAGGTGTTTGATAAATTTTCTTTTCTTGGAAATAACTTTCTTGGAGGGTTCTGGGTCTTGCTCCATTCTGATTGGTGAAACTACTTCAGCATCCAGCTGCCATCTTGGGATCTCCCTTTATTATCCTGGTGATTCCTTTTACTTTTCTCTTGACTTGAAACCCTGTTTCTTAAATTTCTTGTCTTCTTTCTTGGTTTGTTCTTAAAGATCTTCTCTTTATCCCCAGTATTATTTTTTCTTAAAAATTTCATGATAGTGTGCCTTGGTGTGGGTTTGTCTTCATTTATTGTGCTTGGCACTTGGTGCCTGCTTGCCTGGCTCCCTCCCCCTCCCCCTCCCCCTTTCCCTTTCCCTTTCCTTTCTCCCCTTCCTCCCTCCCACTTTGCTTTGCTTTGCTTTCCTTTTCCCCTCCCTTCCTTTCCTGTCCTTTCTCCCCTCCCTTCCTTTCCTCCCTTCCCTTTCTTCCTCCCTCCCTCCCTTCTTTCCTTCCTTCCTTCCTTCCTTTCCTTTGTCTCTTTTTCTCTCTTTCTCTTTCTTTCTTAAATATTTGTTTGAGACAGAGTGAGTGAGAGGGAGAGAGAATCTGAAGCTGACTCTGCACTGAGCACAGAGCCCGACTTGGGGCTTGATCCCCCAGCTTCAAGACCATGACCTGAGCCAAAACCCAGGATTTGGACGTTCAACTGACTGAGCCAGCCAGGTGTCCCTAGGTGGCTTCTTTCAATATGGAAATTCAAATACGTCAGTTCTGTAGGCTTCCTTTAATTTTTTTTGATTTATTCTTCTCTACTTTTTCTTTCTTGAATTCCTGTTTGTTTTTTTGGTTATTATTTTTCTCTCCTTCCCTTTGTCCATTTGCCCTTCTTTCTGGAAGATTTCTTTAGCTTTATTTTTTAACTTTACTTTCTAATTCTGTTGGATTTTTAATTTCTGTTGTCATGTTTTTAAGTGCCCACTCTTATGATCAGTTTCCTTTTTTCCTACTTTTGTTTCATGGATGCAATGTCTTTTATCTTTTTGTGAGTGTTAATAGTTTCTTTTACAAAATTCATATTCATGTATAGTTGCTGTTTTCTCTGTTGGTTTTGGTTTCTGTCTGCATTTTAGAGATACAGCTTACCTATCTGATCTTGGATATATCTACAGATGGTTTCTGACTTATAATGGTTTGATTTAGGGTTTTTCAACTTTATGATGGTGCAGAAGTGATACACATTCAATAGAAACTGTACTTCAAATTTTGAGTTTTAATCTTCCCCCTGGATAGCGATATGCAGTATGAGCCTCCTTTGTGATGCTGGGTAGTGACAGTGAGCTGTAGCTTCCAGTCGGCCATGCAGTCAGGACGGCAAACAACCGATACACTTGCAACCTGCCTGTATCTATAGTACAATTCTGTTTTTCACTTTTTGTACAGTATTTTATAAATTACACGAGATATTCAACACTTTGTTATAAAATAGGCTTTGTTAGATGTTCTTTCCCAGCTGTAAGCTAATGTAAGTGTTCCGAACATGTTTAAAGCAGGCAAGGCTAAGCTATGCTGGTCAGTAGGTTCCGTTATTAAATGCATTTTCAACTTATGGTGGGTTTATTGGGACGTAACCCTATAGTAAGTTGAGGAAGATCTGTATATGTGTTAGATATATATTCTGCTCATATTTAAGAGTGCAGCACCAAAAAGCTGATAGGGAATTGTGAGCTTGCTGATTGTGAGTATCTCTGTAGGATTATCTGCCTGCCATTTTTGATGATAAACTCCTAATGTCATACTCCTTAGATCTTTTTGTCTTGATCTTGTTGGATATTCAGAGAAAAGTCTTCCATTTCCTGCCTGTAGGGTGTAAGTCTGGTTGGCAAGAAGATGTTTAGGTAGAGATCTCAACATTTGGGATATAGACTCTCTCTCAATTTCCCTATTTTCAGAATGGTGACCCTGCTCTCAACTGTGCCAGGTATAGAAAAACCCTCTACTCTTCAGCTAGAGTGGGGATACAGTGACCTGGATTGCATAGTTGGGGAGGGGATTTCAAGGGATTTGTAGTGATTCCCCACCCTTATCAGAGGGTACCTGGTACAACAGTTCCTCAGCCTTTTAGGAATTTTATGGTATGAATTGGGCTACTTCTTGGCTTTTCTCACTGTGGACTCAGGATGCAGTTTTTAGGAGTCTCCTTATTGTTTGTCTTTCTGCTTTTTTTTTTTTTAGCCTTTACAGTTTTGTTGTTTTTATCTCTTCTTCCTTTCTCCTTTGCCTTATGAGCTACGCCTCCAGAGAAAAAATCTCTTTACCATTGGTTTTACATGGATTTTGGGAGGGTGTGAAGATAAATGTATGTGTTCTATCTGCATTTTGAACCTGAACCCTATTTCCTTCAGTAACACTGTTGTTTCTACTCACCTGTGCTTGAAACATGAGAAGAATCTGTCTTTTCACTTAAAATGTATTTTTTGATTATTTATTAAATACTTTGTGCTAGACACTGGCATTTGGGTTTTAAATACTAAAACAAAACAAAACACCAAACAATTAATTCCTAATAATTGTTCAGAATCCAGTTGGAGACAGAGGTAAGGGAATAGACAAGCGATGGAAATAGGAAAAGGGTGCTCTGAGAACAGGTGAGGGCATGTTCAGGATGTGTTCAGGCACCTGATGCCGCACCCAGACTGCAGCCTGTTCTCCCTTTTCATTGTCTTTGCTTTCCCCTTTGTACTTTAGTTTATGCTGACCCTTTAGCCTAGAATCTAGGCCATGGAGTGTTCCTTTTGTTTTTCTAGTGTTGAAATTCTGTCCATCCTACGTTGGTCTACAGTAAGCTGATCTTCAGGGTGTCCACCTCTGCAACAACTGTTCTCTCAAGCCCACAGCTTGGGTCTAACATCCCCACTGGGCTGTATCTTTTCCTCTCAAATGACACATTTGATGTACCTTGTCTTAGAGTCACTTACAGGCTTGTCTTACCTCCTTTATTGACCTGTAAACCCTTTGAGAGAGCTATCTATACCTGATTTATTTATTTATAGCATAGTGGTTAATGTGTTCATGATGATAAACCTTTGCTGTGTCCCTTCAGATCAAATTAAGACTTCTCCAAACTTAAAGAAATGTTAAAAGTCTTCAGGGACAGGATTTTGACTTCATGTGTGAGTATCAAAATGTGATTGTAGAGCACAGAGCACGAGCAGCGGGGGAGAGACATTATTGTACTCTTGGTGAGAACTGCCGTGTTTGTGGCCGCTTTCCCACAGTGCTATTAAGCCAGTATCATTAGCTGGTTCATGCTGATACAGTGACAGGTAGTAAGCAGAAGTCCTGCAAAATGATGTTGGATAACAGCATTTCAAGGTCAAAGTCTTCTAAAGCTTTTGCCTTCTGAGAGGATCGAGAACTGTAAAATTATTTCCTGTCCCAAATGGCTGTGTCATCTTCTAAGCATTTTGCAGGGTATCATGTTGATCAGCATGTGTTTTTCAGTCCCTGTTGATAAACCATTTCAAAATGTGAGTTTTATTTAAAAATTGCCATTTAAACACACAAGGGCCAGGGTGCACATGGGCCCTTGATATAGTGTAGTGACTTACTCAAAATCAAATGCTGGTATTTACTTGGTCCCTTGATACGTGGAATTTCACCACTCACTGGATAGGAGCTGAAGTCACGTCCGGATGCAGAATGCAGTTTAGACAGATTTAATGAAATTGGCTTGTGTTAGTTTTTTTTTTTTTTCTTTTTGGGCAGTGGTTTCTTTGTTTTTTATATTAAGAGGGAAACAGTATGATTTCTCATATATCCTAGTTGATGTTACTGAAGCTTCTGGCTTTTATATGTAGGGTTTTTTTTTTTTTTCCTCTCTTTAAGTATCAAGAAAGGCTATTTTAGTATCTGATGTCTCTTGCTTCATCCAATTTTGTTGCAAAGGGAAAGGTTTTGGTATTGGCTATATTCCTTAGTGTATATCATACGTCTCTAAACTTGAGAGGGATTTAAAAATGTGCCTGGTCAGACAAATCTGGTTTCACCTTGGAGCTGTGCTTTGGAAGCTGAGTTAAAGCCCCAGAGGGGCGCCTGGGTGGCACAGTGTCTGCCTTCGGCTCAGGGCGTGATCCTGGCGTTATGGGATCGAGCCCCACATCAGGCTCCTCTGCTATGACTGCTTCTTCCTCTCCCACTCCCCCTGCTTGTGTTCCCTCTCTCGCTGGCTGTCTCTATCTCTGTCAAATAAATAAATGT